>NW_006399897.1:7055868-7115724 GCF_000299155.1 Elephantulus edwardii
GGAAGACCCTCTATGAGATGGATTGATTCAGTGACTGGGGTAATCGGGATGGGTGTGTCAGATGCAGTGCAATTGACACAGGATAGAGCAGGGTTTAGGGTGTTGTACAGAGGATCGCTATGAATCGCAAGCGACTCGACAGCACATAACAACAAAAACAACATAGTTTACCAAGCCAAAGATGACAAATTGAGCATGAATGGTGTCACATTCATCCTGAGAAGAACATTTCAAGGTTTATCCTGACAGACAATGCTCTCAGTAATAGTATAGTACCTACTTGTTTACAAGAAACTCAAAGTATTATACTCAAATTAGAAAACACCTGAAGTTAGGAAATAAAAAAAAAAGACAAAACTCATCGCTCCCCAAAGTGAAATAAATAATTTTGAGCTTTGAGGTGTGATACTGAGGGATTCTATAAGCAAATTATTGAGTGACACAGAAAGCATTGTATAAATTATCATGGATTGAATAAATACAGTGAAAGAATATGACGCTAGTGGAAAATTTACTTAAGTTTTGAACAACAAGGTATTTATTGTTTTGCTTCCTTTTTTGTTAAAATAACTGGCTATGTATATAAGGCCTTCATAAACACAATTAATTATTCTGGAATTCCCATACTTGTTAATATTAAGCACAATTTGTTATTATCTGCTGCACAGTCAGTTGAAATATTGAAGGGTTCTGTGGGTGAAATATCAAATCCAGGTGGCATTAAAGTAAAATTGAAGGATTACACTGTCACTGCATCAAACACAAAACATACAAACTTTGTAAGCAAACCAAACAAAATAAAGCTTAGGAAAAAAAAATTGGTTGATACTGAGACATTCCAGAAGGTAACATAATCAAGAACCAATGGGAAGGAATGAACAGAGTCACGAAGTCCAAAGATCTTTTCCATTGGACAAAATTGCTTTCCAGTACTTCTTTAAATTGCTACACAGCAAAGACATCAGTTTGAAGAATAAGGTGAAACTGATCCAAGACATTTCATTTTTAAGTGTTTCATATGCATGTGAAAGCTGGACAGTGAATAAGAAAGATAACGAAAAACTGATATCCTTCTTAACAATAAATTACATAGTTGAGCCTCTACATCTTGTGGTTCCTAACCTTTATACTATAATAGACGAAGTACTAGTCAATAAGCCTTTTATTTTAAGAACTACCTTCCCTCTGTAACTTGATTTGTGCCACTGTTAGAACCTCTACTTGGAATATTATTGCTTTTAATTTTCGACTCTTGTACTTTTAACTTGTTAGTTAAATTTGTGTCTTCTAGGCGGCAACAGTTCCATGATGCATCTTCAAGGATATGAACATGTATGGCTAAGCACAATTGATAACAGTGCATCTAAATTCCAAAATCAATCTCCACAATAGTCTACGTGTTTCCTATTGCCAAAGGGGCCCTTTAGAGTAGTGAGAGAAGATCTTCACCCTGAAACCCACAGCGTCCCTTTTCAGCAGGAAGTAGCTAAGAGAATACGCCATCCCCTTTTCCTTATGAATCAGGATAAAATCTCTCTCAGGAAAGAGTGATAGGAAATGGCAAAGAACACACTGACAAAGGAGATTAATCAGAACAGGTTTTGACAAGCATTGTGCCAATGGGACAATTAAAACAGACTTTCAAGTGGGAAAAAGAGGAGAGAAACGAACTGGGGGCAGGTAGAGAAAATAGTGTAACAATGAGTAAATGGAAATCCAAAATCTCTGTAAACGTTCATTAAAATTAATAAAATAAAATTTAAAAAAAGAAAAACTGATATCCTTGAATTATGATATAGGCAAAAGGTATCTTTTTCTAAAATAAGTTTGTTCTTCTAGAAGAACTTTAAAAAAAGAAAGAAATGAAAAGCAATCAGGGTACACTTTAAAGACAAAGATGGTGCAACTTTGTTTCACGTACTCTAGGCATGCTCTCACAGGGGTGCTAGTTTTTGGAAAATGATATACTTGGAAAAGTAGAGGGTCAGTGAAAGAGAGAAAGACTTTCTACAAGACAGATGGATACAGCAACTGCCACAATGGACTTGAACATGGCAGAGATTGAGAAGATGAGGAAGGTTTCAGTTTGTTGTTCATAGGATGTGTCAGTTATAATCATTTCAAGGGACACCTAGTAACAAGGAAGTGCAGATTATATGACTATTATTCAAACTTAAGGATCAGTCATTAAAGCTCAACATGAAGATATTAAAGATAATTTTTACCAAGAACTGCAATCTGAAATTGGTCAAAAGTAATTGACAAATTTATTGACAATTCTTAATGATTGGAGTACAGTACTTGGTAACAAAAAAATCAGTTGTAAAATATCTTCTGGGTGATATAAAGATTATATGATAAAATTTTGCAAACTAGCAGTTTGTTCATTGCAAATATTAATTTTTGACAACATAAACGGCAATTATAAACATGAACCTTGACAGACAGCAATCCAAGACTAATATATGTGGAAAGAGACAGTTGAAAAGTTCAATATTGGTTGGCCCTGGAGGACATTATGCTGAGTGAAATATTTCAGTCACAAAAGGACAAACACTGCATAGTGCTACTGTTGTAAAATGGAAATGACATTGAGGCTGGGGGAAGACTGAGAAAGATGGGATAAATTATGTATACTGCATTGAAACAGATGAGAGAGAGAGGACAGTTTAAAAGGTATATATGATTAGGTGTTATTGTCATGACAGGAGTCCAGAATGAAGGCTGCAGAGTGGATTGGACTTGGGAGGAAGGATTGTATAACAATGAAAGAATTTTTCTTTTACTTTTCAAAGAGAAGAATGAACTGGAGGAGAGGGGTGGGCAGGGAGAAAAGTGCAACAATGAATGAATGGAAATCCAAAATCTCTGTAAATTTCCATTAAATTTCATAATAATAAAAAGGGGAAAAACAACAACAGGTAGACCTGAACTGCATAATACCAACAAGCTTGTAAGTGAGGAGTGAGGATAACTAGATGGTTGATTACCTGAAGTATGGCTGGTATAGGGCAGCCTCAAATGCAATAAATCAAATTGCTTCCCCTTGTCTCTCCGGTTTCTGCAGCAGACTAATCTATGACTATTCTTATGTTATCAGCAGAGATTCAAGAGAGGAAATAAAAATACTTTTATTATTCTAAAAAACTAAAAATGTTCAATATTAACAAATAGAATAAGGAGAGGGGAAAATTGGGGACTAGACCACCAGGTGTTCATATGTAAGTTCAAAACAAAGCTATAATATTTAAAACAAGTTCACAAGAGTCAAAGAAGGACCTTGAATATATTAGAGATCATATCAGGAACAGAGTTGGCTCACTTAACATTAATGTCAAAGACCAGAACAGCTGTGAGATGACATTAATATTATCATATATGAAAAAAGCAAAAGGTCATTGAAAACACAGGGGGGAAAAAAAGGTCCTAGAAGGATGTCAGGAGAGATTCTAAACTAAATGAAGAAATGATGACATAAAAGATGTGAGCAGAAGATTTCAAAGAGCAGCTCCAGAAGATAAAATAGTATATTAAAATGTGAAAAACCTTGATGGTATAAAACAAAAAGAAAAAAATTTGCATTTATAAAGTTGATATAATTAAATGATAATTCAAAACTCAAGTCACAATATTTAATGACTGTATTTCATAAGTATGGTAAAAAGATATAATCTTCATCTACACCTTTATTGATCTTAAACAACTGGTATTCCCTTATTCCATCTATGAACACTTTACTGAATAAGAAGATTAAAAAGGTAAAAGGAAGGTACAATTACTGTCCAAAAAAGAATTGGTTGGTATTCAACTATTTTAGGAGTATACAATAGTAAAGGAGGAAGCCCAAACTGAACTGAAAGCACTCAGGGGATGGGAAGGAAAGCAAAACAAAAAGCCAGGCTCCAGAAATTGATGGTTATCAATCAAGATGTTTCAACAAAGAGATTCATCTCTGGATGAGTTCAGTCATCTATACACAGGAATCTAGATGACTGTAACCGGGTCAACCTTCTGAAAGAGTCATATGTATGTCCATTCCAAAGAGTTATGATCTAGCAGAAATTATTTTAAATTATCATTAATAGCACACACAAGTAAAATTTGCTAAATATAATTCAAAATTGCTAAGAACTGCCAGAAATTCAAACTAGATACAGAGAAGCAATTAGAATAATGGATATATTTGCTAATATCAGATAATATCAATATCTTGGCTAAAAGCAAAGAGTAAAATAAATATGTTTACCTTTGTTTTATTGGAGAACAAAAACATTTAGCTGTGTAGATGATAACAAATGATGCATAACATTGTACAGAATTGCAATTGCAGAACTTAACTGTGTTCATGTATAACCTAGTATAAACCAAGATGGAATTGATAAGCCAGAGCAAGGGAACACTAGTGGTTTAAGATTAGGAAACTGTTCCACTATATTTATGAAAGATGTAGAGTGAGAAAATAATCAGAGAATAGAGACCAAATGAAGAAGATTGCAACAACAACATTGAAGGGAAGCTTTTTAACAACCTATAATATGCAGATGATAACATTTTGTTTGCTGAAAGCAGATAACTCGAAGCACTTACTGATAAGATCAAAGAGTATGGCTTGCAGTATAGATTACCTCTCAACACCAGGAATACAAACATCATCACAATATCATGATAAAAGTAGAAAATATCAAAACGTTGCAGTATAATTTTACTGATTTTACAATCTGCACCCATAGAAATAGCAGTCAGAATATCAAAGGATTGGGCAAGTCTTCTGCCAAGGATTTCTTTTAAATGCTAACAAGTAAAGATGTCACTTTGAGCATGAAGATAGGCCACTGGAGAAGTCATAATATTTTCAATTGCCTTATATGCATGTGAACTTTGCAGAGTGACTAAGGAAAACCAAAGAAGGATTCATTTGAAATGTTGTATTGACAACAAATATTGACTATCAATGAAGTGCCCAGGCAATTAATAAATCTAACTTGGATGAAATTCAGCCAGAATCTAGCTTCCTTAGAAACAAGAATAGTGAGACCTCACTTCATAATTTGGACAAAGACATCATGTTTGGTAATTGTTGGTTGTTGTTGGATACTACTGAGTCAGAACTAACCTAACTCATCCTCTAGTGAGTTTTCAAAGGTGATAATTCACATGGGAATTGATTTCCCATTTTCTCCCAAGATGCAACTGGTATGGATTCAAGCAATGAACCTTTGCAATGGCAGCACAATTCCTTACCACTAGGCCATCAGAGCTCCCTATGTTTGGTGGAGGACCAGTAATTAAGGGGAAGACCCTAAAAGAGGTGGATTGGCACAGTGAGTACAATAATCAGATCAAAATTAGAAACAATTGTACGGATGGCACAGATTGGCAGTGCTTCATTCTGTTTACAGAGGATAATTATGGGTCATAACAAACTCGACAGCCCCCAGCTGTTAAAAAAATAGGGACAATTGTAGTATCAATCATGCTGCCCTCAAGATTCCAGACGACAAAATATCATTTAGTATGAATTTGCCAGCAAGACATAATCTACTAGCAATGGCAAATAAAGGAAGAACCATAAAATTGTCAAAGTTCAGAGTGAAAGCATATAAGACATAGTGACTCTTTCATAATCTACCTAAGTGAATTAATATCTCTAGAAATTAATCCCAATTTCTTATGAAACTGAAAATGTGGGGATAAATAATGAACACTGCATTGGAACAGAAGAAAGGAAGAACTGTTTAAAAGAAATATATGATTTGGCATTATCTGTCTGTAACAGTCCAGAGTAAGAGGTTGATAGCAAAATGGACTGGGTGAGGGGAAAAGCAGAAAATTGTGCAATAGTGAATAAATTTTTTTAGGTGAACTGGGTTAGGGTAAGAAGAAAAATGTGCAACAATGAATGAATGAAAACCCAACTTTTCTGTAAATTTCCATTAAAATCACAATAAAAAACTTTTAAAAAGGAAACTGATAATGTGGCCAATTACAACTCAAATATGACTTCTAGAGCTAAAGATATTTCTATTACATGAAATATTCCTGATATGTTAAATTAGCTTTATGTAAAGTAAGAATGAACGAAGTATTTTTATAATATTATGTGATCATGTGTCAGAGAACGGAGTTCATTCAGGACAAAAATAAATTTCAAATCACAATGAGAAATATTTAGATAAAGTCATAAAATTTTTTGTAAAATCTCAAGACAAATTATTTCCTTGGGCTTTTCCCTGTATATTTCACAAATATCTGAGATATATATATATATATATAAATCTATCTATCTATCTATCTATCTATATCTATATCTAATATATAATCTATATCATCTCTCTCTATATCAATCTATATCTATATCTACATCATCTATATCTACATCATCTATATCTATATCTGTATCTATATCTATATCTCCTCTATATATCCTCTATATATCTAATCTATATCTATATCTATATCTGTATCTATATCTATATAATCTATATCTGTATCTATATAATCTACATCTATCTATATATCTCTCCCTAAAACATTATGTAACTCTATGGACAGAAGGACAGAAGTGGCACAATGATGGTCAATCTCCTTTATGATATTTAGAGCCTCTGAAAACCTCCAGGAGGGTCAGACTTGATGGTGCACTGCAATAGAAACAATACAATACAACCTAGAACTTGCTGCTACAAGATTGTTGTTTTTTTAATCCCCTGTACTTAGGGTAGAACAAGTGCCAACTCAACCATTTAACTCATTGCCATTGAGTCAGAATCAACTCATTTCTGATCTTTCAGTAAGTTTTGAGCCTGTAAATCACATGGGAGAAGACTGCCTGTCTTTTTTTCTGTGGTGTCCTAGGTGTTCTGTGGTGTCCTGTGGTGTTCTGTGGATTTGAACTAGGTGAAAGGTGTTACCTGTAAGTTAGCAGTGCAACTCCTTATGAACTACACCACCAGAGCTGCCTCATTTCTATTAACTTTGACAAGAACACAGGCAGCTTCAAAGATGACAATTTTATAGGTGAAATAAATAAAATTCTGAATGTATAGAGATCATCAATAGAGTAATTAATCTTTAATATCCTAGAGACTTCTTGTTCAAATGACTTTTAGGATGCAGTCCATATGTGGTGCCTACCTGGGTTTTGGACTGACCAGATCCTTTTCTTTAGGTGAAATGGCAGTCTAATCTCACAAACTCAGGAGTGGAGATATCACCTGTAAATAAAGGTACTCTCACTTGAGAATGGAATCTGAGTAAAAAGTCTCAAGGGATAAAAAAATCACTTTATTTTTAAAATTCTGATAATAATGTCATAAAGTAGTAGCCTTAACTGTGCATTACAATTACATTCTAGGTTTTAAGAGGAAATAAGAGAGAAACGAAGAGGATAAGAGAGAAAGAGATAAAGGAAAAGAGGAAGAGGGCAAAAGAAAAAAGGAAATTGATAAATCAGAGGAGCAAGGTGGTAGAGAAGCCTGAATTTCTTACCTGAAGACAACAACAACTAATCAGTATGAAAATGGAAAACTAAGAAGCAATGGACTCTTCTCAAACAGCCAAACAGTCTGTTATTTCAGAAGGAAATTGGGTCAAACTTGAAAAAACAACTTACATGGATCTTACTGATAAAACAAGAACTTGGGTAACTGTGGAATGTACAACAAGAAGACAGTCTGCTGATGGGGTGGCAGTTATTCCAGAGCTGCAAAGATGTCTTCATTATGAACTTACTGTTCTGTAGAAATAGTTCCTTCCACCAGTGGGTGGCTATTGTATGGAATTCCCTGCAGGTCCAGAAGCTTCAGGAGCTTGAAAAAGAAACTGGTTACAAAGGTGATGCTGCTGAATGCTCACCAGCTATACGTATGGATCCAGGTTTGTCAAATTGTACAGAACATGTCGTGACAGTAGCAATTAATAGAGATGATGTGGAAAATGTAAAACCCAAACCAAAGCCTAGGGATGGAGAATTTGTAGAACTAATTCCCTTACCTAACCTGCTAAAGAGATTTGATTCTTTGGTAGCTGAAGAATATCTTACAGTGGATTCCAGAGTCTATTCATATACCCCGACCCTGAAACATGCAAATGCTAAGCCATATGAAGTGTCTTTCCTGAAATTTTAAGGCCAAATAGGACAATAGCCATGTTTGTTTGGTTTGATGTTTGTTTTAATTAACAAAAAAATAGTCCCCTGGCCTTCTTTACTTGACATTCCAAAATAACTTAATCCATATTTGAAATTAGCTTTTTCACAAAGTCAAAGGAGCATAGGATGCATATAGTTATGTGAAATTATAATTACAGGAAACCTGTTACCTTCATATGAATTTGTTAAAGCTCTAACATTAATAAAAAGAAACAATGAATGCAGATATATTTTCTCCAAATTAAAAAAGTAAACTCAAATGTTACTCTTAATGCAGCCTAGGGACAAGGATATTTCTGTAGGAAACTAGACATGAGTTTCAATTGAAATCAACTAATCTGAAACCCAACCACATATAAAAATTCTCTACCTGGGCAAGCAGATAACTATCTATTCCATGATTAACATTGTTTTATTTTTTTTTTTTTTTCGAAAGACTGTATCCTTTCTGGGCTCTCTTAACTGAAATATTTTGGTTTCATATGATTCAAACTGTATAGAAAAAGATTAAAGAAAATCAATAAAGAGAATATTTTTCATTTTAAAAAAGGAAGGAAATATCAAGAAGTGATAAAATACTATTTTAAATCCACCAAGGGCCATCAGACTCCTTAGGATAAGATTACGTATTTTTCTTAGGATTTACTATTAATTGATGCCCAGACACTTTTTTTTTAAGTCTATAAAGGTTAGTTGTTACCTTGTGGAAAATGAGTAAGTTGTAAATGAATTAATTTTTATTTTGCTTTGATTTTTATAATAAAATATATGTATATCTAGCTGGGAAAAAGAGTGTGATAATAATAAAATTACTCTAAAAATTCTGATACAATTGATCTTAGTTGAGATGCAAGTATCATTTATTTTTACTTCTTTTCTTTTTATACTACATTCTCATTCCCTTACTCAACCTCATAATAAACTATTGTGTTTTAAAAATCCTTTAAAGAGATGTATTTGTTTAAATCTAAAAGCATGTATTTTAAATGTTCCTAATGATAGTGTCTGAAATATTTGACATTATTTCATGCTTTGCTAAGCGAATGTTTTCAATACCCACACATGTTGCTATGTACCTATTTTACGCAGTGCTTCTGACTGCTGAAATAGTACTCTCTGGTGTAGATCCATCAAATTAAACCAAACTCTCTACCAGATATGGACAGTTAACTTAAAGATAACTCATTGGAAACAAATAATGTGGCAATGAATATTCTTGAACACGATCCTTTGGGGACTTTTGTGATGATTTCTTTAGGGTATATGGCTAAAATTGGAATTACCGTGCTATGTGCATAATTTGACTAAATGATGACAGATTGTTCTTCCAAATGGCTGTGCTAGTCCCACTCCTGGTGGGAAGACATGTATGTTCACACCCTCACTAACCCTTGGCAACATCAAGCTTGCAATTTTGGACATTCTAAAATTACAAAAAGACTATTTTTGTTTTATTTTTGCATTTCTATATTTATCAATTATTCTCAGTTATATCTTTATAAGTTTGTTAACTTTAGATATTTTTTCTATAGAAATTGCCCTCCATAGCTTTTTACTTATTTTTCTATCAAGCTTACTTTATTCTTATTATTGATATCTAGATATTTTATGATTTTTTTGGTTTGTTTATTTTGAGAGGGACAATTTCACACTTCCTATATATTACCTGATAGATTTAAACTTTAAAAGATTTTCCTTTATTGTTACCTGTCAATAAATTTTATTCATGGAATCTCACTCAATTCTGTCTTTTGCATTAATTATTATTTCATCATACCTCCATCTACTTTTATACAATATTCCATATGCATTGTTTCAGTCCTGTATATTTTGTCTCATACAACCATTTCTGTACATTATGTTTTACATAATTAATTACTATTGACCTGTTACATTTCCTCAAGTCCTTGTTATCTGGCTTGTATACTAGTGATTTTAAAAAGATCCCTAGGTGATTGTACCATTTTATGTGTGGCTAGGGTCTATTCATTATTCAAAACCAAGAGATACTCAAGAGTCTTTGAAGTTTATTCATAAATTACATCCCTTTCCAAGGTTGAGTTGTTGAGCCTGAATTAATTCAATGAGCTATTCATCCTTTCCATTAATGCCCTTTATTCTTTATTCTTTATTCTAATCAAAGTGATATCTCTGTATTGTAATCCAAGCAAACTAATAAATAATTTTTCACCAGACAGTAGACTAAAGGAAACAGACCCTCAAAGGATTGGCAAGAGCATCCTACCACAGGCTCACAGTCCCTGGAGTAAGACATCATACTAGACAAAGTAGAGAGTCAGTGAAAAAGATAAAGTCCCTCCACAAAAAACTGAGAGAGTAGCTGCAAAAATGGGCTTAAACACAGCCGTGATCATGAGAGTGGAAGATAGGACAGTGTTTCATTCTGTTGTAGTGTTACTCTGAGTTGGAACCAACTCCACAACACCTAACAACAACAGCAACAAAATGTAAATAGAGCAAGGGAAAATTTAGCTTTATTTGGTAAACAATGTTAATGTAAATTACAAAATACATTCTTCATTATAAATGAGCAAAAGTCATGAATTCTAATTCTCATATAGTCAGAAGTCGATTAAAAGTAAGTTTGTATTCTTAAGAAAATTCATGATACAACATTTCAAAAGTTCTTTCTCAAGCTCAAAACTTATTGCTATTTGATAAGAGAATCAACTCTTATTTGCCCCTATAGTAGATTTTCAGGGGCTGTACATCACACAGGAGGAGATCATCCATCTTTCATCCTTGAAGGATCTGGTGGGTTTAAACCACCTGATTCTGGGTTGGCAGTACAAGTCTTTATCCACTAGGCCACCAGATCTCCCTAGCATAATATAGGACATAGTTAGTTATTAGGTCAACTGTGAAATAGGGAAAAAAAATAGCAATTTCCAAGGTCTCTTTGACCTAATATCTAGAAACATAAAATTATACTTGTTGTCCATTTGTGGTGTTGTTATGTGCTATTGATTCTACCATGACTCATAGCATCCCTATGAACAATGGCTCTAAACCTTGTCCTATCCTGAATCAATGTCACTGTCTCTGACATGCTTGTCCTCAGTGCCACAGTCACTTTGTGAATCTAACTCATTTTGATTCTTCCTCTCCTGTACTGATCCTCTAACCTTCTAAACACTGTGCTTTTCCCCTGTGACTTTTCCCTCCTGTCAACATGCCCAAAATATGAGGGTTAGGCTTACAGATAATTGATAGTAAATGTAATTCTGCTATTTGTGCCAAGAGCTCCAAGAATACCCAAACCCACTTAATAAGAGTTTTTCCACTGACCAAATATATAAAAACAAGGATAGCTTCAATAATACTAACCTTATTAAGATTTGTCTTTGGTCAGCATTAATGAAAGTCAATGGATGACAAAAATGCTTAGCCTCACCTATGTTGATAGCAGTGTTATTCTAAACAGCAGCAAGAAAATGGAAACAGCTCAAATGTCCACCAGCAAATAAATGGATTGAAAAATTGTGGTACATTCACACAAGGGAATACTATTGCATGGCAGTGTTGTTGTTGTTAAGTGCCGTCGAGTCGCCGGAGACTCATAGTGACCCTATGAAGGAGAGTCTTTGACACTGGGGTGCCTTTCATCCTCTCTCCAAGTTCATAGGGTTTCCAGGGGCAAGCTATTAAGGAAGTGGACGCAACTCCTCCTTCCACATTGCATGGCAGTACGAAGGCATAATAATTTTGAAAGATACTATAAAAATTGGAGAGTTTAGAAAGCATTACGTTGAGTGAACTAACTCAGTCTCATACAGAGATTTTTGATATGGATAAATACTACATAAGACCATTGCTGTAGAATTAGAATAACTATTAAGGTTTATATAAATGTCCAAAATGAACAGTGGCAAGGGGATGGAAGAAAGGGAAGCATGGACATCACTATGATAGGAGAGGTTAGGGGGCAAATTGGGAGGAAAATATAAAGGAATGGGAAAGATTTAATAAGGCTTAAAAAGATGGTTTAACAGTAGACACAGATCAACAGTGATTTACTGTATAAAATACACTGTATAGAAATTGTTGCTGAGTTGCTATTATTGAGTACCATCAAATCAAAACTGACCCATAGCTGACCCTCCTGCTGGTTTTCAGAGGTGGTTACTTGCACAAGAGGAGATTGCCCATCCTTCTCCTGCAGAGCAGCTGTGGATCCAAACCACATATTGTCATGATAGCAATGCAGTTTCTTATCGTTCTGTGAAATGTGGTGTGGACAGAGAATTGTGGAGAACACAATGTACATGAATGACATAAAAGATAAAGGAACTATTATATGAAAACAAAAAAGGAAGGGAAAGGGAGGGGCAATGAAGGAGGAAGGAGAAATGATCACTGGGATGGTGGGAGGAGACAGAATAGAGGGTAGGGAAGTGACTTTTGGGGGACAGTGTTAGAAAATACATGGATAGGTGGTAGTTAATTGTATGAAGTACAGTGTATATGAGAGATCAGTGTATATGAGAGATTGTGCGAGGCACAATGTACATGGATAAAGTACAGTGTATAAGGGTGGTTATATGTAGATCAATTAAAAATTGAGAAGGGCAATTAAAAATGTATTTTATAAATGAACACTGGATATTATAGATTCAAACAGTGTGTAATTCTGCCTTTGGCCAAGTCTTAATTTAGAATAGTAAAAGGGAATTTCTACTCTGGAGTTAAACTTGTTAAAAGTAAAAAAAGAAAAATGGTAGTGGAATTTGGGGCATGGCCAAGGGAAAAGATTGAGTCTCACCCAGTACTCTGAGGAGATTTGCATTTCAGTGGATTTGTGGACCCACATTGGAATGTTTGTTGATGGAAAAGAATTCACATTAAAATTAAGGACAAATAGAAGAGAAGAGGAGAGGAAGGAAGGGAAGAGATTTTATTTTTATAACTGGAACAAGTTATTTGGCTTCTAAAGCAGGATAAGGCTGACGTCCATCAGATCCCATCTCCAAGAGTTATGGTTGGAGTATGCTCACTCATATCAATCATGGATCCACAAAAGTGGAAGTGGAAAGAATACAACAATGGAGACACAGATTGAGCTTGAAATATTCCTTCAGTGCTGCCCACTTAGCATGCACAGACGTATGGATGAGTAGGGAAGGCTTACTGTCTTAAGGAGTAGGGAGGTAGGAGGATCCCTGGTATGGTGATTCAACTAGGGCTGAATGAAGAGACCAAGAGATCTTAAATGCAGGGGTGGGGGCGGGTGGAGCTTTCAGCTGATGCTCATTTAAACCTAGCCACAGATGGCTGGGGATTAGTTGACCAGAGCACAAGGAGAGAGAGAGAGAGAGAGACAGTATATGCAGATGATCCGTGATGTGAACTAGCGTTGATTGCTCTCTGTTCAACTGGATGATGTTTATGGATGTCACTGCTCAAAGTTTCCATGTAGAACAGGATCCTTGAGCAAAAGGGGTGTGCTTGTTTCCTCAGAATACTTATTTATTAGGGATGGTCAAGTCCTCTACAAGAGGAATATTAGGGCAAAAGGCTGGCTTACATGCTTTCATGAAAGTAGTCATTGGTTGATGAATGTAAGGGAGGAAAATAAATCCCCACAATATAAATTAATGAAATATAATGGAAATTAAGGATATCTGGAACACAATGAACATGCATGAAATACAGTGTAAATTAATAAAATAATTAGTAATTTTTTAAAAAAGAAATATCTGAGAATTCAGGGGAAAAACTCTACCTACCCTCTCTATCAAAATAATAGAACTTATATTAAGGAAGATTTCTTTTTGTATAGTTAGCTTGAAGTCAATATAAAGTTTGTTAACTTACTTTTTAGCACTCTTTCTCTTCAAATAACACTGAATTTTGTCTTCTCAACTAAAGTAAAATTGTTTAGAAAGTCACTAAGATAAAAGTCAAAATATAAGAAGTCTAATTTGTTTCTTTCCCACATAAATCATTGAGTTTCATCCTGGCTGATGTGCAGGTCTAGAGAGATACCACACGAAAAAAAAGCAAAACTGAAATTTCTCAAGAGTAGGTTCTAGGAATGGCGATATCTTTGATCTCTTCCAGTTTTACCATCCTAATATATTGAACATTTCCTTCGTTTATTAAACACATGATGAGATTCTCAGCATTTCCTATTATTTTGATCTCACAGTAACTTAAAGTAATACAACTTGATATAAATCCCTTACTTTTCATCATCTACTCCCTGGAAGGACACATCATAGTTGGAAAAATAGAAGGTCAGTAAAGGAGAAGACCTCAAATGAGCTGGATTAACATTATGACTTTAGCAATGTGCTCTAGTGTCTCAGAAATTATGAAGTACAGAATAGGGCAGGTTTCAGATTGGCTGTTCATAAGGACACTACGAGTCATACTCAACTCAGCAGCACCTGGCAACAAACAGGCGCCTCTATACTATAAAAAATTACAAAATAAATGAAAACAAGTCCCCCAAAAATATTTATTTCATTTCATTTTTTTTTACTCAAATAGGTTATTTTGTTATATTTAATTACAAATGATGACTTTAATAATAAATAAAATGTGTTTAATAATGTGGAAGATTTACTCCAAGTCTATTTTATTGACTATTATATGCTATATTGATTTAATTAGTTTAATGAAATGAATATAGAAAATGTCAACTTACATTGATATGTCTTATAAAATATTAAAAATCTCTGGATTGTTTGAGCTAATCAGACTTCTTATTTTAATGAAATTGCCAGTTTTCTAATCCAGTTTTAATTTAAAGCAATTTATTAGTTGTCTACTATCATTTACATGAATATTAAGTTTGTATAGCTGCATTATGAATTCTGCCTATCATGGATATATACTGAAATCATCTCAATAAGAAATAGAAACAGTCTTCATTAGCTGGGAACTATCAAATATTGTTATCACAGACAAGGGAACAAGTTGATGCCTCTCCAACAATGTGAAAATGTTATTGTCTGCTATTGCAGCAGGGGGCTTAAGCATATTTAATCCATAACAACCAATAGTGATTGGACTCTTAGAGCTCAATGCTTCAACTACTTTAATCAAATTCCTGAAAAACACATGTTTGTATCATTGATCACAAATATTTTACTTTTGGTCTTTCCCAGGAGTTAAATGGAAAAGTAAGTTAGTGGAGCAATAAAGAGACAGGGTTCAGTTTTTAGGAAGGAAGGCAGATGACTCAGAATACACATGGTCTTAATTTAAAACAAACTCAAAACGTGACATGAGTTTTGAGTTTACCTTTAAAATGTAGAGTTTGAAGACCTATTAGAATGGGGGGCTGGGGGTTTGAGTTTCACAAGACTTTTGGTTTTATTATTTGTTTTGCTAAAACTAATAGCAAACTGTTTCTAAGAATTCTCAGGTAAACATAATTCCAAATGCTTAATCAGCTGTATAATTCCATAATTTCTAATATTAACAGATCCATCCCTGGCTTAGTTACCTAATTCTTCTATGGTCTTTGTGTTAGGTGATTCACTAGAAAGTCCTCCAGAGACGCAGACCTGTCAGAAGAATGTTTCACATGACTTAGTTATGTAGGCCTTTTTTGCTTGGTTGGTTTTTTTTTGTTTGT
Source organism: Elephantulus edwardii (assembly GCF_000299155.1). Taxonomy (NCBI): domain Eukaryota; kingdom Metazoa; phylum Chordata; class Mammalia; order Macroscelidea; family Macroscelididae; genus Elephantulus; species Elephantulus edwardii. The sequence goes on from NW_006399897.1 coordinate 7,071,624, forward strand.
TTGTTTTTGTAGAAACTGGTAAATAGTGAGCCAGGCTGGATGAAACTGGATGCTTAGTTCACCTTATACGATTCTCAATCCAGACAACTTCTCATCCTCCAGCAGGTTTGGGCTAATTTAGCACAGTTGCACTGCTGCACATGCATTGGTGTTTTCACACACCCCACAGTGTGGACAATGCTCTCTCTTATTGACTCTAAAACTTGATTATTTGTGAGATATTGTCTACAGTTAAGGTAGCTAGAGATCATTCCCCTAGCAGGTGTCAGGAAAGCCAATTAGCAAGGTCTCTGACAACACAATTTTGGATTACAATTTTTAAGAAGTAGATGATACAGTAAAGAACAAAAATTAAACTAATAAACAAAAATAAACAAAATAATATTATAGTAAAATAATATTATATAACTCTGATGACCTAGTGGCAAGAAGCTGTGTTGCAATATTTTTTTTTCCTTTTGTTCATTTTTATTAATTTTAATAAACATTTACAGAGATTTTGGATTTCCATTCATTCTTTGAAGGCACACTGTTTGAGACCACCAGCCGCTCTGTAGTAGGATGGGGAATCTCCTTCCTTTCAATTAACTGCCTATGAAAACTCACTGGAGAATCAGCGAGGGCTCGGTTCTGACTCGACAGTACACATCAACAACAACAACAACAACAACTAATAAAAGCTATTTTATGAATAAATGTGTACACATTATTTTTTTTAGAAATGTACACTTATTAAGATGGAGGATAGGTTATATGAAATAAATGGGTTATCACACATTCTAGGTATTGTAATCAATGTTACGGCACAAAATATGTATGAATTGATTGAAAAACCAATATGATTTATGGGAAACCAATACTAAATATCTGTAATAAACTGAATGCTATCAAGATGTGGGGGAGATGAGGTACAAGCTAGAGTTCACCCTGAGGCACTAAGGCAATCCTTGAGTGTTTACCAGATTGTTGCACTTGCTGACCCCTCCCTCCTGAGTCAAGGGGAAGGTTTTCAATAGAAAGAGCTTGGCTTCATTTACATTGAATTCTCTCTGTGATTTACTTCCTGATAATTTTCAATAAAGATACAGGGAAGCTGGAATGGGGGTCTTCAGTCGAGAACTGCTGGCCCCCTGTTCTTTACGCTCTTTGTTCTATCTCATTGCTAGTTGTCTGTCTCATTATTAATAATTATAAAAATACTTTACCCTCAATTTACAACATGATTTATGAATTTTCACTTCAATCACAATTTTTAAAAGAATCTAATTCACAAGTTTAAATACTTTATCACAATTCAGCTCAACTCATTGCAGTTGAGTCAGAACTGATTCACAATTGACACTCCGGTAGGTTTTCAAATCTTTAAATTACATGAGAGGAGATTGTCTTTTCTTCCTTGGTGTGGCTGATGGATTCAAACTGCCTGCCTTCGGATTAACAGCACCACTCTTTACCCACTAAGCCACCAGAGTTCCCTAAGTGCTTTTTAATTTAGAAAAACTAAATTCTAGAAAACTATTTTCTATTACATCATTCTGCTTTGTATAAATGATCCACAGAAAAGAAATGTAAATATTGATGAAAATAAGAAATAATATAAATATATAAAACGTAAGCTTCCTCAGATCCTTGTTATATTTATCTATCTACTCTGTCCTTTTCATACAGAAAGGGGAAAAAAATGTCGTCTCTCACTTATACATTTCCCCAGAGTGTAATGATGATACTAACAAAGGCAACATTTTCAAAGACAAAGGAACAAGTAGCAGACAGAGAAACAGCAGGGCATGGAAAGTGCACGAACTGAATAACCTGTACCCCTGGAAAGAGATCTGGATCCTTGAAAATAATAAGGTGGCAGAATACTTTTTGTTAATAAGTTAAACATTTCTGGAATTTTGGAAAAGATCAGTGTGATACTTGAACAGTTTTAAAAGAAAATTGTGGCTGTACCATTTTTTCAATTAAAGAGTGGAAAAAATGTTAATATATAAATGATCAGAGTTCAAGGTAGAAGCCTTCTCCATCATAGCAGCTCTTTGTTCTCTATGTGACAACTCAAAAGTTCTGTTTGACACTTGGGGAATTAAAAAATACAACTAACTTAGAAATTAATTCACTACTGTTCGTGGAAATAAACTTGTCTCCTTAGAGACAAGGAGAGGGAAGCTTTATCTCACTTAGTTTGAGCATACATTCAGGAGCAACCAATCCATGGTAAGAGGCATCATGCTGGGAAATGTAAAGGGCCTCAAAGGAAAGGAGGATCCTCAACAAAATGGATCGACACAGTGACCACCACAATGGGCTTGAGCATAACAGGGATCATGAGGAAGTTGAAAATAGGGCAAGGCTCAGGTTGGTGCTCATATGTCTGCTATGAGCCTTAGCCAATTTGACAACACCCAGCAACAACCAGAAGAATACTCCTGGCTGCATAAAAGTGAATGATAGGATACATGACTAATAATTTTTTAAAATAAATAAATATCTATGAACAGGAAAAAATATACTTGGCAAAATTCACACCAATTCAACTGTTTCTACATACACAATTCAGTCACAATGATTAATTCTTTAAGATAGAAAATCATGCTCATTTTCTTTATATGAGTTGTTCCCGCCTATTAATATGATTTTTTTTTCTCATAAAGTTTCTGTCTAATCTCTGGAGTTGCTTTCTTCAGTGTAACCCAAGTAGATAGATTTTTGTATGAGTATGGTGCTCTATGCAAACATTCTTTTATTTATTAACCTAAACTATTGCTTTATTTTAAGAATATTTCAGAAGACATTATTTATATAACACTTAAAGAATGCCAGTGCTTTAAATGAAAATTAGTCAGACTTCTGTGATTGTACACAGAATGAAATTATTTATTCTTGGAATTGGAAGAAATCTTAGAAATGGGCCAACATTATCTATCTATTTAAAATCTAAGCTTAACTCAGGGAGCATAGTTCAGTTGCTAAGGAATGGGAGTTTTAGTTAGACAAAATATCAATTTCAGTGTCATTTATTTCCATAAGTAACTATAGAAAAAGTCACAAGTAAAGGTATTAACTTTCTTAATTTTATTATACTATTAAAGTTCCTAAATTTTACTTCCTCTATTCATAAAATGTGGCCGATTATTAGAAAAGAGACATACCCAAGCCCACTGCAGCAATCACTGCATCAATCCATCTAATAAGGCTCTCCTTCTCTCAACCTTCTTCCTTTCCTAGCATGATGTCCCTTTCCAAGGAATAGCATCACCTAACAACATTCCCAAAGTATGTGAGACAAAACTTTTCATCTTTGCCTCCACATAGGACTCTGGCTGTCCTTTCTCCAAGATATATCATTATATAGATATAATAACCTTTATAGAACATGTGCTTTTCTGCAGCACATGTAATTATAGAATAGTAATTGTCATCTGACTTCAATAATTATACTTATTATAATAAGATGGTTATTATAATATATTTATAATGATAATTATCAATAAAAATTTATCTCTTCTGTAACAAATAGATATACTGCAGGATAAAGAGAGAGAATTATTAATTTTTTAATTAAGATAGATAATTACTATTTTATAATTATATATACATATATCAAAGAAAAACACATGTTCTATAAAGGTTATTATAGCTATATCAATATGATGGTGAAAGAACACTAGAGTCTAAGAAATAAGAATCTTGTCTTGGTTCTAACAGCAACTAAATCTATGATTTGGGAATGCATTGGTGAAGCTCTTCTGAATCTTTGTTCCACAAGATATAAATGTACATTATGAGGGAACTTTGGTAGCCTATTTGGTAAAGACTTTCACTGACTATTCTATATAAGAGACAAACATACATTATGAGGGAGTTCTGGTGGCCTAGGAAGTAAAGATCTACAACCCAAAGCCTGATAGTTTGAGTGCACCAGCAGCTTCAGAGGAGGAAGACGGACAATCTCCTCTTATGCAATTTAAAGCTTCTGAAAACTCACTGGACAGTCAGCTATAAGTCGATTCTGATTTAATTGTTAGCAGTTTTGAGTAACTGTACAGATTCTTTAAGCCTCTGTAGCTATAAAGTACTATTATTCCTTAAATTTGTCTGAATTCCTACTTTGTGGATGGTGTGTAGAATTTTACCACCTTTAATACTGAGATATAAAAAGATATTTCAGTTGAACTTATTTAATATCACTAACAAAAATAACTGAAAACTCACCTCTGACATTGACTATATGTTTTCTCGTTTTCTATAACAGAATTAATTAATGAGAAGAAAAAGAACAAAATATGTGTGACAGTCTTAAGAAGAGACATTATTAAAAATATCTAATTTTCTAAAATCTGAAGCATGGCAATCTATATGCAGAACAGATCATTTGGAAGGCTGGGCTTTATGAAGAGGAATGTGGCATCAAGAACAGAGGAAGACTCATCAACAATCTATGTTATGCAGATAAAAACCTTGCTTGCTGAAAGTGAGAAGGACGTGAAGCACTTGCTGCAGATGGTCAAGGATTGTAGTCTTCAAAATAGATTGAAACTCAACATGAAGAAGACAAAGATTCTCACTACTAGGACAATTGGCAGCATCATGATTGATGGAGAAGAAACTGGGGTTATTAACAATCATAGTTTGCTCAGCTCCGCAAACAACACTCTTGAAGACAGCAGTTAGGAAATCAAAAGACAAATTGCATTGAGAAAAATATGCTGTCAAGGACCTCTCCAAAGTACTAAAAATCAATGATGTCAGTCTAGAGGCTAGGTGTGCCTAATACAGGCCACGGTCTTTGCAATCCTTTGCTATGCATCAGAGAGCTGGACAATAACTGAAGATGATAGAAGAAAAACTGATGTCTTTGAATTGCAGTGCTGGAGAAGTCTTGAACTCTTCTTAGACAGCCAAGAAAACAAATAGGTCTGTCTTAGAGAGGGTAATAGCAAGTTTCTCCTTTGAGGCTAGGATTTTGAAGTTCCATCTCACATAGTTTGGGCACATGGACAAGAGGGACTGGTACTTGGAGAAAGACGTCATGCTTAGAAGGATGGAGGACAGTACTGGAGAGGAAGACCCTGGATGAGATGGACTGATATATTAAGTGGGTCAGTGGAGGTTGGAGTGTCAGAATCAGTGAGACTGGCTCAGGACAGGGCAGGCTTCAGAGCTGCTGTACATAGGATCACTATGTGTGACAGGCTACTCAGTGGCACATAACAACATGATAGTGTGCACAGAATCCTCAAGACTCAACAAAAATCTGTTAGACCAACAGACCAATTTATTAGGGTGGTAGGATATAAGATCAAGATACAAAATCAGTGAGATTCCTCTACAAGTAACAAAGAAAATATAATGAATGAAACTGAGAATATAATATTATTTTCAATAGCTAATGACAATTTGGAACGTTCAGGAAAAAATCTAACTAGAGACACAAAACATCTTTACAAAGTAAATTATAAAGCACTACTGCAAAAAAACAGTGAGAGAGCTAACTAAATGAAAAAATTTTTCTTGTTCATGAATGTTGTTGTGTGCCATGAAGTTAGAACTGACCCGTAACTGACCCTCCAGCAGTTTTCAGAGGCAGTTAATGGCAGGGGAGAAGAATTAAGAAAGATGCAATGGAATACGAAAAGATGAGGTAATAATGTGCATAGATCAGTAGTGACTAATTTGATAAGACACAATGTATCTTAATTATCCTATGGAACACCATGTGATTTTTAAAAAATAATGCTTTTTTTTTTTTGCAACACCCCCATGATACATCTTCAAGGATATGAACATGTACAGCCAAGCACAATCAATAAGAGTGCATCTAAATTCTAAAATCAGTCTCCATAATAGTCTATGTGTTTCCTACTGCCAAAGGGGCCCTTTAGAGTAGTGAGAGAAGATCTTCACCCTGAAACCCACAGCGTCCCTTTTCAGCAGGAAGTAGCTAAGAGAATACGCCATCCCCTTTTCCTTATGACTCAGGGTGAAGTCTCTCTCAGGGAGGAGTGATAGGGAATGGCAAAGGACACACTGACAAAGAAGATTAATCAGAACTGGCTTTGACAAGCACTGTGGCATTTGGACAAGAACAAACTGGGAGGAGGGTAGAGAGAATAGTGCAACAATGAATGAGTGGAAGCCCAAAATCTCTGTAAATGTTTATGAAAATTAATAAAATATAATTATAGAAAAAAAAAAAAGGCTTTTTTTTAAAATATTCTATTACATTCACATACCTGACAAATTCCTACTCGCTTTTCAACATCTTTACATTTTGTTCTGTTTTTTTCCTGTCATTTTCTATTAAAGCATTGTCTTACATTATCTGTACAACTTCACTAAGCTTGATCCTTTCAAGGTCACAGTGTATTTTTCATATTTTTTTAATTCATAGTTGGTGTCCAGTCATTTTTCAGTTCCATTAAATGAGTTGAAGAATCCAAAATCTCATTAAATGTTAAAGAGCAAATATAGGTATGTTCCCAGAGCAAGAGATAGTAAAAGGAGAAGTGATGCTAGAATAATGGAAAGCTTTTATAATAAAATTGTATCACCTATTACCTAATCAGAACCTGAGGACATTCCTTTATATTTAAAAGTCGGTTGGGGCCTAAGTGAATCTCCAGTTTGTGAAGCAGTTGGATTCTGGAAGATGAGTCCTCTTGTTTTGGCTGAGGGTCCGGTATGGACTGTTGGGTGGTTTTTATTTAATTCAAAATTTTGTGGGAGCTGGTTTGATTTGCTGTATTTAACTAACAATGATCTGTGGGCTGGAAGCCTCTTGTTTATACTCAATCAGGATGTAGTGGGTGGGCCTTTGTATTTAAAAATAGGTTGGGACAAACATTCTTCTAAGTGGTACAACACTGATCTGTTAATTTGTTGTACTGAGGTAATTTGGGATTGCTGTGATGCTGAGTGCTGTGCCACTGGTGTGTCAAATGCAATAATGGCCATCCATGGTAGACTGTGCTTGATAGAGCTTCCAGATTAAGACAGTCTTGGAAGCAGGAGTGGCATCCTCTTCCTAAACAGCATGACTCTGGAAACTCTATGAATTTAGTGAAAAAAAGTTCAGGTCTTTTGTTCAAAGCATCACCATGAGTCATGCTCTATTCAACGGCAATTAACAATGATGACAATATTATCTAATCAAGAAAAGGAAAGCAGCTGTTTTAGCAGATTTATGTCATTATAAGGGTTATCTGAGTGTCCCCAGTGTGTTGCTGGGTGATATTTATAGGCTTCTTGGTGTTTTAGTCAACAGAAAAATGCCCTTAGTGCAGGAACCTCTGACTCTCAAAGGTGTCCACTGTTTTCTCTACTTTTTGAAGTCTAGTCTCAAGGACTGTGGTCCTGGCTGGGTCTGGCTCCATCAGACCATGCCTTGCTCTGAGTTTTGTGTTGAAAGACTCTGTCTTCATGGAAGAGGAAGAAGCAGTCAGTCATTTTACTCTCTTTATCTACCTTTTAATCTAGTGTTGGCTTAAGTAGTTAGTTCAAGAATGTTTTCTCTTTTTCTTTAAAAGAGAGGAAAAACTTTAATTGTGAATAGAACATTTCCTGTAACCATGAAGGGGAAGTAAGAGAGCAGTCATAAGGTTTCACCCTTCCCTGGTAGTAACACAGTGCACTTGTGAACATTCACACGATGTTGATATTTCCTCAAAGTCAAAACTTAAAATGTAAGGAAAGTGATGGATAAGACAACCAGTGGGCATGTGTAGAAAATGCACTATCCTTGTACAAACCTGTTGTTGTTGTTGTTATGTGCCATCGAGTCATTTGCGACTCATAGTGACCCTATGTATAAGAGTCCTAAACACCTTTCTATCCTGTGCCAACCTCACTATCTCAAATGCACTCATTGCCACTACTCCACTCACAGAATCGACCCAACTCATCAAGGGTCTTCCTCTCCTGCACCGTCCCTCCACTCTTCCAAACATGATGTCCCTCTGCAAGGACCCTCCTTGCAACATGCCCAAAGTATATCAGATGAAGCATCAGAAGCCCTGACTCCAAGGAGTATTCTGGCTTCACCCTCTCCCGGACAAATCTGTTTGTTCTCCTAGCAGTCCATGGTATATTCAACACTCTTCTCCAGCACCAAAGCTCAAAGGCATCAGTGCTTTTTCTATCATCTCTATTCACTGTCCAACTCTCCAATGCATAGCACGTAATTGCAAAGGCTATAGCCTGGATCAGGCACACCTTATTCTCCAGCCTCACATCGTTGCTCTTCAGTACTCTTGAGAGGTCCCTCAAAGCTGACTTTCCCAATGCAATTTGTCTCCTGATTTCCTGGCTGTTGTTACCAAGAGTGTGACTGTGGAGCCAAGTAAACAAAAACCGTTAACTGTCTCAATCCCTTCACCATCCATACTGATGCTGCCAGTTGACCCAGTGGTGAGAATCTTTGTTTTTCTTGATGATGAGCTTCAATCCATATTGAAGGCTGCAGTCCTTGACCTTCTGCCGCAAGTGCTTCAGGTCCTCCTCAGTTTCAGCAAGCAGATTTATGTCATCTGAATAATGCAAGCTGCTGATGACCCTTCCAACAATCCTGATACCACATTTCTCCTTGTACAGCCCAACATCTCAGATGATCTGTTCTGCATACAGATTGAAAAGGTACGGAGACAAAATACATTCCTAACGGACCGCCTTCTGGATTTTGAAACATGTAGTGTCTCCTTGCTCTGTTCGGAAGTCGGCTTCTTGGTCCAAGTATAGGTTTCGCATTTGCACAATCAAATGTTCTGAGATACCCATTCTTCTCAGAGTCAGCCATAGCTTGTTGTGATGCACATAGTCAATGAAGCACAGATAGGCATTTTTCTGACATTTTCTGCCTCTGCCAAGATCCATACAACATTAGCTATAATATCCCTAATATACAACCTCTTCTAAATCCAGCCTGCACATGTGGAAGTTCTCTGCTGACATATTGTTCCAAACATTTTGGATAATGTTCAGCAGAATCTTCCTTCTTGTTGTTGTTATGTGCCATCGAGTTGCTTGCCACTCATAGCAACCCTATGTACAACAGCACTAAACCCTGCCCTATCCTGTGCCAATCGCATTGCCTCTGACACACCCATCTTGATTACCCCAGTCACTGTATCAATCCACCTCATAGAGGGTCTTCCCCTCCTGCACTGTCCCTCCACCCTACAAAGCATGATGTCCCTCTCCAAGGACCTGTCTCTCCTTACAACATGTCCAAACTATGTCAGGCGAAACCCCAGAACCCTTGCCTCCAAGTAGCCTGGTTTAACCCTCTCCAGGATGAATCTGTTTGATTTCTTCGCAGTCCATGGTACATTCAATACTCTTCTCCAGCACCACAGCTCAAAGGTATCAATTCTCCGTCTATCCTTCCTAGTCCAACTCTCTGATGCATAACAAGTGATTTCAAAGACTGTGGCCTGTACAAGGTAAACCTTAGTCTCCAGAGAGACACTGTTGCTCTTGAGTATTTCAGAGAGGTCCCTAACAGCAGACTTTCCTATCGCAATACACTTTTTGATTTCCTGGCTGCTGGTGCCAAGAGTGTTGACTGTGGAGCTGAGCAAACTGAAGCTGTGAACAATCTCAATCTCTTCACCATCCAACCTGATGCTACCAATTGGTCCAGTGGTGAGAATCTTTGTCTTCTTGACATTGAGCCTCAGGCCATACTGAAGGCTGCAGTCCTGGACTCTCTGCAGCAAGTGCATGAAGTCCTCCTCAGTTTCAGCAAGCAGGGTTGTGTCATCTGCATAATGCAGATTGTTAATAGATCTTCCACCAATCCTGATGCCACACTTCTCCTCATAGAGCCCAGCCTCTCAGATAATCTGCTCTGCACACAGGTTGGAAAGGTATGGAGATAGGACACATCCCTGGAGTATACCCTTCCCAATTTTGAACCATGCAGTGTTACCCTGCTCTGTTCTGATGACTGCCTCTTGGTCCAAGTATAGGTTTCACATTAGCACAATTAAATGTTCTGGGATTCCCATTCTTCTCAGAGTCAGCCACAGTTTGTTATGATCCACACAGTCAAATGCCTTTGCATAATCAATGAAACACAGATAGACATTCTTCTGGTATTCCCCGCTTTCAGCCAAGATCCATCTAACATCAGCTACAATATCCCTAGTACCACGACCCCTTCTAAACCTAGCCTGGACTTCTGGCAGTTCTCTGCTGCTATGCTGCCAGTCATTTTTGGATAATCTTCAGTAGAATCTTGCTTGCATGTGAAATCAATTATAATGTTCTATAGTCTCCATACTCTGTTGGGTCACCCTTCTTTGGAATGCATGTGATATTAATGATATTGTTCAATAATTTCCACACTCTGTTGGGTCACCTTTCTTTCGAATGGGAACAAATATCGATCTTTTCCAGTCAGTTGGCCAGCTGGCTGTTCTCCAGATTTCTTGGCACAACTTAGTGAGCACATCCAGGGCAGTGTCTTTTTGTTGAAATAAATCAATTGGTATGCTGTCAAGTCCTGGAGCCTTGTTTTTTATCAGTTCCTTCAGAGCAACTTGAACTTCCTTTTTCATCACCAAAGGCTCTTACTCATATGTTATTTCATGAAATTCCTCCGTTTCAGCCAATTCCTTCTGATACAGTGTACTGCTTCCATCTTCTTTGGTACTTCCTGCATCATTTAACAGTTTATCCAAACCATCCTTAAGTATTGCCACCCGTGGCTTGAATTTGTTTTTCAACTCCTTCAGCTTAAGAAATGCTGAGCAAGTTCGGCCCTTTTCATCTTCTGACTCCAGCTTTCTGCACATTTCATTATAGTATCTTGCTTTGTCTTCCTGAGCTGCCTTTTGAAATTTTCTGTTCAGATCTTTTATTTTTTTATTTCTTCCTTTAGCTTTGGCTTCTTGGTGCTCTAATGCAATACTCAAGAGTCTCATCTGACATCCATCTTGGTCTTTACTTCTTCTTCCAAAAATTTTTTAAAATTCTGAAAATTTTACCTACTGATATTTTAAGTCATTTTTGGAGTTTATTTTTGTGAAACACCAAATTTAAGCCTAAAACAAATATATTAATTTTAAGAAAGATGATCAGAATTTCATGGTGCATTCAACTCTTGGAAAATACAGTGGTGGAACAGACAAATGTGATATAAACAGATCTTTTGCATCACTACCAAAAATAAATATAAAACAACTGTCAAATAAAAAACAAAAAATATAGGTTAAAAAAAAAGCATAGGTCAAAGATCTGCAGTCATTGTTGTCAAGGCACAAATTAATGTAAAAATTCAAATTGTAACCCTGAACTAATTCAGAAGAAAAGTTTACCTGAGTATTGATTTTTTTACATGTAAAATTAAAAGGTAGACATTGAAGTAGATTTAAAAAATATTTAAGAGTTATGAACTCTTATGAACTCATAAATGCTTATATAATTTAATCTTGAAAATGGTATTGTGAGGGAACAATAATTTGTGAAATTTGATATTATTTTATGCTTTGACTAAGTTCTAAAGTAATAAATGTGATACAAAAATCACCTAAAGACAACGTTATATAGCACAATTGTTTAGTAAGATACCATGCTAATGCAAGGAAATCATATTAAGCATAAAATCAGGGAGCTTTGGTGGCCTAAGGAATAAGTAATTGCACTGTCAATCCAACAGCAGGCAGTTAAAGCCATCAGCTTCTCCACAGGAGAAATCATATTTTATTATTAGATATCCTGATGATGTGACTAGTATTGACCAAGCAGACCAAACAAAAATATGCTGAAATGTAATGCACCTCAATTCTTTTTCTATTTCCTCTTTTTCTCTGTTGCCTACATATTTCATAACTATTATTTGTATTATTGTAGTTTTGTGCTGACAGACTTGGGAACTATCCTCTGGTGAGTACAATATGAGGTTTAGTATGTGTGTCCCAGGGAGGTTCTGTTCCATTTGGGCTTGTTGGAGTTGTTGTTGTTATGTGCTGTCAAGTTGCTTGTAACTCAAAGCAACCCTAAGTTAAACAGTTCTGAGCCCTGTCTTTCTTTAGCCAACTTCATTGTCACTGTCACCCCATTACCTACCCCATTATCCCAGTAACAGAGTCAATCTACATCATTCAGAGTCTTCCTTCCTTATACTGTTCCTCCACCCTTCCAAACACAAAGTCCCTTTCCAACTGGTCTCGCCTGGAAAAATGCCCCAAGTATGTCAGACAAAGCCTCAGAACCCTTGCCTCCAAGGAGCAGCCTGGTTCCACCCTCTCCAGGATGAACCTGTTTGTTTTCCTAGCAGTCCCTGGTATGTTCAACACTCTACTCCAGCACCACAGATCAAAAGTATCTATTTATTCTCTTTCTATCATTCTTAATCATTGTACTAACTCTCTGATGCATAGTAAATAGTTGCAAAGACCATTGCCTGGATCAGGTGCACCTTAGTCTTTAGACTGATATCATTGCTCTTCAGCACTCAAAACAGGTCCCTGACAGCAGATTTTTTCCAATGCAATTCATTTTTTTATTTCTGTGCAGCTGGTACCAAGAGTGTTGATTGTGGAGCCAAGCAAACTGAAGCTGTTAACAATCTCAACAACTTCTCCATCTATCAAGATGCTGCCAATTGGTCCAGTGGTGAGAATCTGGGATTTTTTATGTTGAGCTTCAATCCATACTGAAGTTTGCAGTCCTTGACCTTCTGCAGCGAGTGCTTCAGCTCCTCCTCAGTTTCAGCAAAAAAGGTTATATCATCTGCATTATAGGTTGTTGATGAGTTTTCCTCCAATCCTGATGCCACATTCCTCCTCATACAGCCTAGCCTCTTTGATGATCTGTTCTGCATATAGATTGAAAGGGTATGTTTATAGGATGCATCCCTGGCATACACTTCACTGATTTTTAAACATTCAGTGTTTCTTAGTTCTGTTCTGATGACTGCCTCCTCCTGGTCCACGCATAGGTTTCACATAAGTACAATAAAGTGTTCTGGAATTCCCTTTCTTCTCTGAATTAGCCACAGTTTGTTGTTATCCACATAATAAAATGCCTTTGCATAGTCAATGAAACACAGGAAGAATTTCCTCTGGTACTCTGCTTTCAGCTAAGATCCATTTAACATTGATCTAATATAACCCTATGCCACGGCCTCTTCTAAACCCAGCCTACACAGCTGTTAATTCTCTGGTGACATGCTATTTCAGTTGTTTTGTTTGAGTTAGAATGCCTATTTTTCACTTCAGGTTTCTTAATTCTGGTTACAAATGGTGTTTGTACTTCACATTATAAATCAGAAATGGCAGAGTGATGTTTACAAGTCTGCTTTCTGCCTGAGGGTTCTATTCTGTCTCCCTACTGTATTCCCCCCACCCCAGAAAATAAATGTTCTTCCCGTAGGTGGTTCTTCAGTCTCCAAAGCATTGGTATCTTTTTTGCAGTCTGGAGCAACTCTTGGGAGATTTTACTCTCAAGTCCCCAAAGCATCAGTATCGTTAGTTTTGTTATTTGCTTTTGGTTTTTGTTGGGGTTTTTTTAACAGTCTGTAGCTACTCTAAGGAGAATTTTAAACATCCTTTGATAGGAATAGTCTTTCCAATTCAGAGAAAAGCCAAAACTGGGTACCTATTTTCACAGAAACAAGTAACTTGTGTAAAACTCAACATCCTTCTGATAGCAGTAACTTCAGACTAAGATGGTTATGCAATTCATTATTATCACTGGGTGGGGAGCATATACATTGTGTTGGCTCTTGCCCTAGTATGAGTTAATGTTTGTTGTTGTTGTTCTTGTTGTTATTATGTGCCTTCAAGTCGCTTGTGACTCATAGCGACGCTATTACAACAGCCCTAAACTCTGCCCTGTTCTGTGCCAATCGCATTGCCTCTAACACTCCCATCCCGATTATCCCAGTCATTGAATCAATCCACCTCATAGAGGGCCTTCCCCTCCTGCGCTGTTCCTCCACCCTCCCAAGCATGATGTCCTTCTCCAAGTACCGGTCTCTCCTCACAACATGTCCAAAGTATGTTAGATGGAGTCTCGGAATCCTTGCCTCCAAGGAGCCAGTTTAACCCTTTCCAGGATGAATCTGTTTGTTTTCCTGCCAGTCCATGGTACTCTCAATACTCTTCTCCAGCACCACAGCTCAAAGGCAGCAATTCTCCTTCTATCCTCCTTGGTGATTGTCCAACTCTCTGATGCAAAACAAGTGATTGCGAAGACCATGGCCTGTGTCAGACGCACCTTAGTCTCCAGAGAGACACCATTGCTCTTCAGTATTTTGGAGAGGTCCCTAACAGCAGACTTTCCCATGGCAATGTGCCTTTTAATTTCCTGGCTACTGGTGCCAAGAGTGTTGACTGTGGAGGCAAGCAAACTAAAGCTGTGAACAGTCTCAGTCTCTTCACCATCCATCCTGATGCTGCCAATTGGTCCAGCAGTGAGAACCTGTCTTCTTGACACTGAGCCTCAATCCATATTGGAGGCTGTAGTCCTTGACCCTCTGCAGCAGGTGCTTCACGTCCTTCTCAGTTTCAGCAAGCAGGGTTGTGTCATCTGCATAACACAGATTGTTGATAAATGGTCCACCAATCTTGACCCCACATTTCTCCTCACAGAGCCCAGCCTCCCGGATAATCTGTTCCACATACAGGTTGAAAAGGTATGGAGATAGGATACATCCCTTGCATACGCCCTTCCCAATTTTGAACCATGCGGTGTTTCGCATTAGAACAATCAAGTATTCTGAGAGTTAATGTCACAAAATAAATATTGTTGTTGTTCTTAGATGCTGTTGAGTTGGTTCTGACTCACAGCTACTGTGTATAATAGAAGGAAACACTACTTGATCTTGTGCATTCCTCAAAATTGTTGTGTCTTGGCCCTATTATTGTTGTCACTGTGTCAGTTTATCTTTTTAAGGGTCTACTATGCATGTCTACTGCTATGACTGTCTACTATGCATGATATCCCTTCTTCAGGGAATAGCCTTCACATAGGCAAAATATGTGAAGCCTCTTTGTCTAAATTTCTAAGACAAAATGTAGCTATGCATTTTCCAAGACAGATTTGTTTGTTTTTTAGGCAATTTATAGCGTACTCAATATTCTTTGTAATCTCATACTCCAATGGCATAGCTTCTTATTTATTCTTCCTTATTCATTGTGAAGCTCTGAAATGAATGTCAAACAACAGAAAACTAGTAAAGTGACATCCTTGGTCTTTAGGCCTGCAAAAAAATTTTATGGAGTAGATTTGTCAAATGTAATACATCCTTTGAATTCTTGACTGTTTATTTAATCTGCTTCTAAGGCAAAGAAGCTTATATTAAAATCTTTGGCAATTTCAGTCTTCTTTTATAAGGATTTTGCTCTGGTTTTAATTATGCTGAGATGAAACAACAGATGCCTGTGGACTTTGAGCTTCATCACTAAATGCATCAAGTCGTTTTTGTTTCAAGCAAACAAGGTTATACAATCTTAACAAGTTATACAATATCACAGGTTGTTGATGAGTCTTCCTTCAATCCTGAAATCACATTCGTCTTCATACAGTCCCACCTCTCTGATTATTTGCTCAACATATAGATTTCGTTAACATTGTGAAAGAATATAACTCTGATGGATGCCTTTCCTGATTTTAAACAGTACTCCCTGATTCTGTTTGAACAACTACTTTCTGGCCAACCTAGATGTCCTGTATTAACACAATGGAGTGTTGTGGAATTTCTATTGTTCACAAGGCTTTCCATAATTTATTCTGATCTACACAGTAAAGCATCTTTGCATAGTCAATAAAACAGGTAAACATAATACCAGTATTCTCTACTTTCAGCCAAAATCAATCTGGCATTGTTGTTGTTGCAGAGATGTGCTGTTGAGTCGCTTGCAACTCATAGCGAACCTATGTACAACAACCCTAAACCCTACTCTATCCTGTGCCAATCACGCTGCCTCTGACACACCCATCCCAATTACCCCAGTCACCGAATCAATCCACCTCATAGAGGTTCTTCCCCTCCTGCGCTGTCCCTTCACCCTCCCAAGCATGATGTCCCTCTCCAAGGACCTGTCCCTCCTTACAACATGTCCAAAGTATGTCAGACAAAGCCCCAGAATCCTTGCCTCCGAGTAGCCTGGTTTAACTCTCTCCAGGATCAATCTGTTTGTTTTCTTGGCAGTCCATGGTACATTCAATACTTCTCTCCAGCACCACAGCTCAAAGGCATCAATTCTCCTTCTATTCTCCCTAGTCATTGTCCACTCTCTGATGCATAACAAGTGATTGCAAAGACCACGGCCTGTCTCAGACACACCTTAGTCGCCAGAGACACACCTTTGCTCTTGAGTACTTTAGAGAGGTCTCTAACAGCAGACGTTCCCATTGCAACATGTTTTTTGATTTCCTGGCTACTGGTGCCAAGAGTGTTGACTGTGGAGCCGAGCAAACTGAAGCTCTGAACAATCTCAATCTCTTTGCCTGCCGTCCTGATGCTGCCAAATGGTCCAGTGGTGAGAATCTTTGCCTTCTTGATATTGCGCCTCAATCCATACTGAAGGCTGCAGTCCTTGACCATCTGCAGCAAGTGCATGAAGTTCTCCTCAGTTTCAGCAGCACGGTTGTGTCATCTGCATAACGCAGAATGTTAACAGATCTTCCACCAAGCCTGACGCCACACTTTTCCTCATAGAGCCCAGCCTCTCGGATAATCTGCTCTGCATACAGGTTGAAAAAGTATGGAGATAGGACACATCCCTGGTGTACACCCTTCCCAATTTTGAACCATGCGATGTTATCGTGCTCTGTTCTGTCGACTGCCTCTTGGTCCAAGTATAGGTTTCTCATCAGCATAATTAAATGTTCTTGGATTCCCATTCTTCTCAGAGTCAGCCACAGTTTGTTATGATCCACGCAGTCAAAAGCCTTTGCATAATCAATGAAACACAGATAGACATTCTTCTGGTATTCCCTGCTTTCAGCTAAGATCCATCTAACATCAGGTATAATATCCTTAGTGCCACGACCCCTTCTAAACCCAGCCTGGACTTCTGGCAGTTAGTTCTCTGCTGATGTGCTGTTCCAGTCGTTTTTGGATAATCTTCAGTAGAGTCTTGCTTGCATGTGAAATCAATGATATTGTTCTATAGTTTCCACACTCTGTTGGGTCGCCCTTTTTTGGAATGGGAACAAATATAGATCTCTTCCAGTCAGTTGGCCAAGTGGTTGTTTTCCAGATTTCTTGGCATAACTTGGTGAGCACATCCAAGGCAGCATCTGTTAGCTGAAATACTTCAATTGGTATGCCATCTATTCCTGGGGCTATATTTTTTGCTATTCCTTCAAAGCAGCTTGAACTTCTTTCTTCATCTCCATAGGCTCTTGCTCATCTTGCTAATATCATTTCATTAAATTCTTCTTTATCTGCTAATTCCTTTCGATACAATGACTCAGTATATTCCTTCCATCTTCTTTTAATACTTCCTGGATCATTTAATAATCTGCCTATTAATGCCATCTGGCATTAGCAGTGATATATCTCTTGTTCTATGTCATCTTCTGAATCCAGCTTAAATATCTATTTCCTGTTGATGTATTTTTCTAATCATTTTGAGTGATAATTAGCAAGAATTTACTTGCATATCATGTTAATAATATATCTGCATTCTCTATTCTGTTAGATCACTTTGTTTGGAATGTGGAGCTCTTCCAGTTGGACGGCCAAGTATCAGTCTTTCAAATTCAACATTTCCATCATTGCATACATTTCTTGAAATATTTCAGTTAACACTCTCTCAATTTCTGGAGTGTGTTTTTGCAAGGCCAGAAACCAATTGTGGAATAGATCTTTTTTTTTTTTCTGTTAACTGACTAGAGGTGTATGTGACCCTATACAAAAAACATCAATTCTTTTTCTTTTAATTACTTTCAATACAGCTTGGACTTCTAATTGGTTTTGTTGGTGTTTAAAATGCTAGTGGCATAACTTCCACTATCAACATGTAAACCACAAAAATATAACAAACTGACAGACAAATACTGTGGAGTAAGGGAAGGATGAATAAAATATAAGTGCTGTTGTTAAGTGCCATTAAGTACAAATCATAGCAACCCTATGGACAACACCTTCTAAATACCTTGCCCTATCCTGTGCCATCCTCACATTCACTATCATGCCCATTGTTACAGCCACAGTATCAGTATGTCTTGTTGAAGATCATCTTCTCTTTCTCTGATTCTCTATCTTTTCTAGAATGATGTCCTTTTCTAAAGACCAGGCCCTCTTTATAGCATGCCCAAAGTGTGTGAAAGGAAGTTTAACCATCTTTGTCTCTGAAGAGCATCCTGATTGCATTTCCTCCAAGAGGATTTGCTAGTCCTTTTGGCAGTCCATGTTGCATTCAATACTCTTCACAAGCCAAAGACATAAATAAATCCTTCTTCAGTCTTTCTTCTTTATTTTCCAACTTTCAAATACGTAGGAAGCAACTGAAAATACAATGATTTGGAAAAGGCATACCTTTGTCTTTAAAGTCCTAGATCTTTGGAGAAGTCTTTTGACAGCAGATATTGCCAAAGTAACATTTTTAAAAATCTTTTTATAATGAATAGTTTACTAATGAGAGAAAAGAAGGAAAACAGAAACAGAGTAAGAAGGTTATGTGAAAATGTACCTAAAAGCTAAAGAATTCTTTTGGAGAAAATGGAAACAATCTTATACTAGAGACTTTGAAGACAACTTGGCCTATTCAACACATAAATTTGGACTTTTAGTCTTGAAAATTGTGAACAATAAATTTCTGCCCATATAAACCACTCAATTTGTTATTCTGTTGCCATATTTATTCTGTGCCAAGCATTGTTCCAAATGTTTTGATCAACATGTTCTTTTTATTGTTGTTGTGTGCCATTGAGTTAGCTGTGATGCCTAGTGACCTTAGAAACAATGGATATGAACCCTCCCCTATCTTGTGCCATCTCATCTCCAAAATGCCTGAGCCCATTGTTAATGTCTCCATGTACATCAATCTCATTGAGGATTTGCCTCATTTTTGGTTGACTCTTAATCTGAGGACTCTATCTCAAGTGCTGTATTTGATAGTGTTCCTCTATTGTTCACAAGGTTTTTAAATCTCACAAAAACTTAGAATAAGTTTTGCTTTATCCCTAGTTCAGAGATTCAGGAATTCAATCTTCTGTAAACTGTTTTATCAAGATTATATAACTTATAGCCATTAGTACAAGCTGTAAACACCAGCTGGTTTGACTAGATTTCTGAAAAATATATTCCCTTTCCTTTAGGACATTTGCTGTTCAGCCATGTTTAACAGAGCTCTTCACACTGGAAAATAGTTTTGAATACCTCATCTTGATCATTTTGTGTTTTGTGCTGACATGAGTAATCTCAAAAACATGCATTAAAAGACAATTATTGGTCTTTCTTGAATTGACTCAATCTTTTAATTAAAAAATAACCTATTTTCACTTTATTATCTATCAAATTTGGCCTTTTATTGTTCTCTTTTCCCCCTCATTAAGGCCTTTAAGTGTGTGTGCTAGCTCTCTTATCAAGAGAGCAGAATAGTCTTAGGATTTTATTAACACCTAGACTTATTTTCTAAAAAGTTATGTTGCAATCAAATATTTTTACTTTGTTGTTATTGTTATGTGTCACCTAGTCGCTTACGACGTATAGCAACCCTATGTACAAGAGCTCTAAATGCTGTTCTATCTTGTGCCAACCTCGCCATTCAAACACACTCATTAACACCACTCCAGTCACAGAATAGATCCATCTCCTCGAGGGTCTTCCTCTCCTGTGCTGTCCCTCCACTCTGCTAAACATGATGTCCCTCTCCAAGGACCAGTTCCTCCTTGCAACATGCCCAAAGTATGTCAGACGAAGCTACAGAATCCTTGGCTCTAAGGAGCATTCCAGCTTCACCTTCTCCAGGGCAATATAACACTAATCAGGACCAAGAAATACATATCAAGTATTGTAGTTAGAAATAAGAAGTAAATGGGAAATTAGTGAGAATAGTTTCCTTTTCCTGTCAAATCATGCTGCTATTTCACTGCTTGCCTCATTGTGAGAAAGGTCCGCAAATCAATATAAAAATTTACTTTTTATTATTTCATGTTGTTGTTGTTGCTGTGTACCATCAAGCTGAAATCACCTCGTAGCTGACACTCCATAGGGTTTTCAGAGGCAGTTAATCACATGGGAGAAGATTGCCCATCCTTCTCCCGTGAAGCTGCTGACAGCCTCAAACCATATGCCTTCAGGATTGTAGAGCAGCTTCTTGCGACTAGTCCACCAGAGCTCCCTAGTTCATACTAAGTGTAACTATATATGTTAATTGTATATTTAATGTTATATAACACATGTTTGGTTGCTCTCATGGCTTAGTGGTTAAGGAGCAATGCTGGCAACTCAGATGTAGGTGATTCAAAGCCACCATCTGCTCCTCAAGAAAATCTCTTCCTGTGCAATTTACAGCTGCTGAAACCTCACTTTAGGGATGGTTAGCAATACATCAGTTGCAACTCAACAACAATGAGTTTTGGGTTTAATGTTTTGGGAGTCTTTTCCCTTCAAGAGTGGGTTTTCTTGAGCTTCTGCCTAAGGTGGAAGTCCACTCAAAGGCATTGGTTTTAAAATATTGCAGGGCCTGAGTGCAAAATTTATTACTTTTCTAATGAATATTCCTTAAATAAAACAGCAATCTTTTGTCCATTTGTTGAACTGAACAACTTGCCATTGCTGTGATGCTGCACACTGTTCCATAGACTTGTCAAATACCAGAATGTTTCAATGAGCTTCCAGATTGATTTATGCTGGGAAGCAGGAGTGTCATCCACTTCCTAAACTAGATGCCTTTGGAAGTGATTTCAATCTTTGGCCCTCAGGCCTGGTTTTAACTTGTTTTTTGTCAAACATTTTTCTAAGTGGTACAGCACTGGTCTGTGCATTTCTGTGCAGAAGTAACTCATAGTTGCTGTGATGCTAAATACTGTGACACTGATGTGACAAAGGCAGTAATGGTTACCCATGGTGGACAGTGTTTGGCAGAGCCTTCTGATTAAAACAAGCTTGGAAGCAGGAGTGGCATAAACTTCTGAAATGGCTTGCCTCTGGAAACTCTATGAATATGGAAAAAAAACTAATGTTACACAAGTGTTCAGGTCTTTCATTCATAGGGTTGCTATGAATTGTCTATGACTCAAAGGCACTTAGCAACACAACAACATGTCATTTTAAATTTCTACAGTTTATGATTACAATATTTTAGTAGTAAATTTGTTAGTGAATAAATATGTAGATTCACTTAAATACCAAAGTTTGTATATTTTGTCTTTTAGTCTAGTTTGTGTCCCCAGAACACCTTGCACAGTTTCTGTGGAAATGAGTGCTCAATATATATTGGTAGACTTGACTTGAATAATGAGCTATGTTATAATAGGGTTGTATTATATCAATAATTCAAGTTTTAGTCAAATCCTATAATAGAGAACAAGGCTTAAGTCACCTTAAAAAGGACAAAAAGCCCTTGGTAATGACAAGATTGAAGACCCATTAATATTTCAGGGAAAAGTATGATCATTAACATTTATCTATTATGTCTCCAATTTTGAATGTTATGTCTCATTAGGACTTTAAATGTTGACTATGTGATATTTAACTTTTATTTATTTGATGTCTATTTGTTGAGTGCTTACTGTATATAAACAACAACACAACTCACTTGGTACATTGAGATACACAAAAATAAGAAACATATTCTTTCTTTAAATAGTACAAACTTGTAGAGAAAGAACAAGGAAAACATACAGAATAGCTATAAAATTCATAAAATGTGTGCATATAGGAAAGGAGAAAATTAAGTTAGGGATGGCCCTCAAAGTAGAGAAAAAAGAAATAATCTCCAAAATAATGATAATCATGAGTGAAATGATGAATTAGCTAAAAAAATATCCACAATGTAAAAAAATGGATTTTTAACTTACTGAAGCAGATGCCATGTAACACAACACAGGTATTTCACATAATACATCACTCATTGCTTTCTATTAAGTGAATATTATGTAATTTATAGAATATAAAAATAATTTTCAGAAAACCTAATATGAGAATGTAATTTAAAAACATAGGGTGACAATTATAAATCACTTACTTTATTTCACTATGGAAATCTCTAACTTCACAACGTCTACTTGTACTCTTAAGGACAATTGTTTTCCAAAATTTGTCAAGTTGTATTCCCTACAGAGAATCACACAGAATGCATAATTTGAGTACAGTCTAACATATGCTTGTTGAGGAAAATACTTCTTGCTCAAAGGAAAAGAGCATTAGTGATTTCATTATTTACATTCCTAGATCAGTTTGATTTTCTAGGTACAAAACTATAATCCTCACAGCAGAAATTAAGCAGATTGTTTTTAGACAAATACCTTGGTATATTGGACCTCAGAAATTATATCAACTTTGATTACTATGTTTTTAGTGGGATTTTTAAGTCATACCAAATATTCTGATCAATACACACACATAAGTTTATCAAACAGTTTTCTATATTTTCCAGTTCTAGGAAGCAAACATTCTCAAGCATAGTACTACATCAAAATGAGTCTAGTTTTTAACACTTACTCATTATTATAATGAGCTGGTTTGAAAGATTTGCACAATCAAGACTCAGTAGTAGTACCAAGCCTGCTGGCTATAAATTCTCAATTTGGTAAAAGCCATTATTATTAACTACCAAAGATTTCTCTGTGTGTTGCCCTGAGGTAGGTGTTCAATAGATAAGTTCATTGAAAAAGTTCTTTGTATGACTTCAACAATAGTCCTCAACTGAATCTCAAAAGAGTCAAAGAAAATCTGTACTAAAATAACTAAATCAGCTAATATAAGACAGAACACCTTAATGAATATATATAGAATAAGTATATATGTTAATTGATTTAAGTATTTATACTTAAATGAAGAATTCAAATGATATAAATGTTGTTGCTATTGTTATAAGCCTTCAAGTCACCTGCCACTCATAGCGACCCTATGTACAACAGCTCTAAACCCTGCTCTATCCTGTGCCAATCTCATTGTCTCTGACACACCTACTCCCATTACCCCAGCTACTGAATCAATCCATCATTGAGAGTCTTCCTTTCTTGCACTGTCCCTCCACCCTCCCAAGCATGATGTTCCTCTCCAAGGACAGACTGGTCCCTCCTTGTAACATGCCCAAAATGTGCTATACAAAGCTTTAGAATCCTTGCCTCAAAGGAGCAGGTTGGAGCTCTTTCACAAAGCACCCTCCAAGGAGCTCCTTGCAAGGAGCTAGGACAACCCTGTTTGTTCTCTTAGCAGTCCATGTTACGGCAGATTAAATATAATTAAAGATAAGAGTAGTATTTAAGCTATATAAATATTTTAGATACTTTATTGTAAATTTCAAGTAATATGAATATTTAACAGAGCAAAACCAACTGCCATTAAGTAGATTTCAATTAAATAGCAACCCTACAGAACAGGGTACAACTGTTCCATAAGACTTCCAGAGCTGTAAATCTTTAAAGAAGCAGATTGTCACATCTTTCTCCCAAAGAACAGTTAATGGGTTCAAATAGCGAACCATTTGGTGAACAGTGAAGCTCTAAATCACTGTATCACCGGATGTTCTATCAATAAATACCACAAAAATACCACCAAATAATTCTTTGTTCCTCAAGTTTACATTGTTGTTATTGTTGGTTTTACATACTGTCAAGCCACTTGTGATTCATACTCTTTTATGATAACATATTAATGAGGTTGTGTGAGAGAATAAATAGAATTTATTTCAGACTCAGGAATTTATGAAATATCACTGCTTAAATAAAATTATTATAAAAGATTAAAGAAAATAAGTTTGTGAATCAGAAGGCTTAGGCAACAGTATAGACTCCACTGCTGAGTGAGTTTTGAAAAATCAACTTATCTGAGCCTCTGTACCTTTATCAATATAATTGACCTGATAATAACAACAACATAACAATAAGTTATGTGCTGTCAAGTCACTTGCAACTCAAAGCAACCTCATGTACAATAGCCCTGAAACCTGCTCTATTCTGTTCCAACCTTACTGTTTCTGACACACCTGCCTTATTACCCCAGTCACTGAATCAATCCATCTCATCTTTGGTCTTCCTTTCTTTCACTGTCCCTCCACCCTTCCAAGCATAATGTCTCTCTGCAAGGACTGGCCGCTCCTTGCAACATGCCCGAAGTATGTCAAAGTCTCTGAATCCTTGCCTCCAAGGAGCAGCCTAGTTTCATCCTCTCCATGGCAAACCTGTTTGTTCTCCTGGCAGTCCATGGTATATCCATTGCTCTTCTGCAGCACCATAGTTCAAAGACATCTAATAACTTTCTATCATCCCTAGTTGTTGCCCAGCTTTCTGACACATAGCAAGCAATTGTGAAGCATACATCCTTCCCGATTTTGAACCATGCAGTATTTCTTTGCTATGTTCTGATGAATGTCTCCTTGTCCAAATATAGGTTTTACTTAAGCACGATCAAGTGTTCTGGGATTCCCATTCTCCTCAGAGTCAGCCACAGTTTGTTATGATCTACACAGTCAAATGCCTTTGCACAGTCAATGAAACACAGATAGACATTCCTCTGGTACTCTCTGCCTTCAGCCAAGACCCATCTAACATTAGCTATAATATCCCCAGGACCATGACCTCTTCTAAACCCAGCCTGCACATATGGCTGTTCTGTGCTGATATACTGTTTCAGTGGTTTTTGGGTAATTTTCAGCAGACTCTTGCTTGCATATGATATTAATGATATTGTACGATAATTTCTGAACTCTGTTGGGTCACCTTTCTTTGTAATGAGAACAAAATAAATCTCTTACAGTCAGTTGGCCAGGTGGTTGGTTGTCCTTCAGACTTCTTGGCACAATGTGGTGAACACATCAAGGGAATTGTTTGTTGAAATATGTCAATTGGTATGCCATCAACTCTTATTTTTTGCCAATTCTTCCAGAGCAGCTTGAACTTCTTCCTTCATCACCACAGGCTTTTACTCATGCTTTGTTTCATGAAATTCTTCCGTGTCAGCCAATTCCTCTTGGTACAGTGACTCTATATACTCCTTCCATGTTCTTTTAATGCTTCCTGGATCATTTAATCTTTTGCTCAAAGCATCCTTAAGTACTGTAACTTGAGGTTTAAATTTGTTCTTCAGTTTCTTTACCTTAAGAAATGCCTAGCGAGCTCAGCTCTTTTGATTTTCTGACTCCAGCTTTTTGTACATTTTATTATAATACTTTACTTTGTCTTCCTGAGCTGCCCTTTGAAATCTTCTGTTCATTTCCTCGATGTATAATACTCAGAGTCTCACCTGACATCCATTTTGGTCTTTTATACCTCCTCTGCCTTTGTAATGACCTTTTGTATTCTTCATGGGTGATATTCTTTATATCCTCCCACAGCTCATCTGGTCTTTGTTTATTGGTGTTCAAGGCCTCACACCTGTTCCTAGATGGTTTTGAAATCCGAGTGCGATAGACTCAAGGTCAAATTTTCATTCCTGGGGATTTACTTTTCTTAAACATCTGCTTGAACTTGCACATGAGTAGTTGGTGGTCTGTTCCACAATCAGCACCTGGCCTACTGTCACAGCTGATATTGAGCTTCTCCGCCAATTCTTTCCACAGATGTAATCAATTTGACTCTTATGCATACCGTCCAGATTTTGATCCTGACCCACTCAGGGAAGATAACACACCCAGTCCCAGAAGTCTGTGGGCTGAGTTTGAGTGTTAAAATAGCTCTGGGACAGCATGAAGGAGCTAGATTTGACCTCGGCCTACTCATTACACAACATATGTAGGCCTTCTAAAAAGATAAAATGAAATGCATACATATAAAACACTTCAGATCATCAAGATTTTTTATTATTATGGACCATGTATAAAATTCATATGCTAAAATAAGTCATTTATTTATACACTGATCAATTTTTCAGCCCTGTATCATATTTCCTGGGGGAAAAAAGAATGAATAGTGACCACTTTTCCCATTATCAAAGAAAATGAAAAGATCATCCCTTACTCCAACAGTGATATACCTCCTGGCCATTTATTTCAAAAGAATGGATGTTTTTCCCAGTCAGCTTCCCGAATCTACCCTTCTTGTCTAACTTTACAAATACTATTCAGCTATATTGCATTCTTTCTTTCTCTTCTACTTAAGTAGAACTTCTCTGAACCTAAACTTACAAAGCACTTTTTTACGCTATTAACTAAATATTACCAGAAATTATCCTGAAGCCAAACAAAACGAACAAGCATAAAGAAAAAGTTAAAATGGAAGTTAAGCCAAATAAAAGTTATAATAAGAAAAGTAACATAAATAGCAGGAAGTGACATCCACTTCCTAAACAATATGCCTCTGGAAACTTTGTGAACTTTGAAAAATGATAGTTATCAAAAAAGACTTCCAGGTCTTTTGCTCATAAGGTTGCTATGAATCATGCTCAACTCAATGGTAACCCAAACCAACAATATAAATAGCATAAGTATACTTAAATGTGTCTGTTATAGCATGATAGGTTGTGCCCTTATACCTAGAGCATATATGCAAATTCAAAATTGGGAAGGGTGTATGCCAGGGATGTGTCTTATCTCCATATCTTTTCAATCTACATGCAAAACAGATTATCCGGAGGCTGGGCTTTATGAGGAGAAATGGTGGCATCAGGATTGGAGGAAGACTCATCAACAATCTGTGTTATGCACAGTGTATAAGACAATCTGGGACCAAGTTTAGGAGGCCAATTCTATGGTATAAAGAAACTGACAAATACTTCCAGAAATACACAATCTGGCGAGGAAAACACTAATGAATTGGACTTTCCAAAGATTAAATCATGTGCTCATCAGAAACTTTTTCCAACTCGGTGAAAAGAAAACATACCAATGGGGGGGAAAACATTTGGTAATACCATCTCAGACAAAGGTCTCCTAGCAAAAGTTTACAGAATACTCCTGGGCCTCTAGAAAGAAAAGACTGATAACCCAATTACAAAATGTTCAAAAGACTCAGAAAGACTTTTATAGAGAAAGACATTCAGATGGCCAATAGATAAATGAAAAAATGCTCAAAATCACTGGCAATAAGAGAGAGGTGCAAATCAGAACCAAAATGAGATTCCATCTCACTCCAGTAGTTGTGGCAAAGTTTAGTATAGCAGCAAGCAGAACATGTTGGAGTGGATGTGGAGAGGTGGGACACTTTATACACTGTTGGTGGGATTATAAAATGGTACAACTACTCTGGAAGACAGTTTGGCATTTCCTCAAAAAGTTAAACATAGAAACTCCATATGACCCAACTATTTCACGTCTCAGAATATACTCCCAGGAAATTAAAACTGAGATGTGAACCAAAATTTGTATACCAATGTTCATAGCAGCATTATTAATCATAGCAAGAACATGGAAACAACTTCAGTGTCCAACAACAACTGAATGGATTGTGAAATTGTGGTAAATTCACACAATAGAGTACAATGCAGCACTTGGAGCAAAGATTTTAAAAAATCCTACATAACTTGAGAGACTGGGAGGATTAAGCTGGATGAACTAACTCAGTATCTTAAGGACAAATAATACATAAGACCATTATTGTAAAAACAGAAGGTTAACTGGTAAAATGTGTATGGGAATCCAAGTGGGAAAGGGATGGAGGTGTAGGGGTGAGGATAGGTAGGAATGGATGTGGAGGGGTGAGGATAGATAGGGGGGAAACCACAGGTTGCACAGTTTTGTGGATGGGGTGAGGGAGAAAGAGGAGGAAAGGGAAAGTATCCAGCTGAAAAATCAAGGTAATGATGGGCAAGGTCCAATGGTGATTTATTTTCTAAAACATGATGTATGAGAATGATTGTATGAAAACAACATGGATGAAGAATGGCGTGAAACACAATTGAGAACTTTGTAAGCAAACCAAAAGAGGGGGGATGGCATAGGTCATTAAAGCAGAGGTATCTAGATTCTTTGAGATTAATTCAGAAAGAGCTGAATTATACTCAAATTGTCATCCTAATAATAAAGCTCTTTTTAGTGATATTAAGTAATAGTAAGATATAAAGTAATAATTTATTATTAGCTTGACAATTTGAATGTAATTTAGCTCTTTTTGTACTCAGGTCAAACTCTGGTGGCCTAGTAGCAGGAGTTGCACTTCCAATGCAAAGAAAGGAATGAGGTCCAAATTCACCAGCTGCTCAGTGGGAGAAAGATGGACAATCTCTTCCCATATGATTTACAGCCTTTGAAAACCTGTTGGAGGATCAACCAAGACTCAGTTCTAACTTGATGGCTTATAAAAATAACAATAATTATTTTTAAGAAGAAAATGTAGTATGGAAAATTCATTATTAAAAAAATAATTAGTATATTTTATAATATCTAATCACTAAACATTAAGATTGTCATTATTTTGCAGAATTCTTAACTCCACAGATTTTTCAAACTTTTTTATTTATTCTGAAGACATTATCATTTTTATGTGAGCATGTTTTAGTTCCTAGAGTTAGTTGAGAAATTAAAAATTAGGAAAGACTCCATCGCAGCACGCAGGAGCAATCATTTTGTAAATTACTACTTAACTTGGGAGGGACTGGAGAGTATTATGCTGAGTGAACTAATTCAGTTCCACAAGAACAAATACTATATGAAACCATTATTTTAGAATGAGTAAAAGGATCCAAGGAGCAGAATGAAAATAGAGAGGTGAGAATGGGAGGGAGGGACATAGGGTATTAATGACAGGGTTGCGCAATTTGATGGGTGGGTGGGGTGAAGGAAATATGAAGGATCTTTCGTGAAAAACAATGTATTCAAACTTTGTAAATAAACCAGAGTAATAAAAACAATTTTTTAAAAAAATAAAATACCATTTGTAAATGTGCCCAAATAATAGGATTGAGGACATAAACAATTACATAGTTGTTTAATAATAAATTATTTCAATTATTAAAAAATAACTGTCTAGAGTAATTACTGGTCAGAATTTTTTTATTTTTTTTAAGAATTGTAGGATTTGTTCTTGTTGGCCACTGTTGAGTTGATTCCAACTCACAGAAACCTTCTGTTCAGTAGAATAAGACACTGCCTGTGTCACCTTCACAATGGTTGCTATGTTTGAGCAATTGGTACAGTTGCTGTGTTAATCTCTATTATTTTCACCGCTACTTTACCACTTGTGGTTTCTTCCTCTAGGGACTGGTCTTTTATGATAATATGAGCAAATTGCTTGAGATGAAGTATCACTGTTCTTGCTTCTAAGGAACATACTAGATGTCTTTTGTCCACAATTGGGAGGCTCATCTACCTATTTTTCACTTGTTTTGCTGCTCTAAAAAACATGTACGATGGCAGTAAGGCAGAAGAGTCAGAATTAAAACAAGGTCCTGGAGGCATAGTTTGAGTTTCTACCTAAAACCTCTTTCAATGGCATGATTTTCAGTTACCAAACACTGTAGATTACTGTCATTTAAAAGAACTTGAATTTTGTTTTGCATACTTGCATCATACCTAACCATCTGAAATAATACACATTTAAGTAAATATTTTATCAAACAAGTTGTTGGGGTTTTGTTGTGGATTTTGGGTACTTTTTTACTCAAAGATTTTTGAGACAATCCACAAGACATTGTGAGCATAAACTTACCTTAACTCATTGATGTCAAGTTGAACTGACACTCTGTAAGAGTTCTAAGACTGTAAATGGATGGAGGCCAGGTTTTTCCCTCAGAGTCACTGATGGATTCAAATCACCAAGAAGGTGCAGTCTTTGAGCAACTTGCTACAGACTACACTAAGAGAGCAACAGTAATACAAAGCCATTATCCACTTTATAAAGAATTCATGATGGAATTTGTCTGGCTGTAATCCACACATTGGCATTTAGAAGGAAGTAAATATAAATAATTTCTATTCTTTCAACAAGAAAGTAATAGTTTTCATCTCTTAGGATTTCACAGTTTGAAAAATTGTTTAACATGTGTCATCTCATTTAATCTGGGACCTAAAGAAACACACCTCAACCAAGATTCCAAGATATGGTTTAGAAAGAGTTGATATCTATCTCAATCCATCTAACACTGATATCGAAAGACTTGGAGTCCTCCATAATCATGCAAGCATGGTAAATTCATAATTGTTGTTATTGATGTTGTTATGTGTCGATAAGTCACTTGCAACTCATCGCAACTCTATCTACAACAGCCCAGAAACCTGCTCTACCCTGTGCCAAGCTTATTGTCTCTGACACACCTACCCCCAATACCCCAGTCTCTGAATCAATCCATCTCATCAAGGGTCTTCCTCTCTTGAACTGTCCCTCCACCCTTCCAAGCATAATGTCCCTCTCCAAGGACTGGTTCCTCATTGTCACATGCCCAAAGTATGTCAGACAAAACCTCAGAATGCTTGCCTTTAAGGAGCAGCCTGGTTTCAACCCTCTCTAGGATGAACCTGTTTTTTCTCCTGGCAGTCCATCGCATATTCAATACTCTTCTCCCGCACCACAGCTCAAAGGCTTTCTCTTTTTATCATCCCTAGTCATTGCACAGCTTTCTGATACATAGAAAGTAATTGCGAAGACTATGGCCTGCATCAGGTGTACCTTAGTGTCCAGATTAACATCGTTATTTTTCAATACTCAAGAAAGGTCCCTGACTGCAGACTTTCCTAGTACAATTTGTCTTTTGGTTTCCTAACTGCTAGCACCAAGAGTTTTGATTGTGGAGGCAAGCAAACTAAAACTGTTGACAATTTCAATTTCTTTGTCACCTATCATGATGATGCCAATCAGCCCAGTGATGAGAATCTTTGGTTTCTTGATATTGAGCTTCAATCCATATCGAAGGCTACAGTCCTTGACCTTCTGTAGCAAGTGTTTCAGATCCTCAAATATCTCATAAAGTGAAACACATACTCTCTGCTTTATCGTTACTCAATAGCTTCATAGACAAATGAAAAGCTCTTAGGTTTTTTATTGTAAAAAATTTATTTTCAAACTACCCACCTATTCACTTCCTACCTATAAAATATTTAAAGAAGTTAAACACTCTGAGCCTCTGATTCAACATATGCAAGTGGGAATAATAAACTCTCACAACACAGGTTTTAGTGTTAAGCAAGATCGTTTCCTTCATGCTTTTTTATTTCACAGTTGTTTTAATTTATAAAATTGGTAATTTCATTTATAGTCTAAATATCTTCATGTGGCTACATCCTTCCAAGGAAAGAACACTTTATCAGTATTATGACCATTATCCATTCCTAGGTATTCTTTCCATTTTCTATCACTCGGTCACTCTCTAATATGGAATAAATTGTGTTCAGTAAAACCAGAAATAAATTCTTACCCTGTGCTTGCAGTTTAAATCCTTTTGTTGTTGTTGTTGTTGTTATATGCCATCGAGTTACTTGCAACTCATAGCGACCCTATGTACAACAGCCCTTAATTCTGCTCTGTCCTGTGCCAATCGCACCATCTCCGATACACCCATCCTGATAACCGCAGTCACTGAATAAATCCACCTCATAGAGGGCCTTGCCCTCCTGCACCGTCCCTCCATCCTACCAAACATGATGTCCCTCTCTAAGGACTGGTCCCTCCTTATAACATGTCCAAAGTATGTTAGACCAAGCCTCAGAATCCTTGCCTCCAAGGAGCCACCTGGTTTGACCCTTTCCAGGATGAATTTGTTTGTTTTCCTAGCAGTCCATGGTACTCTCAATACTCTTCTCCAGCACCACAGCTCAAAGGCATCAATTCTCCTTCCATCCTCCTTAGTCACTATCCAACTCTCTGATGCATAACAAGTGATAGCAAAGACTATGGCTTGTATCAGATGCACCTTAGTCCCCAGAGAGAGACCACTGCTCTTCAGTACTTTGGAGAGGTCTCTAACAACAGACTTTCCCATGGCAATACATCTTTTAATTTTCTGGCTGCTGGTGCCGAGAGTGTTGACTATGGATCCAAGCAAACTAAAGCTGTGAACAATCTCATTCTCTTTACCATCCATCCTGATGCTGCCAATTGGTCCAGTGGTGAGAATCTTTGTCTTCTTGACATTGAGCCTCAATCCATATTGGAGGCTACAGTCCTTGATGCTCTGCAGCAAGTGCTTCAGGTCCTCCTCAGTTTCAGCAAGCAGGGTTGTATCATCTGTATAATGCAGATTGTGGATAGATCTTCCACCAATCTTGACCCCACACTTCTCACAGAGCCCAGCCTCCAAGATGATCTGTTCTGCATATGGAGACAGGACACAGCCCTGCTGTACACCCTTTCTAATTTTGAGCCATGCAGTGTTCTCTTGCTCTGTTCTGACAACTGCCCCTTGGTCCAAGTATAGGTTTCTCATGAGCACGATCAAGTGTTCTGGGATTCCCATTCTTCTCAGAGTCAGCCACAGTTTGTTATGATCCACACAGTCAAACGCCTTTGCATAGTCAATGAAACACAGATAGACATTCCTCTGATATTCCCTACTTTCAGCTAAGATCCATCTAACATTAGCTACAATAGCGCTGGTACCACGACCCCTTCTAAACCCAGCCTGAATTTCTGGCAATTCTCTGCTGATGCGTTGTTCCAGTCATTTTTGGATAATCTTCAGCAGAAAACCCTATGTACAAGAGAACACATGTAATTCCTTTTAGGAATAGGAATTTTATGTTAATGTAGCAATAACAGTTTCAAACCAATCTCTTTTGAGATATGTTATTGCTGTTGTTAGGTGCCTTCAAGCCAAATACAACTCATAACGGCCCTGTGAACAACAGACATGAGCCCTGCCTTATCCTGTGCCATTCTTATCATCTCTGAAACACTTGTACCTATTTCTGCAGCCACTGTGCCAATCCATATAATCAAGGGTCTTCCTCTCTTTCACTGATCCTCCACCTTTTCAAATATGGTGTCTTTATCCAAGGAATAGCCTTCTACCAATATTCTCAAAACATGTGAGCTTTGTCATCTTTGCCTCCAAGGAGCATTCTTCCTGCCCTTTCTCCAAAACACATTTATTCTTTTGGCAGTCTGATGGATATGCAGTACTCTCTGTCTCCAACCCCACAGTTCAAAGGCATTCATTCTTCTATCATTCTTATTCATTGTCAAAACTCTAAACTACCCCCTCCAAATTGTCATGTAGTCAATTCTGATTCATAGTGATCCTCAAATGAGTTTCTGAGACTGTAAGTCTATGTAAGTCTATGCAGTCTATGTAAGTCTATGCAGTCTATGTAAGTCTTGCAGACTGGCTAGTGAATAACTCCAGACTTTTCTGTTTGTTGTCTGATAGTTTAAGTATCATGCCTTCAGGACTCCTTTTGAGATATAAAAGAGACTTTAAAATAAAGAGGCAATCAAAACAACTATGAGATATCATATCACCCCAGTCAGAATAGTGAAATTTAACAGAAGAGCAAGCAACAAATGCTGGCAAGGTTGTGGAGAAACTGGAACACTTAGTCACTGTTGGTGGAGGTGTAAAATAGTGCAACCACTGTAGAAAGTGGTGTGGTGCTTTCTCAAAAAGTTGCAAATAGGGATACCATTTGACCCAGCAATTCCACTACCGGGAATATACCCTAAAGAGACTATAACTGACATCCAAGCAGATATATGCACACCCATGTTTATCATGGCTTTGTTCACAATAGCAAGCAGTTGGAAACAACCCAAGTTCCCGTTAACAAACGAATGGATAGAGAAGCTATGGTATGTTCACACAATGGAATACTACACTCTATTGGAAAAACAAGGAATTCATGCAATATTATTCAAAATGGGTAACCCTGGAGGACATTATGCTGAGAGAAATATCTCAGTCACAAATGGATAAATACTGCATGGTGCCACTGTTGTAGAATGAGACTGATATCAGGGTCAGGGTAAGACAGAAAAAATGGATGAATTATATATACTGCATTGAAACGGATGAGTGAAAGAATAGTTTAAAAGTGATATATGATAGGGTTTTATGGTTATCACAAGAGCACAGAATTAAGGTTACATAGTGGAGTGCACTCGGGGCCGTGGGACAGGTTGCGGGGGAATCGTATACCAATGAAAGAATTTTTCTTTTACTTTTCAAAGAGACGAGCAAACTCGGGGGGATGGGTGGGCAGGGAGAAAATTGCAACAGTGAATGAATGGAAATTAAAAAATCTCTGTAAATGTTGATTAAAATGAATAAAATAAATTTTTTTTAAAAAAACCTCACCTTTAAAACCCTTAAGACCTTTAAAATGAGCATGAACCTAATGGCTAGAAAAGACAACTTTTAAGGGTTCTAACACCCCAATATGCCTCCTCCAATTGTTAAAATATGGGACTAGTGATCAAAAATTTCTCAGTTCAAACCCAACTCCAGACTTTAGGAGACAGTCCTGGCACCTTGCTTCTGAAACGGCAGTCTTGAAGACTTTATGGAACAGTTATACTCTGCGTACAGAGGAACACCCAGCAGTTAAAATAAACTTGACAATTATTTTCAACATCAGCAACAAGTTAAAATTATGATTTTAATTGTGTGGCTTTCAAATCATTCCACTATTGTACTAAAAGTAAATTTTAAAAACAGAAATTTATCATTCAACCAGGTGCTCCTAGAGGTTAATCTAGTTCCAGGTACTAGTTCCACACTTAAATTGATTGACATCAAGTCATAACTGACTTAGAGCTGACCCTCCAGATTTTCAGGAAGCTGTAAATTACATACGAAGAGATTGACAATCTTTTTCCCATGGAGCCTCTAATGGATTTGAATCGCCAAACAGGTACCACCTATGAGTTACCAGCACAATTAACTACACACACCACCACCAGAACTCCCTTTGAGTGTATCCTCAATAAATGTTTGTTATATTAAAAGAAGAATAAGCAACCCCTAATTCCACCATATGGCCTTTTTTCTCCCTAGTGCCTAGGTTAAACAAAAGGATTCAGTTGTTGCTGTTGCTGTTGTATACCATAGAGTTGGAATCAGCCTATAGCTGACCCTCCAGTGGGTTTTCAGAGACTGCTAATCTCATGGGAGGAGATTGCCTGTCTTTATGCTATGGAGCAGAGGTCAGAAGATAAATCCTAGATTTATTAATGTTTAATATGCTTAGGAAATGCTTTGTAGACTTAACAGATATGAAAATATCAAAGATACATTTGTTTTTTAGAGAAAATTACACTTTTGACAGTTTAGAAATAATCTGTTTTTGCTACCATTTCCCTTTATCTTTCGGAAGAAATTATCATAAAATTTTAGTTAATCTTATTTTTCTGAGCAATAATGCTAGGATTTTGTTTCTAGTTTATTTGAACACCTAGTAACAAATTACTAGACACTTTAGATTTTTCTAAATACTGTCCTACTAATCACAATATGGTCATGAAAAGGGTGCTACTAAAATCGAGAAAACTGTAACAGCGCGAGTCCCCAGAAAAGATCACCAAGCCAATTAGCTGAATTAACAAAGTTTATTTCAAGTTTGAACCCGGGCTAGCTGACGCAACAGCATACACCCAAGAGCCCCGAACTTGCGCATACTTTTTCCTTTTATACCTTTGTTACTTCTTTCTCTATACACGCTATGATGGGCTATCTATAGTAGTTTGGGTACTAGTCTACTTTCAATTGGTTAGCTATAGCTCAGAGAAGCAGTTTGGAGACTGTTCGAATATGATAGGTAGGGAAACAGTTTGGAAACTTATTTGAATCTGATTTGTTACTTCAGATATAGGGGAGTCTGTTACTCTTGCGAGAAGCCCTTTATGCCCTTACATGGAAGAAGAATTCCATGGATGCAAGATGTGGCAGTTGACTAACAGGGTGTGGTTTACTACAGGTGGAGGTTGTTTTCTAGAAACTACTCAGGTAGGGGTAGCTGTACTTTACCAGAAACTGAGTTCCTGGTACTTGGTTCTTACAAAAACAAGTAATGAAAATATGTGAGTCCAGAAACATTTAAAAGCTTATTATCTAAAACTTATTTTTACTTGTTTGTTTGTGACCTAAAAATCTTTCAAAAGTGAGAAGGAATGAGTACAGGATGGGTGGGTAAAAGGTATGCGAAAGAGCCATTGTGAAAAACAATGTACGTGAACTTTGTAAGTAAACCAGTAAAAAATAAAAATTTTACTTAAAAAAAAGAGAAGGGGAAAAAGAGTTGAACATTATTGTTTATACAGGCTACCTAAAATTTGTGGGAAAATATGTTTTAGAACAGGTAAAAAAAAATGTCATCAGATCAGGCAAAATTTCTTCCAACTGAATATAAGTACTTAGGATATTAACAGGAAACAAAGCCCTATTTTCCCACAGGAAGTGTACCCTTACTTGTATAGATTATCCTGATTTGAGGATTACAAAATCCTCAGAGGAAATAATTTCTTTACTGCATGCTCTGCTATCTCAAATTACTCAGTAACAAGCTATGATATTATTCAGAAGTTCCCCTCAGCCGTTGTTTGTTAGCAGACATTGTGGGAGCAAAGAAATTGGTGAAAAATGTTTTCAGAGGATAATCAATGATAATCATTTACAGTTTGAATAAGAAAGACTAGAAAGCTTAACAAGAAAGCTTACTTACTTTTTTTTTTCACTTCCAGAAGTAGTCAAGAAAACAACTTAAATGAGAAATGTCCTGCCTTAGTGACTCCGAATTGCATATTAACCATGACCTTTAGATGACACTTTAGTTGTATCTATTTAGGATTTAGAGTAGCCGAGAGGTTAAGGCAAAGTAATAATTAGAAAAATAAAGATAACTGCATCTCAAGTCATTATTAATAATTTTGGCTTGAGGCATGCAAAAGTAAGTTCAAGATCACATAACTAACCTTTTTATAGCACTTGAGCAATTACTATTTCTGCAAGATAAAAGTCAGTCTACATTTCAGTAAATTATCCTCTGGGAAATATTCTTCTGAATAACTACATTGGACTTCTTCCATGGCACTCTGTTGTGGCCAGTATTCTATGTAAAGATCTTCAATGTCCTCTCATAACCTGAATTTGTGTAAATATCTCAATCCCTTAATAAAATTGAAGTTTCTTAATAAAATTATGCAAGATAAAGTATTTACCGGTCCTTATTCCTCATCTACATTCTGTCCTCTTCAATGGCAAATTATGCAAAACAGACATTGAGCTACTAGCCATTTTCCAAACATAATATATTCTTCAACATGTGCTCTTACTAAACTGAATATTATATATTTAAATATCCAAATTCAGAGCTTGTGTCTTATACATCTGGTGCATATAGGTTCTAAATTATATACTGTTGTTGTTGTTGTTGTTGTTGTTGATTGCCTTCGAGGCAAGCAGGACTCATAGAGACCCTATGAGCAAAAGGCCTAAAACCCCTCTACAACTTGTGACATTTATCAAGGTTCTGAGAGTTTCCAGAGTCATGTTATTTAGGAAGTGGATGCCACTCCTGCTTCCAGCTATTTAATAACTATTTCTTAAAATAAATGAATGCAGGTATATTTTTCAAAATATTGAAAAATTATTCTTGCTGACTGTAGTTTCTAAATATCACAAAATATAAAATAAAATCTAAAAAGATTTTAGAATTTTAATTTAAAAAAATAACAACATTAATAGAATAGTTTTGCTTCAAAGTACTAGAAGATGTTTAAAAATATTTGTTAATATACCATATACAAGTTAGAAAAATAAAATGGAATACTTAAATAGAAGCAACAGAATTCCTAAACCATTAAAAATATAGAGAGCCAAATGATGAAGAGACAAAAATTCCTCCACATAATTTATGGAATAACTATAAAAGTAAATGAAGTATTATTTCTAATAAAAAGTGACAACATTCTTCTTGAGTGTAAATATGAGATATAGAGTCCTTTATCACCATTTTTATTCAGTATTGTACTAAGAAGGGGGGAAAAAATCTATAGCTTTTAAAATAGTCATAAAGGGTGAATTATCTAGGAATTAACCTAACTAGATACATAAAAGATTTATTATACACAGGCAATGGACAGGTAAAGAACGAATGAACAAAGTGTTCAAAACCTCGTGTGTTGGCTAACAGGCTTCTGAATGTATCACTGTGGTCTATGGAGAAGGCTGGAGAGGGTAGCAAGAAGATGTATCAGCTACTGAAGCCTTAAAACAAAGTTGGTGTCTCTTTGGAGTTTAAAACTGTTCCTATGCAGTTTTTTTAAATTTTTTTAATCAAATAAACAAGAGGATTTCCCCCCCCAGGGGGGAAAAAGATTTATTATACAAAGAATGTTATAAAGCATTAATGTAAAAATAAAAAAAAATATCCTTCATAAATGGAGCAACATTTCATACACATGGATTGGAAAACTTTACATTGTAAAAAAGTTTGTACTATAAAATCCCAGAGAAGTGGCAAGGTCCCAGGAAGCAGCCTCTAAGTCTCTATAGGTACAAGTCTCAGTAGGTGCTGGTGTCTGACCTGTGTACTTGTCTCCTCTTCTGCAACTAGTTTACCCATTTAAAAAACAAAACAAAACAAAAACCCACCAAAAAGAATTTTGTCTGTTTTGGTTTTAGATTGTTGAAATTTTCTGTATATGGAGATTAGACTCTTGTCAAGTATGTCATTGACAGGACACCACCCACCCCCAAGTCTGTAGGCTCTTTTTCACTCTTTGGGTAAAGCCTTTTCATGAGCATTAAATAGTCAGTTTTTAGGAGATAGAAGGTATCTAAATTATTTCTTATCATTTGTTCATTTTTAGTCTTCTTTGATAGGATATATACACCTACCAATAGATCCTCTAGTTGTGTCTTTTTATTATTTCTAATTGTTGTTTAGCTATTTGGGGCCTCTTTCTTTTTAATGTAAAGTTGGAGATTAATTTTTCAACTTTTATGAAGAATGTTCTTAGAATTTTAATCTAGTCTGCATTGTATTTATATATTATTTTTGTAGTATTGAGGAGACAGGTATGTCAGCCATTAACACCTACTGAGATTTGGGGCTGCATTCCTGGAACCATGCCATTTCCTGGTTTTTTTTTTTATCTACTCAGACTGCAACAGCTCCCTCCTAAACAACAACAGGAGAGAAGTCCACAGGTCAGCTGATGGCACCCACTGAGATATGGGAAGAAAAATATTCTGGGCAGCACTCTTAGGCCTTTACCTTTTCCAGGGAAAATTCCTCTCTCCATCAAACTGCAGGACAAGACAGAGAAATGGGCTCACTATAGCTGAGGAAATGGAGAGATCCTAGCATCCTGTCCTTCAAAGGACAACCAGATGCCACAGGAAAAAAGGAAATAGAACTAAAGAAAGTTTCCACTGGGAAACTGAATTGAGAGCAAAATGTAAGTTTATAATTCTATCAATAGTATCATAAAGATAAGGAACCAACAACAACCTACAGACGCACAACAGAAACTAGCTCAACCATACCAAGAAGAACTTGACATAACATCAAGGAAAAACCAGACATGTTCAACCATAATGAAAAAAAATAAAGTAAGCCTTTGCAAAACAGTAGACCAGATTGCAGATCCAACAAATATCCTACAGACATGGAGCAGAAAGAGAAAGAAAAAAAATACACACACACACACACAAACACAGAGTTAAATGAACTGAGAGTTACATAAACTAGTCCTGATGATGTTACAAATGATGGAAGAAAGAGTTGAAACCATAAATAAAGAGGCACAAGAATTTAAAAAATCAAGGTACTACAGAGACAGTATAAGCAACATAGTATTAGAAACAAGAGAAATGTATGCAAATGCAATCCAGAATATTAAGACCACGATGGCAGAATTTTTCAATGTACTGGAGGGACAGAAAAGTAGACTAGAAGAATGGAACAGAGAATTAGCAAGGTAGAGGGCAAGAACCTCAATGAAAACTTATTAGAAGAAAAAATATAGAGAAGATGGAAATAAAGTGAAGACAACATTAGGATCATTTGGCATCATGTCAAATGGAACAACATACATGGGATCAGAATTTCAAAATAGGGAGAAGGGTGAGGATGGGGAAGAACTGAGAAAATTGTGGAAAAGACACTAGAAGAAAAGTTACCAAGCATCAACAAAAATAAGGATATTCACATTCAAGAAGCTCAACAAACTCCCAACAGACTACATTCCAAAAGAAAAATCAAGATATATCAAAGTCAAAATCTCCAAAATAAAAGAAGAATAGAATACTAAAAGCAACATATTACAGTCAGTTACTTCCAAAGAAGAGCCAATTTGGTTAAATTTTGACTTCTCAGAAGAAATTGTGTAAGAAGACAATGGAATGGCATATACAGAAAGCTGAAAGACAAAAATTAGCCGAGGATCTTAAAACTAGCAGAACTGTGCATCAAATACAAAGTACAAAGAGGTCATTTGCAGAGAAACAGGAACATAAGAAACTTGTGAAAACAAGACCAACTCTACAAAAAATACTAAGAGACAGAGACAGCAAGGGAAAGTAAATGGGCCAACAAAACAAAGAACACAGAACAAAGAATACAGCAAAATGGCAAGAAGAAAACCTGGTCTATCAATATGCCTTATATGAATGGCATAAAAACATCAGTTAAGAGGGTGAAGCCAGACTGGGGGCAAAGCCAGAGTAGCAGCCCATGCTGACCCAGGGAAGCAGCCCCACACCACACAAAGGAAGAGACCTGCCCCATGCCTGGAAGCACCCTGAACTACACTAAGAAGCAGCCCTACCTGGGAGTGGCCCTCACCAGGGAGTGGCGTGGAAAGCTGGAATTTGAATAAGGTCCCCCCAGTGTACCCAACTGACCAGAGTTTTCTCGTGCTCTGTGCTCACACCCTGATCCCTGCACTTATGCCTGAGCCCTGCACCTGTTCCCACTCCTGTAACCGCACCCACACCCATGCACTGCTCCTGTGCCCTGCAACTGTGCCTGCCCTGCACCCAAGCCTCCACGCTACATCTTGCATCTCTACATCCAGTCAGCTAATTATCTTTAGTCCAGAACGCCTCAATATGAACTAGCTGCAACAGTTATAAACAGAAGAGGCTGATTTCACAAGCCCTGATCTGAAACTTCCCTTGGGCCAGTAGTTCAGAGAGAAACACAGGCCTCCTAACTGCCCCATCTTCTTCTGGAGCAGTGATTTAAGACCAAGAACCTATTATCTTCTCAGGCAAGGAAAACTTTACCACAGCAAAGTGCCAATATCTCACCAGAAACCCTGAAACAAGAAGACAGAGGAATGACAAATATCAAACACTCAGAGAACACAACTGTCAACCAAGAACACTGTCCCCAGTAAAACTGTTCATCAAATATCAAGATACTTCCAGAAAAACAGAACGTTTACTTTCTAAAAATAAGACCAGCATTGCAGGACATCCTTCTTACAGAGGTGCCAGAGAAAGCAGGATGGACCCAAGTAACTAGCAGCACCAAAAAGAACTCAATGAAATGATAGCAATAAAACCTTTCCTCCAATAATTACACTTAAAGTAAATGGCTTAAATACACCACTAAAGAGAAAAAGAATAGCAGATTGGATGAAAAGAACAAAATTCATCAATATGCTGTCTACATGAGACACACCTGAAAAATGAAAACAAAGAAACACTAAAAATAAAAGGCTGGGAAAACATATACCAAGCAAATGGCAACCAGAAAAAAGCAGGAATAGTGATATTAATCTCTGATAAAATAAATTTTAATAAGAAAACCATCACAAAGGACAAGAATGGTCATTGCATAATGCTTAAAAGGTCAATAGAACCAGTGGATATAACAATAATAAATATCTATGCACTAAATGAAAGATCTGTAAAATATATAAAACAAACATTAACAAAACTGAAAAAGAAAATAGACAACACTACTATAGTAGTTGAAGACTCCATACACTACTCTCAAGAAAAGATAGAACTACAAGAAAGAAATTTAAAAAAGATGCTGAAGAATTCAACCACACAATAAACCAACTTAATCTCATCAGTAAAGTGGCAAGATATAAGATCAACATGCAAAAATCAATTGGATTTCTCTACAGTGACAAAGAGAATACAGAGCTGGAGCTAAGGAAAACAATACCCTTCAAAATAGCGAATCACAAGATTAAATACTTAGGAGTAAATCTAACTAGAAGTACAAAGGATCTATTCAAAGAAAATTACAAAACATTACCACAAGAAACAAAAAGAGACCTGGAAAAGTGGAAGAGTATACCTTGCTCATGGATAGGAGGACTCAATATTTTGAAAATGGCAGTCCTACCAAAGGCAATTTACACATTCAATGCAATCCCAATACAAACACCAATTCCATTCTTCAACTAGAAGGAAAAGGCAATCTCCAATTTCATTTGGAATGGAAAGAGACCCTGAATAAACAAAACACTCCTTAAAAAGAGAAACAAAAAAGGCATCTCACTCCCTGATCTCAAATCCTACTACACTTCTATGGTAGTCAAAACAACATGGTACTAGTACAATGACAGACACATAGATCAATGGAATAGAATTGAAAACCCAAAAATCAGCCCATCTATCTATGGTCAACTTATTTTTACAAGGAGATGAATTCAGTTAAATGGAGAAATGACAGTCTTTTTAACAAATGGTGTTGGAAAAATTGGAAAACTATCTGTAGAAAACTCAAGCAAGATCTGCACCTCACTACATGCACAAAAACCAAGTCAAAGTGATCAAGGAACTGAAAACAAGGACTATAAACTTTATTAGAGAAAAGCTTGGAAGAATTCTAGAAGTCCTAATCCACAACATGAACAGTCTTCCAAGCATCCTGGAAAACCTAAAACTAGGAGAGGATAAAAATAGATGAATGGGACCTTCTAAGAATCAAATCCCTAAGCACATCCAA
This sequence comes from Elephantulus edwardii, assembly GCF_000299155.1. Taxonomy (NCBI): domain Eukaryota; kingdom Metazoa; phylum Chordata; class Mammalia; order Macroscelidea; family Macroscelididae; genus Elephantulus; species Elephantulus edwardii. The sequence continues at coordinate 7,114,526 of NW_006399897.1, forward strand.
AAACTTCTGCAACAGAGTAAAAAGGGAAGCCACAGACTGGGAAAAAATATTTGACAATGACATGTCAGACAAGGGACTTATATCTAGAATTTATAGAATACTCAAGCACTACAACAGATAAACAATCCAATTGAAAGATGGGCACAGGATAAGAACAGATATTTCACCCACGAAGACATTCAGATGGCAAACAAGCACATGAAGAAGTATTCAAAATCCCTAGTTCTAAGAGAGATGCAAATCAAAACTATGAGATATACTCTTACCCCAGTAAGAATTGCAATATTCAACAGAGCAGCAAACTAATGCTTGCAAGGTTGTGGAGAAATGGGAACCCTTATTTGTTGTGATGGGAGTATAAAGTGGTGCAACCACTATGGAAGGCAGTATGACACTTTGTCAAAAAGTTGCAAATAGAAATACTATTTTACCCAGAAATTTCACTATTGGGAATATACCCTAAAGAAACAAGAACTGCCACTCAAGCAGATATATGCACACCATGTTCATTACTGCTTTGTTCACAATAGCAAAGAGTCGGAAACAACCCAAGTGCCCACCAACAAATGAATGGATAGGTATATTCACATAACGGAATACTAGGCTGCATTGAAAAACAAGGACCTCATGAACTGTTAAACAAAATGGGTGACCATGTCACAAAAGGACAAATACTGCATAGTGCCACTGTTGTAAAATGGGACTGACATCAGGGTTGGAGGGAATCTAAGAGGGGATACGAAAGAGGGGTTACCCATTATGTACAATAGTTGCATGAGCTTCCAGATTGATTCATCTTGGGAAGCAGGAGTGGTATCCACTTCATAAATTAGGTGCCTCTGGAAACTATACAAACTCTCTTCTAAATGTACAGAAAGATGTTAATCATAGAAAAAAGTTCAGGTCTTTTGCGCAAAGCTTACTCTGAGACATATTCAACTCAACAACTCTTAACCACTGCTAAATGAGACTGTTGTTGTTGTTGTTGTTATGTGCCGTGGAGTCGCCTGCGATTCATAGCAACCCTATTTACAACAGCCCTAAACTCCGCTCTGTCCTGTGCCAATCGCACCGTCTCTGACACTCCCATCCCAATTATCCCAGTCATTGAATCAATCCACCTCATAGAGGGCCTTCCACTCCTGTGCTGTCCCTCCACCCTCCCAAGCATGATGTCCCTCTCCAAGGACCGGTCTCTC
>NW_006399897.1:7117184-7117712 GCF_000299155.1 Elephantulus edwardii
GTGTTTGGTGGAGCTCCCAGTTGTAAAACAGGTAGGGAAGCAGGAGTGACATCCACTTCCTAAACCATATGCCTCTGGAAACTCGATGAACTTGGAGAAACAAAAGATAGCTGTGGAAAGCCATTAGGTCTTTTGTTCATAGAGTCTCTACGAGTCAACCTCAACTCAACGGCAATCAACAACATATATATATATATATATAGTCATGGTACTAGAGATATTGTAGCTGATGTTAGATGGATCTTAGTTGAATGCAGGGAATATGAGAGGAATGTCTATCTGTGTTTCATTGATCATACAAAGGCAATTGGCTGTGTGGATCCTAACAAACTGTGACTGACTCAGACTAAGGTACACCCAATACAGGCCATAGTCTTTGCAATCACTTGCTATGCATCAGAGAGCAGGAAAATTACTAGGGAGGATAGAAGGAGAATTGATGCCTTTGAGCTGTTGTATTGGAGAAGATTATTGAATGTATCATGGACTGCTAAGAAAATGAACAGGTTTATCCTGCAGAGGGTTAAA
>NW_006399897.1:7118080-7124332 GCF_000299155.1 Elephantulus edwardii
AAATAAATGGGAAAGCATTCCCTGTTCATTGACTAGAAGACTCAACATTGTGAAAATGATGTTCTTCTAAAAATAATATACATGTTCCATGAAATCCCAATACAGAAACTAAACTGATTCTTCAAATATATAAAAAAGACAATTGACAACAACAACAATAAAAAACTAATTGGCAGGACAGAGACCCTGAATGAGCTAAGCTCTTAGAAAAAAAATAAAACCCTACTAACAACAGATGGAAATCTTACTTTATCCTGCACCCTTGTCATTATTTCCACCTTGCTCAAGCCTATTGTGGTAGTCATTGTGTCAGCCCATCTTGTTGAGTACTTTCCTCTCTATTTTTCCCATCAGCAGCAGCAGCTCCAAATTACCACTGTAGTATGTCCGAAGGCTGCTTTTGCTCTTGTGTATATATAGATCTTAGTCTTTCTGGTACAGGAAATTCTGGCCTCAAAGGACATGCTCTACTTCTTCCTTGTTAATGTTGAGATTTCCAGTTTTTACTCCTATAACCAGTCCGTTTAAACAAAGTTGGATGGAAAGACTAGCTAATCCCCTATTGATAGATTAACATGCTTTATTTGTATGATTCTACCCATCCATCTGGCAAAACAAAATTTAATGGCTAGGGAAACCATTTTAAACAATGTCTTTACCACCACAACTGGTAATATATAGAAAAGCAATTGGGGTTTTAGTACTAATAGGGATTGAAGCTCAACATCAAGAAAACAAAGATTCTCACCACTGGGCCAAATGGCAGCACCATGATAGACAATAAAAAGAATGAAATTGTTAGCAGCCTTTGTTTGCTTGGCTCCACAATCAACACTCTTGGTACCAACAGCCAGGAAAATAAAAAGACAAATTGCACTGAGAAAGTCTGCTGTCAGGGACCTCTCCAAAGTACTGAAGAGCAATGATGTCATTCTGGAGACTAAGGTACACTTGATTCAGGCCTTTATCTTTGCAATTACTTGCTATGTGTCAGAAAGCTGGACAATGACTACGGATGATAGTAGGAGAATTGATGTTTTTGAGCTGTGGTGCTGGAGAAGAGTATGGAATATACCATGAACTGCCAGGAGAACAAACAGGTTCATCCTAGAGAGGGTTACTGCTCCTTGGAGGCAAGGATTATGTAGCTTCATCTGATGTATTTTGGGCATGTTGCAAGGAGGAACCAGTCCTTGGAGAGTGACATTATGCTTGGGAAGGTGGAGGAACAGCGCTGTAGAGGAAGACCCCCAATGAGATGGATTGACTCAGTGACTAGGGTAATGGAGGTAGGTGTGTTAGAGACAATAAAGTTGGCACACAATAGAGCAGGGTTCAGAGCTGTTGTACATAGGGTCACTATGAGTTACAGAGATTCGACAGAACATAACACAACAACATATCTTAAGGCCTTCCTCTAATTTTATATGAGTTTTGGAAATTTCTTTGAGTCTTTGGAGTTCTATTTTAACAAAGATGATTGTTATGGATTTAAACGTTCTAAAAAAAAAAAGAGTTATATTGAAGTCCTAACCCTGTATATGTGAACATGACTTTGGGTAATGGAGCCTTTCTCAAAAGATTATTTCTGTAAAGTTAATAAATCATACTAGAGAAGATTGACTCTTAATCCATATAAATAACATATAAGAGAAGGATACATATAAAGACAAAGTTATGAAAGTAGCAGGATACATCTATAAGTAAAAGAAAGGGAAGACATTCCGAGAGGGTCTGGAAACATGGAAGGATTTTCCCTGTGGAAGATTTCTTTGTACAGCATACAGAGGAAGCACAGAGCAGTTACTCTCTCAAAGCCATCAGAAGGGATTAACACAACTGATACCCTGATTCAGACTTCTAACCTCCAGAACTGTTATGTGTCATCAAGTACCTCCAACTCATGAACTGTACATTCAACAGAGCAAAACCTTGCCTAATCCTCTATCAACCTCTCAATCTCTGCTCTGTGTAAATACATTTTTTCCAGTTACTATCAACCCGTCACAATGAGGGTCTTCCTACCCTTCATTGACTCTCCCCTAGATGCCTATCTATTTCAAGATCGTGGGGATGTAGGCTCAGGGTGAAGATCTTGGTACCTTGGGTAGGCAAAGCAATGTTTTGGGTGGTTTGTTGTTGTTGGTTTTTTGTTTTTGTTTTATGGGGGTTTTTGTTTTTTTATGAAACGCATTGTTTCTTTTCCGTCAACCTTATTTCCACTTTTTAAAAGACAGTTTAAGACCATTCCATGGCGGTGTCCACCAACTCAGTGGCCTGAGCAGTGGGAGCTGCAGACGAGTCTTCAGTTGCAGGCTGAGTGCTCCAGTCTTCAGTAGGGAACTGCTGAATTGGCACAGAGGGCACCTCCATGCCTTAGGACCAGTCTGTAACTTCAGGCTGAGTAGCAGTGAATTCAGGAGCAGGGGCCGTCCATTCTCCCTGAAACTCCTCCTTGGTCACAGCCTTTTCAGCAGCAGCCTGTTCTTCCTTTTCAATCTCTTCTGGATCTCTGTAGAAATACAGATCAGGCATGACCTCCCATGGGGGGGCGGGTGGGGGTCCGGGGAGATTGTGCTACGCATGTGCAGGACTTTCTGGGCCAACATCCACCACATCAGATCCACAGAGTGAGCTCCCTTGTTGTTGCATGGGATAGCAATGTCTACATAGTGCAGAGGAGAATCTGTGTTACACAGGGCAATGGTGGGCAAGTTAAGGTAAGATGCTTCTGTCAGAGGCTGATGGTCAGACGAGGCACCCGGAAGGCTACCTGGATCTGGTTAGTGAAGGTTCCAGGAATGAAGCTCCCGGCAATAGGAGTGGCCCCAGTAGCAACAGCAAACTTCAGAACAGCTCTCTGGCCTGTATTTCTGGAGGACATGACACTGGAATCAGCTGGATTTTCAATGGCAACAATGGCACAAGCAGCCAAGAGCAACTTCTCCCAGGTCCTTTTCAAGTTTATGATGTAGATGTACTGTTCCATTTGGAAGTCAAGGTTAGTGCTGCACAAATGCGTTCCTGCCTCAAGGAATTTGAGGACATCCTCCTCCTTCATCTGCAGGACATCAATGGCTCCGGACATTGTGGAAGTTTCCCCTTTAAGTTGTGACGGGAACCAGAACAATGCTGTATAGACCCTTGTGTGGGTTTTGTTGTTGTTTGGTGCCATCAAGTCATAGATGACTCATAGTGACCCTATGAACGAATAGCCTGAGCACTGTTCATACAGTTTCCAGAGGCAAGCCATTTCGGAAGTGGATGCCGCTTCTGCTTCCAGGCTTGATTTAGTCGGGAAGCTCCAGCCAACACTGTCCACCATGGGTACCCATTACCATGATTGGCACATCACTGTCACAGGCTTCAACATCACAGCAACCACGAGTTACCTCTGTACAGCAACGCACAGACCAGTGTTATACCACCTAGAAGAACGTTTGACAGGAAAAGAATTTGAACCTGGCCCGAGGGCTGCAGGCTCTAGGGCCCTTTTGGCTTAAGGCCGCCTCCTGGTTCAAACCCTAGGCCCAGGCTGGCTGCCTTCGCTCCCGGGGACAGAGAAAACCTGCATGTAACAAACACATGCCCAGAAAAGCAGTGTGGGTAGCCCAGAAAAAAAGCCAAAGCAATGTTTTAAAGTGAGACCCCCAGTGCTTTCCATTCTAAGTCAGAGTGTAGGTCTACCTGCCCTGCATGCCAAATGGATGGAGCACAAGATCACTTTTTAAATTCTGTTTGTCTCTCCTTTTATTCTTCCTTTTGTATGATTTAAGTATAAACAGCCATGGAAGTATTTTACCTATGTCTTCAATTTTGGGAAGATAATTTTTCTGAGTATAGAATCTTCATACCACTTACTCTTTTCTCGTATTTTGAAAATAGTGGACTATTACCTTATAACTGACTGGCTCATCATTGAGTGAGGACAAACACGTAGATAACCCAACAATCTATACATTTGAAGCAGCAGGTTGCATGGGAGTTTAGCGTCAAGGATGATGAGACTTTGTCTCAGAAATGTGGGCCATGTTATCAACAGGGTCTTGTCCTTGGAAAAGTTGAGACTTACTTAAAGAGAAGGACACCCTTACAAGGTTGATTCACAGTATGACTATAACAGCAGGCAGGCACAATATAGAGTGTACACAGAGGTAACGTGTGAGGATGGCACATGATAGCGCAAGGTCTTCACTTGCGATACATAGGAATCAAAAGAATTGGAGCGGACTCAATTGCACCTAACTACTTTTCTGTGAAATGTAGAAAACCTTTGCTAACTCCTTAGCTTCGTAGGGTAACTATCTGCTGGAGATGTCCCCTTTTTGACTCCATAGTCATCAGTGCATACCTCAAGCGAAAAAGTGGTTCAGATGGCCATGCTTACTTTCCAATCTTTCTTATTCTTTTAGAATTGGTCTCACAAATCCTAGCTGGTTTGTTAGATTGAATTTCAATTTTAGTCTCCCCAGTGCTGTGTGATAGCCTAAAGCTCTGCTTAGCTACTTCCTTCTGTTAAGCTTTCTTCTTGGTTTCTTGTCTAAAATAATTTAAAATAATTTAAAAGTCACTACATGCCTCAAAGGAAAATGCTGCATGGCATTTTTCCATGAACTTGGTGCTTTTCTATGTTCTCAAGAATGTGGGTTCTCAAATTTTGGCTGCCTTGATTGTTTTCTGATAGGTAACATATTTTTGTTGTTCATTTGTTTGTTTTGCAAGTTGTGTTATATATGTAGATGTTATAATTTTGAGCAATGTAAAAATTTCTTTGTTTTATGCTAATCTATTATAGCCAAAAATAGAAATATCTGCTGGAGCATATTCAAACAAATTTCACTGAACTTATAACTTTGCCAGGAAATATACTCTATGTATATTGTAAAATGATGTGATTATTATTCTTAATATAACTTTCTTCTATTAACATAAAGATAATAATTAGACCCTCAAGAAGATGGATTGATTCAGTAACTGGGGTAATGGGGTTACACGTGTCAGAGACAATAAGAGAGTCACAGGATAGAGCAGGGTTTAGGGCTGTTGTACATAGAGTCACTATGAGTTTCAGGCAACTCGAAGGCACATAACAACACCAAGTCTATACTTAAATCTTTCCAATTATCTCTAAAGGACATCTTTTTTATAGTCTCTTTGTTTGAATTCATACTTAAATAAGGTTCCTAAAGGAGCTTGATGGCACAGTGTTTATATGCTCACATGCACACAATTATAATTACAAAGTTAGCGGTTCGAACCCGCCAGGAGAAATATCTGGCAATCCACTCTTGTAAGGATTAAACTGCCAAAACTCAATGCTTCTGAATCAGTTCAAGTTGATAATGATCTTCCCTTTGATTTCACAAGCTATAAAACTTCATGAGAGGAAACTGCCCATGTCTCTTTCTCTCAGAGCAGTTAGTGAATTTGAACTGCTGCACTTTGGGTTAACAGCTCAATACATAGTGCCACTATACCAAGATTCCAGACGTGAGAACTATGTGGAAAAGTTATGCACTCTTTTACAAGAGCACTATGAGTTGGAATTGGCTTTATGGCATACAAGTCACACATGATATGTTGCTGATGTATCTTAAATTTCTTTTATTATGTAAGAGTCCCCTATGGTATCACCGGCTTACTGTTCAAAATTACTTCCCTAGCCATCAACTTTGAAAAGATATGGAGATAGGAACACATCCTTGCTGCAAACCCTTCCCAATTTTGAACTATGCAGTGTTTCCTTGCTCTATTCTGATGACTGCCTCCTGGTCAAAGTATAGATTTCACATAAGCACAATCAAGTGTTCTGGGATTCCAATTTTTCACAGAGTCAACTACAGTTCGTGTGATCCACTCAGTCAAATGGCTTTGTGTAGTCAATGCAACACAGGTAGACATTCCTCTGGTACTCTGCTTTCAGCCAAGATCTGTCTGACATTAGCTATAATATCCCTAGTGCCACGGCCTCTTCTAAATCCAGACTGCACTTCAGGAAGTTCTCTATTGATATGCTGTTGCAGTCATTTTTTTATAATCTTCAGCAGAATCTTGCTTTTATGTGATATACTGTTCAATACTTTCTGCACTTTCTGATCATCTTTCTTTGGAATGGAAACAAATACAGATTTCTTCTAGTCAGTAGACCAGGTAGGTGGTTGTCCTCCAAATTTCTTGGCACAAGTTAGTGAGCACATCTAGAGCAGCATCTGTTTGTTGAAATCTATCAGTCGGTATACCATCAATTCCTGG
>NW_006399897.1:7127082-7132525 GCF_000299155.1 Elephantulus edwardii
ATAGGAGAGTTGATGCCTTTGAGCTTTGGTGCTAGAGAAGAGTATTGAATATACCATGTACTGCTAAGAGATCAAACAAGTTCATCCTAGAGAGGGTGAAACCAGGCTGCTTCTTGGAGAAAAGGATTCTAAAGCTTTGTCTGACATATTTTGGACATGTTGCAAAGAGGGACCAGTCCTTGGAGAGGGATGTCATGCTTGGAAGGGTGGAGGAACAGTGCAGAAGAAGAAGACCCTCTATGAGATGGATTGATTCAGTCATTGGGGTAATGAGGATAGGTGTGTCGGAGTCAATAGGTTTTAGGGCTGTTGTACATGAGTCACAGGCAACTCAATGGCACATAACAACAACAACAACCACCACCATCATCAACTTTGACTTTGACCACATGACTGAACAGAAACTTGAAGTAAGGGATGTATAAATAATTCTTGATGGGATTGGTCAGTTTTTCCCTCCAACCAATTTTAAATTGAGCAAGATTAGCAGCAAATGTAGGAAACTTAGGAACAGCAAGGAAGAGGAATCAGAGAGTATAGCCATCATCTTTCAGGACCAGAAATTCCTGATCAAGTTAACCAAAATTTATACAAGAATAGTAAGAGTCACAGCAGAGACGTAGAGACTCACATAAGAATATTTCACATTCACATAATTATGTGGCTTTGTGCTACATAATTTTATTACTATTTTTAATGATGTTTTATATTGCCTCGCAGGCACAAATATTATTAGCCTGATATCTATCTTTCTAGTTAAAAACAAAACATTACCAAAGACATACAATATGAATTTTCCATATTCAACTCTTATTTAATGACTATGGTTATTTTTAAATGAAAAAATCTACTACTAGGAATATACCTTAAAGAAACCATAACTGCCACCCAAGCAGATACATGCACACCCATATTTATTGCGGCTTTGTTTGCAATAGCAAAGAGCTGGAAACCATCCAAGTGCCCATCAACAAACAAATGTATAGAGAAGATTTGGTATATTCACACAATGGAATGCTACGCTGCATTGAAAAGCAAGGAACCAATGAAATATACAAAATGGGTGACCCTGGAGAAAATTATGCTGAGTGAAATATTTCAGTCACAAAAGGACAAATACTGCATAGTGCCACTGTTGTAAAGTGGGTCTGACATTGGAGATGGAGGTAAACTAAGAGGGGTTAAATAATGTATAGTGCATTGAAGCAGATGAGGGTAAGAACCGTTTAGAATGAATATACGAATTAGGTATTATTATCATGACAAGAGCCCAGAATAAAAGCTGAATGGTGAAGTGGACTGGGTGGAAGGGTAGGGGGAGAGAGGAGATTATATAACAATGAAAGAAATTTTCATTTTTTGTTGTTGTTGTTCTTGTTACTTTCAAAGAGAAAAGTGAACTTGGAGGGGAGGGGTGGGCAGGGAGGAAAGTGTGCAACAATGAATGAGTGGAAATTCAAAGTCTCTGTACTTTCATTAAAATTTAAAAAATTAGAAAATCATAGGTCTTTCCATCTTCTTTTTCTTTCATGCATTTTACATAACTGAAATTTTATGAAAATGTTTTGAAAAACATACCAATTTACTTCAGAAAATGCAAATGAAATTAGAGAAAGAGTGGTAGCCCTCTAAGCACTGTCATTCAAAACTTACTGTCACTAAATTGCTTCTGAAGCATAGCAGTGCTCCCTCAATATCTGTGCTCTAAATCATAATGGAAGGGGACTGTCTTGTCATTCTCCCGTGGAACCTTTGGTGTATGGAATATTCGGTGGATTTCAAGCAGGGGAGGTACATCAGTTAGATAGCTTCACAACCTGCTGTGGGCTACACCACCAAAGCTAGCAGGGGGGAAAAAACCAAAAACAAAAAATACCAAGGCACCATTTTTCAGAGTAGAGGAAAAGAAATGTCCTCAAGAAGTTTCACCCCGCCATAATTAACTCAAAACAGTATTATTTAAAAGGGTGGGCATTTCAAGGGCGGTTTGTAAATTTGCTGATGTTTTTGTCAGAATAAGTGGAGGAGCTACAGATGTCTTATGGCCAGGCAGAAGGAGATCTAGAAGTCTAAAACTATGTTACAGAGGTGCAAATATCTGGACACTTTGGTATCTCTTCAAGTATAGCTCTTACTGAGAATTTATATGTTGAAGCGATTATATTATTATAGATTACCTTCTGCTTTGTGACTTCAAAATACTGAAAAGCACTCACACTAATCTTTTACTTTTTTCTACATAAGTAGATGATGTAATCTTTAAATGCCATTCACAATAGAAAATATTTTAAAATACTTATCATTATTAGGTAGAATTGAATTTCCCAAGGTTGAGAACCACATTATTAAAAGTAAAAAAAAAAATTAATCTTAACTCTGCTATTTACTATTTCTGCTCTTTCTAACAAACTCAAGCAATACTCTCATTCTCCAAAGGTCTATAAAACTTTTTTTCCAAACTTCAGTGAATTGATTGATCTTCCTACCTCCTTCTCCAAATAGGATCTGTGCCACATATGGACAGATTTCTTAGGCCTGGATATTCTTTTTCTTCAAGTTTAGGGCTAAGGAATGCATCTCTTGATTTTGATACATTTTCTAAAATGTGAGTTATATTATTTGATTATTTTATTTGTGAGCATATTTTGCAAGGATTTACTCTCTTGAAAGGCACAAGAAAGGGTTCCTGTTTGATTTTTTCCTTCTTTTCTTTATTGGTCTTCTCTCTGCATCTCTCTCTGTTGAGAAAAAGAGAGAGAGAAGAGGGGACAGTGGAAAGAGGAGAAGGGGAGGGGTCATGGGAGAGGGGAGAGAGAGACAGAAACACATACCCACTGCAGCCAGTTCAACTTAAGGCTGACCCTCCATCACTGAGCAGGGCACAGACACTTTTGAAGTCCTGCTTTAACATTATATAAATATGTTCTTGCTTTAAAATAATTGGATTAACTTTTCCTTATAACAGTTTCTCCAATGTAATCACCTTCACTTGCTTCATGAACAGTTTTTGATCACTGAAAAGCCTTTAAGGGTTTTTTTTACACTAATCAAAAATTAAAACCAAGCCCACCAGTGTCAATTCTAACTCATAATAATCCTCTAGCCTTCCTATTGCTGTTGAGTTGATTCTAACTTATAAAGACCCTTCACTGAGTTTCCAGATTTTTACCAAAAAATACTATCCATCTTTCTTCTGAGGAACCACAGTGAGTTTGTGTCACTGATCTTGTTGTTAGTAGTCCAATACATAACACATTAAGTCATGAGGACTCCTTAGTGACCCTATAGGGTAGAGTACAACTGCTTATAGTTTTCCAAAGCTGTAAATCTTTATCAAAGTGTACTGTCACTTATTTCTCTCAAAGAGAAACTGCTGAGTTTGAATCTAATCTTTCAGTTAGTAGCCAAGTGCTTTCGACTGCCCACCAAGGCTTCTTTTCTGATACTAAGAAGTTAAGAGTCCCCAATTAAGGTTGCATAGTGGAATGTACTTGGGGCGGTGGGATTGGTGTGGGGGGATTGTGTACCAGGGAAGGAGTGTTTCTTTTACTTTTGAAAAAGAGGAGCAAACTGGGGGTGGTGGGGGAAGGGCTGGGTGGGGAAAGAAGTGCAGCAATGAATGAATGGAGATCCAAAATCTCTGTAAATGCTCATTAAAATTATTTTTTAAAAAATTTTTTAAAAAGTTAAAAGCACATTGACTTAAAAAGAAAACATGCATTGACTTCAAGTCAGTTCTAAGTCATAATGACCCTCTATTCGAAGGCCTGAGGCTCTAAATCTTTACAGGAGAGTGATCATCTTTCTTCTGCTGAGAAACTAGTAGACTTGAGCCACCATGCTTTCAGTTCACAGTGCATCACATAATGTACTACTCCACCAGGCTTCTTCAAGATAAGGCTAATTAAGAATCCTATGTCTCTATTCTGATTGACCTACCCATTCTTAAAGAAACAGGAATTAATCTTCTTCATAACCCTGAGACTATCTACATCTTGCAAAGAACAGGGTTAAATATTGAGAAGCTTGGGAAGCACAGTTACTATGAGTTATGTGGTTAATCCAAAGGCTAAGTCTCTGCAAGTTCAAATCTACCAGTGACTCTGTGGAAAGAAAGCTAGACAATGTCCTCTCATGTAATTTACCACCATAAGAAGCCAATGGAGCATCATTTCTGAGTTGATTCCATCTCTATGGCAATGAGGTTTTGAGACATTTGAGAGGAGTTGAAAAATCAAATGCCCTTATCTCTCAAAAGGATTTACAGACAAGCTAGGGAAATAACTGTTAAACACTAGGTTAACAATGCTAAAGGAATAATTTTTATTGAGGTTTTTGTTGCAAGCCCCAAAGAGAATGTGGTTCTAATGTATGAGCTACAACATTCTTTGTTCCATTCATTTTTCTTCTACCACTTTCTCCTGTGGAACCCTGGTGGCGTTGGGCATAACACATTGAACTGCTAACCAAAAGGTCAGCTGTTCAAATCTATCAGCTACTCTGAAAGAGGAAGATGGGCACCCTCCATCTTTAAAGATTTATAGCCTCAGAAAACCGATGTAAGATCAACTCAATGACGGTGGTTTCTAGTTCTCTTGCCTTCACATGCTGCCTTTTCTTTATTCAATATTGACATTCACCCAATACACATTATTGAAAAGAATCAGATATGGAGGGACCTTCTCTAGGTTAAGAAAACAAAATATACAAAAGCACGCAAGTGCAAAAATAAGAACTATGTTCAGAAACAGCAGTCATTTTCTTTATATATTTTTATTTTGACTTGAGTAAAAATTTGCAAAGTATATTGCCTTTTCCATGTAATCATTCATACATTTTTATAACATTTATTATAATGCCCACAATGTACAGTCTCCTTTTTTTTTATGTTGTCTTTCCTTTCACCCATTTTAATACCTGTGTTTTTTCTATTTATTTTTTATTTTTCTCTCACTGCCTTCCCGTTCTTGGTAACTATACAAGAATGATTCCAGCTTGAGTAAACCTTTATCTTTTTATAAAAAGATGATCTTATGCAACATCTGCCTTTATGTGACTGACTTACTTTACTCAGTATAAGGCCCTCTACATTCTTCCATGTTATACAGTATTCCTATAATGTTATTCAAAGTTGTATAGTATTCCATTGTGTGAATACATGGTTGCCTTTTATCCATTCATCATTTGATACATTTGGGTTGTTTCCATCTCTTAGATATTGTTAATATGGCAATGAATATGGGTGTGAATGTGTCTGTTCATGTTGTAGCTTTTATTTCTAGAAACTATATGCCTAGTAGTAGGATTTCTGCATCAAATAGCATTTCTACTTCAACTGTTTAAAAAGTACCAAAGTACTTTCCACATTGTTGCTGTTATGTGTCTTTGAGTTGCTTGCACCCTGTGCACAATACCTCTGAACCCTCCTCTATACTGAACCCAT
>NW_006399897.1:7133370-7135066 GCF_000299155.1 Elephantulus edwardii
CTCATAGTTGTTTTGGGGTCTTCCTTTCTTGTGCTGTCCCTCAACTCTTCCAAACATTTCTCCTCGAAGACTGTCCCCTCCTGGCTACATGACTAAAATATGTGAGATGGACTCTCAAAATCCTTGCCTCCAAGAAGCAACATAGTTTCACCATCTGTAGGACATATATGTTAGTTCTTTTGGCAGTACATTCAAAACACTTGTACAGCACCACTGAAAGATATCAATTCTTATTCTGTAACCTTGATCATTGTTCAGCTCTCTGATGCATAGTAAGTCCCACCAGCAGTGTATTAGAGTTCTGTCTCCCCATAATAGCATCAGCATTTGCTATTATTAATAGCAGGTATTTTAGAGTGAGAGTAAAGTTTCAGATAAAGAAAACATTAGGAAATACATCATTACATCTTCAGGTCTTCTGCAAATTTGTGTTTTTATTCCTCTTAATAGTCACATGAGGGGAAAACAAAAATACAAATGTTCTACAAAATCTATCGTGAGATGGATGGATCGATTCTGTAACTAGAGCTGTGGGAATAAGTGCATTTGAGATGGCTGGGTTGGCACAGCATAGAACAGCATTTAGAGCTCTTGTACATAGGGTCGCTATGAGTCGCAAGCGACTCAATGGCACATAACAACAACAACAACATCATAGCCCCCAGCTGGTAGGTTATATAATCTAGTTTCAGACACAGATGAAGCTAAAACAAAGAAATAATCTTGGAATTAGATGGACTCTGTGAAGCACAGGAACACAGTAAGGACTGATTCTCTCAATAATGCTGCCCGATTTACTGTCTTCTCTGGGTCCACAGTGTGCTCCTTTGAGATTTGTACATGTTCATACTAATTTCTCTTACTCCTCCTGTCCCTACACAGTGCCTTTTCTTTGGTCTACTTACGCAAAGCTTCTGTGGGATTCCTTGGAATTACAGTTTCTCTTTGAGTGATTCCATTATGGAATCATTAATTTCTTAGTAGCTAGATAATTAATGACCTAGTAATTCCTCTACAGTTTTACAATTAACTTAATATGCAAGTGTCTTTCTTGAAAACTCATCAAAATTTTAATACATTTAATTGTAATCAGTTATTAAATTTCCAATAATTAAACAGCAGGAAAGGGCTGCTAAAAGCCCAGTCACTGGAGTTAGTCTGCCTAAATTAAAATCCCACTAATGCTACCTGATCTACTCTGTAGGTGTGAAAACTGTAGAGTGTTTGGCCTCAATTTCATCATCTTTTAAACAAAACAAAACAGACAAACAAAAAAATGCTATGGTGGCCTAGTGGATAAGAAGCTGAGTCATCAACCAAAAGGTAGGCTGTTAGAATACACCAGATATCTCCTCCCAGAAAGATAGATGAGCAATCTCCTCCCATGTAATTTACAGCCTCTGAAAAACCCCTAGAAGGTAGACTATGCTGTTCTTGTTATATGCCATGGAGTTTTACAACTTTTACAACATAGCGACCCTATGTAAATCAGCTCTGAATCCTACTCTATTTTAAGCCAACCTTATTGTCTCTGACACACCTACCCCCATTACACCAGTTGCTATTTCAATCCATTTCATCACAGGTCTTCCTCTCCTGTGCTGTCCCTCCACCTTCCCAAGCATGGTGTCCCTCTCCAAGGGCTAGTCTGTCCTTGCAACATGCCCAAAGTATGTCAGATGGAGCTTCAGAATCC
>NW_006399897.1:7136677-7137716 GCF_000299155.1 Elephantulus edwardii
ACTCCAACCCAGCAGCTACTCCAACAAATGTGGTAGGAACCTGGTGGGTGATCCAGTCCTGTAAATATTTCTAGCCTAGGACAAACTAAGTTTTTAAGAATGATTTATAACCTAGGGAATACTATCCTATTGAGCCACAACAATAGAGCTTCATAAAAATTATTCTATTCTTATATACTATTGTTAAACTTTGATCCATATTAAAGTTAAATCCAGAAAATATATGGAAAGGTTCTATAAATAAAGCTTTAAAACTATAATTGTTATTTATAGCCTAATCTGTAAAAAAGGACCCTGGATGGTGCAGTAGATAAAACATTGGGCTATTAAGACAAAGCCTGCCATTTAAACCGAACAGTTGTTCCACAGGTGGAAAATGTGGCAGTCTGTTTCTAAAAAGATTTATGTCCTTGGAAACTCTAAGGGATAGTGTTACTCTATCCCATAGGGTTGCTGTGAATTAGAACGGACTCTGTTGTTATGGGTGAGGTTTGTTTTTGTTTTTGTGGGTTATTTTTGTTGTCATGGTTTCTTGGGGTTTTTTTTGTTGTGGTGGTTTTTTGTTTGGGTAGTTTTGGGTTTTTTTTCCTTGTCTTTGTCTTATGGATTAATCCAAAACATAATCTTATGATATATGTAACCTCTTCCAATATACCTTTCATTAAATGACAATAAAATAACCATTCCTAAAAGGTGACTTTGTTCTATAATTTCCTCATTCTGTTTGATTAATGAGATAGAACAGTATTACTAGTATACATGCCACATAAAATCCTGCTGAAGGTAATTCAAATATGTTTGCAGTAATACGCATGGCATTGCAAGGAATACACACGGGTTCAGAATAGGATTTAGGACAAAATATAGATTGTAGATTTTAAGTTGATGCTAACAACAAAAACTATTAAAAATATGTTTACCTGTATTTATTCACTATGCAAAGATATTAGACTGCATGTATTATAATAAAATATGGGCACTGGAGAGATAAGATGGACTGGCATGGGGCATTTTGAGTCAGATGACCATATGATATATT
>NW_006399897.1:7139961-7142801 GCF_000299155.1 Elephantulus edwardii
GACATCATGCTTGGGAGGGTGGAGGGACAGCACAGGAGGGGAAGACCCTCTATGAGATGGATTGATTCAGTGACTGGGGTAATCGGGATGGATGTGTCAGAGGCGGTGCGGTTGGCGCAGGATAGAGCAGGGTTTAGGGCTGTTGTGCATATGGTCGCTATGAGTTGGAAATGACTCGACGGCACATAACAACAACAACAACATGCCTAACATTGTGAAGAATGGAAATTACAGAATGGTTAACTGTACTTACAAAAAATCTGCAAGTATATCAAGAAGTAATCACTTAAACAGAACAAAGACATAATAAATGGTTTAAAACCAAGAAAGATTTGTGCCAGGGTTGTATCTTATTCACTCTGTGTGCTGAACAAATAATTCTAGAAGCTGAACAATACGAAGAATATTGCATCAGGATTGGAGAAAGATTCATCAACAACAGTACTGTGCAAACAGCACAATCTTGCCAACTATAAGTGATGAGGGCTTGGTGCACTTACTGAAGAACAACTATATCATTTTTACAATCAGGAAAGAGCCTTCCATCATAATTTATACATACCTACCAGTTTACAGTGCGCTCAGAGTCCTGTGAGATAACGTATGGGTAAATATTTTTAATCTATTGAGTCCATTCTTATTTGAAGTAAAGGGTGAATTTTTCCAGAAATGTTTTAAAATTTCTGTTTTATATATTCCAGAATATTTTCACCTAGCCCTAGTTCAGAACTGAACTCTTTATGAAAAAGATAATGTATTTATATTTTCTCCAGTAAATGTGATCGTTACAGAGCAATATTTTCATATTTTCTTTTAAAATTATCATCACTTTTTTTGTCATCGAACTGAAATAAACCCATAGCTGACCCTCCATCCCGTTTTCAGAGGTGAGTGGGAGAAGATTGCCCATCCTTCCATGCGCCTTCAGAATCACAATGCAGCTTCTTACCACTAAACCACCAGAGCTCCTTGGCAATAATAACAATGTATAGGATATCTCAGTTTACCATAAACTTTAATCAATCAATTTGCTTATTTATCAAGCTTTGAAATCAAGCAGGAAAAGTATAGGATGTATGAAGGCACAGTAGGTTCAAACATGGAAAAATGGCATGATGAGAGAGATATTTAGGGTGTTGGTCCTAGAATCAAAATGCAGAATTGACAAAGTTTATAGAGACTCTTTTAGAACTTTCAGCTTGGATAGAATGCAACTCCATAGCAAACAATGAGTGTAATGGCAGTGGGAAATAAAAGCAAAAACAGTAATAACAGGATCTGCTAATATATTATGGCAAGGAATTAATCAGCTTATACTTCATTGCTAACACAATTAGAATCTCCCAAACAGTTTACCCCCAGCTTTCAAGTAAATCACAAACAGTTACCCACCAGGATTTGGCTACACCAAGCGAAAGTCTCACTCACAGGTAGGACCAGACCAACTTTTAAATACAAAGCCCCATAGGACTTATTCAACTAAACAGCAAGTTAACAACAACAAAAACAACTATGGCAAGGAGTAGAGAATGTAAGATAAGAATCCTTCAGTTTATGTAAATTGAAAAATCTGAAAGAATAACATAAAAGTAATAAAAATATTTCCTATAACATGGGCAACAAACTGGAACATAGGACATCTCATTTTTTAAGATATTATGAAAAGAATAATATTCCTTACAAACAACAATTTAAACATATGTGGACTTTATATACAAAAGAAACAAACAAAAATAACCATAAATGGCTTTGCAAAGCCAAGTAAAAGCAATCTGGGCTATACTAGCATTTAGAATGTTACTATGGCTACTTAAGTTCCATAGCACATCTTCTTGCCTCACAGCTCACACAACAGTAACTGTTCTGAAATGTGAAGGATTATTTATTTATACTTGCTTTCATTCTCACAAGGAATTATTGGTTAAGTAAAGTTGAATTCAGTGCTTGGTCACTCAAAATGTAGAAATCTCCCCTGTGGGTATTATAGCATAATTCAGGTTAAGATTCCAAGATTGACTATCATATCTACTTGGTTTGGTTATTTAATACATCAAAGTTTCAATCTCCCTGCAATGAAAATCAGCATAGAAACCTGAGAGAGTGCCTCCAAAAAGTGACTTTATATGTCAAGCAAGCAAGGGACAGACTAACTCTGAAAGTTCAGGCTGCCTGAGGCCACTTCTGAGGAAAGAAAGACAAGGAAGGAGAAATACAAAAACAACACATAACCACAGGACTTCAGAGGTCAGAATAATTCTAGTGTTTTTTTTTAAAAAAAATACTGTTTTGTATTAGAAATGAATGGTTTGGAGAAGCTGAACAGGGGAAAAGGTAAGATTTAAAAAAATACAAGACAATAAAGGGTGTAAATGGAGCAAGGGGAGTATGGAAACAGCAAAGTCTGACTTTTACTAAGTTCACAAAGGGAACTGTCCCCGTCAATAACATTCACCGTACAAAATTAATCTCTATAGGTTCAGACATGGTTCCCCACACTCTTGCACATATTTCTGCTAACCAGCACCAATCCTAACCACTCCACTGGGTCGAAAATCCATTGTAATAACTGTTGTTTGTTGTTGTTGTTGTTATGTGCCGTCGAGTCGTCTGTGACTCATAGCAACCCTGTGTACAACAGCCCTAAACTCCGCTCTGTCCTGTGCCAATCGCACTGTCTCGGACACTCCCATCCCAATCATCCCAGTCACTGAATCAATCCACCTCATAGAGGGCCTTCCTCTTCTGTGCTGTCCCTCCACCCTCCCAAGCATGATGTCCCTCTCTAAGGACCGGTCTCTCCTCACAACATGTCCAAAGTATGTTAGACAGAGCCTCAGAAT
>NW_006399897.1:7144211-7178768 GCF_000299155.1 Elephantulus edwardii
ACCACTATCATTCAAATATATGCACCAACAACCAGAGCCAAGGAAGAGGAGATAGAAGATTTTTACCAACTTTTACAATCGGAGATTGATCGATTGTAATAACTACACAGACTATATAGAACCATATTCACAATTACAAGGTTTATAAGGGAGAGGATAGAGCAGGGGTTAGGACTCTTATACGTAGGGTAGCTATGAGTTGCAAGCAATTCAATGGCATATAACAACAACAAGGGAAATTCATAGGCTATAAATTAGGTTTGAAGGAAGACTTATCAATAGACTACATTATGCAAAAGACACAACCTTGTTTGCTGAAAGTGAGAAGAACTTGCAACATTTGCTGTATTATTTAATACAGCTTTCAAAGTGGATTGCATCTCAATATCAAGAAAATAAAAATTATTATCACTGAACTGACAGACAACATAACATCATGATAGATAGTGGAAAGATTGAAACTGTCAACAGCTTTATCTTGCTTGGATCCACAATCAAAACTCTTGGTTACAGCAGTCAGGAGATCAAGAAAGTATTCCACTGGAAAAGTCTGCTATCAGGGATCTCTCCAAATTATTGCGGAGCATTGCTGTCAGTTTAAGGATTAAGGTGCACCTGATTCAGGACATGGTCTTTTCAATCACTTACTATACATCTTGGAGCTGGACAATTAATGAGGATAACAGAAGGAGAATTAATGCCTTTTAGTTGTGGTGTTGGAGAAGAGTACTGAATATTCCATGCACTGCCAAGACAACAAACCGGTATGTCTTGGAGAGGATACAATAAGAGTGCTCCTTGGAAGCAAAGGTGCCTGTTTTCATGTACTTTAGGCATGTTGCTAGGAAAGGCTATTCCTTGGAGAACACACACACACACACACACACACACACCCCATGCTAGTGACTGCAGCAATGGGCTTGAGTATGTCAGAAATTGAGAGGACAGGACAGTGTTCAGATCTGTTGTCTATAGGGTTGTTATGACTTGTACTTGCTCAATGGCACCTAACAACAACAAGAATAGCATAACTCAGGTTAGCAGCAAGATGTAATCCCTCAGTCCTGACAGCCTGTCAGGTGTGGTCACAAGCCTTATTTACTTTTGTTCAACTTCACAGCTTAAGTCAATATTACAACGTTCCTTTAGTCCTACCTGTTAAGATATCTTCCGTCAGTCCTCTAGAAAGCTTGACTGGAAGACCTCAGCCTTTGGTTCCATGAGGCAACAGTCTCAAGTCAGTTCTTCCTGCAATTATACAACAAGCAAATCCTTTAGCTCTGCCTTCATCACAGATGCTCCGTCCCTCTTTCTCTCTCAAAAGTTTTGGCCCTGGTTCCTTCTTATTCAGTCAACAACGAGATATTGTCTCTCAAGCCAGCCAGCTTCTCAGTCAACAGCAATACACCACTGGTGCAGGAGTCTCTGGGCTCAAAGGACATGCACTGCTTACTCTTCTTCTTCTTTTGTGGTGTCAAAGTTCTCCAATTTTCCATCAAATCAGCTCAATTCAGAGGTGACACTAGCCAGCCCCCTTGCAGATAGGCTAACGTGCCCTCTGAAGAAGAAATGGCTCAAGTAGCTACTGATGATGTAGGTGGACCACCTGCCCCAGGGCAGGGCAGCAAGATTAGATTAACCTGTTTGCAGAACAGAGGGAGTTGAGGCAGCTGGTTAAACAATGGTCTAGAAAAGTCTATTAAGCAACAGAAAGACATAGCAATGGGCCTTTTACACCACGGCAACTTAATACAAGATAATTTAACAGGTTTCTGCTGTCCTCTTTTGAAACAATTCTAGCAGTGAGACTATGCTGAAATTATTTTAATCAAACTTTTCCCTAAATAGATATAAGAATGGAGGTGGAAAATGGAGGTATTTTTCTCCCTTCATCTTTTGAACAATGGCAATTTTATAAACTTTTATACTTAGTTTGATGGCATCTTATCTTTGTTGTGTTGGTCCTGGAAGTTATGCCCCAAGTATTTCAAATATCTGCAGGATCACTTGTGATAAGTAAGTTTCAGTAGTGCTCCCAGACTAAGAAGCTTTTGAACATGGAAAAGATAAAGGAAGAAAATCTAAAGTAAGAGAGGTGAATAGAAGATTTGAAAAGCCATCTCGAAAGACAAACCAATTATTGTTGCAAAATGCAGTGAGAAATGGAGTTAGAAAACCAAAAGGAAAGAACATGCCTTCATTTTTCAAACTGAAAGAACTGAACAACAAACTCAAGTCTAGACAGAAGGATTTTATGGGCAAAATATGGAGTACTGCAGGAAACAACAAAAGAAGGAATTAATATAGATTTGCTGTTGTTATGTGCCATTTAATCAAGTGTGACTCATAAAAATAGATCTGCATAATAATCATGATCTCTTACATACTTGAGCCCATTATTGCAATCACTTGGCCAATACTAAAAAATTCCAAGAAGTAGCATTTGTTTTGTTGTTGTTGTTGTTGTTATGTGCTGTTGAGTTGCTTGTGACTCATAGTGACCCTATGTACCGTATCTCTGAAGCCCCGTGCCAACCTTATTATCTCGGCACACCTAACCCCATTACCTCATCCATCTCATTCTGGGTCTTCCTCTCTTATGCTGTCCCTTTACCCTCCCAAGCATGATGTATCTAACCAAGAACCTCTTTGCAACATGCCCAAAGTATGTCAGACAAAGCTTCAGAATCCTTGCATCCAAGGAGCAGCCTAATTTCACCTTCCCTCAGATGAATCTTCTAGCAGTCATTAGAACAGAGCAAGGAAACACTACATGGTTCAAAATTGGGAAGGGTGTACACCATGTATGTGTCCTGTCTCCATACCTTTTCAAGCTGTATGCAGAACAGATCATTCTGGAGGTTGGGTTCTATAAGGAGAAATGTGGCATCAGGATTGGAGGAAAACTCATAAACAACCTGTGTTATGCAGATGACAGAAGAAGTAGCATAAGAAACAATGGTACTGAAGGAAGAAATTGCTTCCATTTAAAGTTAGCCACTATTCTAAAATACAAAACAAAAACCAAAAACCGAGTGAAGTAGAGTGCAGAAATTCTCAGACAATATCACTAATATCACATGAAAGTAAAATCTTGCTGAAGATTATAAAAAAATGATCAGTGCATTAACAGGTAACTGCCAAAGATATAAAATGAATTCAGCAAAGGCTATGAAATGAAGGATATTATTGTTGATGTCAGATGGATCTTGGCTGAGAGCAGAGAATATTAAAAATATGTTGAATTGTGTTTTGTCAATTACGCAAAGACTGTGTGAATCATAGAAAATTATAAATAACGTTTTACTGTGTGTATCATAGAAAATTAAGGATAACGTTAAGAAGAATGGAAA
This sequence comes from Elephantulus edwardii, assembly GCF_000299155.1. NCBI lineage: Eukaryota > Metazoa > Chordata > Mammalia > Macroscelidea > Macroscelididae > Elephantulus > Elephantulus edwardii. Next base: position 7,147,565 of record NW_006399897.1, read on the forward strand.
TTCCTGAACACATAATTGTGTGTGTGCAAAGCCTGTTAATACTTCAAGAAGCAGTAGTTTCAATGCAACAAGGGAAAACTACATGGTCTAAAATCAGGACAAGTATATGTCAAGGTTGTACCCTTTCACCAGATGATTTAATCTGTATAATAAGCAGATAATATGAGAAACTGGACTATATAAAGAAGCATTTGGCATCAGAATTGGAAGAAGGCTCATCAACAACCCATGATATGTAGGTGATACAAACTGGATACCTTCACTATGGATTGAATATCAACATGAAGAAAATAAATATTGTCACAACAGGACCAACAGGTAACATCATGATATATAGGCCCATGATCATTTGCATAGGTAGCTTTGCTCATTTTCAATTAATTAAGCATTATGAGAGTCAAGAAATAACACAGTAAAGGTTATTATTAATAGGCACTTATTCTGAGCATTCTGGTTATTTAGTTGGACAATTATTGCAAAATGTAGCCAAAATTATTACTTTTTGTCAAACACTGGACTCTTGTACTTACTTTCTACTTTTAATTATGTATTTCAGGAAAAACATCTGCTATAACATCAAATATACTAACCACAGTTTCTAACTGGTTTGCACTGTCAATCATTGTTCTTTGCAATAATAAAATAATTAACTTTCCAGGTTATAACTCCTGAATAACTTTTGCTTTCAATTATTAGAATTGTCTATTGCTAAAAATACTTACCATTTCCTTAATGTGTCTAGCTTCCCATTCCTCATTACTATCTTTTTCCAACATGACTAAAAATACAAACAAAAGCATAATTTCATACATACATTTTGCCTTATCACAAAATCTATGAATGTTATACCTTTAGAGAGCTCTTATGGGAGTTTATAGAGAGTTGTATGTTACCCAAAGATCATTCTCCTCTGATGGTTTGAATCCACTTGCCACTTTGGAAAAGAAAGATGGGTAGTCACCTCCTATGCAATTTAAAATATTGAAAACCCACTGGAGGACCAGCTATGAGTTAGTTTAAACTTGATAGCAATGAGTGAGACTGACATCTTGTAAACATTGATTGGAGGAATATTTTCCATCTATTAAACTGACTTATATAATACAGTGGCACTGAGAGAGATATCTTTAAATTCAAATTATTAAAAGAGTTTTATGGGATGTAAACTATCAAGGATGTGTATGTTAGAAATTATGAAAATGGCACATGATAGGACAGGGCTCAAATGTGTTGTACACTGGATCACAATGAGTTGTATTTGACTCAGCTGCATCTAACAACATCATCAACTGTTTCTCCACATCATTTCAATCTATATGCTGAACAGAGCATTCAAGAAGATGGACTTTAAGAAGAATGTGACAAAAGGATCAGAAGAAGACTCATCAATAGCCTGTGTCATGCAGAAGATCCAATCTTGCTTGGTGAAAGTGAGGAGGACCCAAAGTGCTTGCTATAGAAGATCAAGTAATGAAGTCTTCAATATCGATTGCATCTCAACATCAAAGGGGGGGGGAAATCCTTGTCACTAGGCAGCATCACAACAGATGGACAAAAAAATTGATGTTGCTAACAAATTCATCTTATTTGGAATCACAATCAACATCTTTGGCACCAGCAGTTAAATCAAAAGAGAAGTTGCATTAGGAAAATTTGCTGTCAAGGAAAAGTCCAGAGTGAAAAAGAGCACATATCAGTATAAAAACTAAGAAACACCTGGTCTAAACTATGCTTTCAGTTGTTTGCTATGCATCTAAAAGTTGGAAAATAACTAAAAATAACTGAAGAATACTCAACTGCTTTGAGTTGCGGTGATGAAGAAGAGTACTGAATAGCCCATGGACTTCCAAGAGAACAGATCTCTTCTAGACAAAGTGAAACCAAGTTGCTCCTTGAAGGCAAAGATAGTGTAACTCTGTCTCACAAAATTTGGGCATGTTGTCAGGAAGGGCCAGACCTTGGAGAAAGACACTATGCTTAGAAAGATACAGGGTGAGTGAAAGAGAGAGATGGAATGACATAGTGACTGCAGCAATGAGGTAAAGTGTGTTTCAATGATGGTGAGATTGGCTTGGGCTAGGGCAAGGTTCAGAGTTGCTGTTTATAGGGTCGCTATGAGTCGTAGTCAACATGACAGCACATAACAGCAACAACAGAACAGCGTGTTTCAGATCAAATTGTTCAGTGAGCCTCTAGGCCTTAGAAATTTGATCATAAAATGATAAATTTCTGCTTGTTGAAAGCCCTTTGCTTTGAATGTATTACATGAGATTAATAATATAACTTTCTGAACACCAGAGAAGGAAAGAAGTAGATCAATTGATAGAATTCTGGTGCTGATGCTGAAGTGTGGGATATTGCAAATTTATTATTATCTCTCAAGAGCAACATTTTGTGTTAAACTCTTACTGAATTGTCTTCTAAAATCCCCAAGAAATTATTCCTTCCTTACTGGAGCTACATGGCCAGTGGCAAGGACAGCGTCACACTGTTACCTTATTTGCCATCTGAAACAAAACTGATGCCTTTGCAAGTAAGAACTTTAGACAAGATAACTGTTGTGTTGTTTTGTTTTCTATAACTCAACCTGTATCTTGTCCATAACAAACACAGTATGTAATGGTAGGTTAACAACCATAAGAAAATACATAAATATATGGAATAGAATCAACTTTATAGCCAAATGAAATATATTGTTCTCTTATTTTCTTTCATAAAACTAAAGCCATGACTCACCTAAGTATTTAAAACTCTTAGTTCAGGTTGTAGCTGTAATACAAACTGTTGTACAACTTTGGATAGGATAAATTACTGACACTTCTTGAGTTTCACCTTTTTTTTTTTTTTTTAGTTTCACCTTTTTATCGAAGAATTTTTTTTTCTTTCATGTATATCCTTTTTCTTCTCAATCTTTACAATTTGGAATGCCTGCATAACTCAACCTCAAAACCTCTTATTTTTTTCTATTAATATTCACTTTCTGTACAAGTTGACACAATTATTTTAAATACTACCGATGTACATTTTTTTGCTGACTCCTAAGTGTATATCTCTCCTCAATGCATCCCAACTCTCCAAATTAATGTGATCTCCTCTTTGTGTGAAATATCTTTTGAGATAACCAATGAACATCTAAAACTTAATATTTTCTTTTTTTTTTAAATGATAAACATGAAACCATTTATGGCAGCGCGTGCAGTGAATCAGGGTGCCCTCGCATCTCAGGGTAGAACTGAAACTGTGTCATCCAGACTCCCAACAAATGTGGTCATCTATTACTGGTAAACGCAGGTCTCTTCTGAGGTGGAATGTTCAACACAGAAAAGTCTAGGTTTTTGCTACTTCGGTGTTCTCTTGGCTTCTGAGACACGTGTTTCTTCAAGTACATCAAGTTCACTGTCAGTAATCTTTGCAGCTGTTCACTATGAGACAACTGACAATGTTCAGTTGCCTATATGAAGAAGAAAAACAGTTTTGACCTTCCCCCTTCCCCCAACAAGACCCAAGAGTTTAATCCTCAAACTTGATGAACTTGGAGGCGTTTCTGTCGATATAGAAGACTTTGTCCGGGGTTCTGGAGAAGCCGAGGCCGGCCCCGCGGTTGAACTTTCGGCTCATGGCCCGGTCGTAGTCCTGCTGCAGGTTCTGCTGCAGGGTGTTTGGCCCCCTCCTTGCTGAGTGCCATGTTGGGCCTCGAGGTCACACAGAAGGGGAATGATTTTTAAAGCCACCCATCAGTTTGAGAAACTTCAGTTTCTGGTCCTCGGTTTCAAATCCCCCAGTGTCCCACTGGCCAAACTTGGTTCTCATCCACTCTTTGGTTTCAAAAGCTTCTGTCTTGCCTGACTCACGGTCAATCTCTTCTTGCAAAGCCTTTCTCCTCACCTCCTCATAAGGTTCTCTCAATATCTGGCTGTCTTTTCTCTTCTTTTTCTTCTTCAGGGCCGACTCCTCCATGCCTAGAGGTTCTGTCTGCTTCTCGGATTTGCTTTTCTTCTTCATGGGGGTTCTGGACCCATCTCCTAACTGGGATGTATTCCAGAACCTCGACTTTGGCTTGGTTCTTTTCACCCCCTTTCCCCACGGACTTGGAGGCTTGGAGGTGGCTGCAGGCCACGTCTCCCTCCTGGTACATCTTCTTCTTCTTCATTTTGACTTGGTGTTCACTGGGGCTCTCCTGCTTCCGTTTCTGCCCCAAGGCTGCCAGCTCCTCACTCACCCTCCGTGCACAAGCAAAGGTCGCATCCCCGGCCTCCACGGGCCTGGGGTTCTGGACCATGAAGGCCACGCTGTCCTGAGTGCATTTCTCCTTCTTGTGTTTTTTGACCTTCTTGACACCTCCGATACCCTCTTTGGCTTGTCCAGGGCTCAGGGAGGTCTCTGCCTCTAGTCCGTGGGGCACAGACAAGGACCTCCTCTTCATTTTCTTCTCCCCACTTGGACACTCAGTAGAATCAATGATCTGCTTCCTGGAGCTGGGTGACCTTTCTGCCCGCCTGGCTGAAAGCACAGTTTTGGGTTCTAAATGGTGTTCACTAAGAAGTTTCTTTTTCTTCTTCTTTTTCTTCACTAGAGGCACTTCAGGTGCCTGGACCACGTTGTTACAGTGGGATGGACCTCTCTGAGGAGAAACCTTGGTGAGATAATCGTCTTTTAGACCTGAACACAGAATCTCTGGCTCTTTGACCACTTTCTTTTTCTTCTTTTTCTTTTCTGAGAGCCCAGAGCCTGCATCTGCTTGCTGAGTCTTACTGATCATTCCAGCCGGCCAGGCTTCCCCGCCTCCACGTGAAAGCCAGCTCCGCCGTGACCCGGAAATAGACCTCGCCTTCAACTTAATATTTTCTAAAGCAAAACTTTCAATTTCCTTCTTCTCATCAAGATTTTGTGAATGTGAACACAGATAGACAATTTGATATTAGGAAATCATTTTTTATCTTTCAGGAATGATAACGGTGCTTTGGTCTTTTCTAAAATAGAAAGGATTATGGTTGGCACAAGCAGTTTGTATTGAGGTACCATTCTAAAGAGTGATGGTTCAAACTTACACAGGTTTTATAAATGAGTGGTGAGCTACCTCTTTCGATATTACAGCCTAGAAAACCCTATGCAGCGGTTCTAATACCTGAGGTCTCAATGAGTTGGAACCAACTTGGTAGCAATGTGGAAAAAAAAACACAAACCACCACCAAACTTAGTCTGTTGAAATACAGATTTATGGGTTAAATATTATAAGGTCTTGCAATTGCTTAAATAGTTCAGTGCTGGTGGTGTGGGAGGTTGAGAGAACAGAATAAAATTAAGGAGCAGATGAAACAAGGACCTCCATGTGCTGATGATTGCCATAACTGGTTATGAATATATGGTGTTCATTCATTGTGCCATCCTTTCTATGTTTGGTTATATTTACATTCTTTCCATAACAGAATGTCTTAAAAAAAAACTACCTTTTTCTGTGTTCTCTATATCAATAAATAATATTCTTACTATGTATTCCTTTTGTATATAAAAATCTTTGTCTCATTTTTTTCTTTCAGCAAACTCCACTGGACCTACCTTTTAAATATATTCCATATATCTCAACCTTCACACACACTATCTTCACCTGGATGACTGAAAAAACATCAGATTGTTTTCCCTCTTCTACTCTCATCACTTTATATATCACTTAATACTCAAATCTGACTATGTCCCTCTCTGTCCAACATTTTCTGATGGTTTTGAACCAAGCACATGGAATAGAAAATGAAACAAAAATCTCTTGTTATGACATTCAATCATCTCTGATCATAGCACCCTATCTTTAGCAAACAAAGCTCTGCTTGGTCCAGTGCCATCCTCATAATCCCCATCTTGCTGAAACCAATCATTGTGTCCACGGTGATACTTCATCTCACTGTGAGTCTTCTTTTCCTTCACTGACCCTGTTTTTCCACAAATAATGTCTTCCCCCCCACCCCCCAAGAACCAATCTTTCCTAACATGCCCAAAGCACACGGAATGAAGTCTTGGCAATCCTTGCTTCTAAAGAGCACTCTGGATGCACTTCTTCCAGGCCAGATTTGTCTGGACTTTTGGTGTATCCAGTATTCTTCACTGGCACCACAATCCAAAGGCATCAATTCTTCTCTGGTCTTCCTTTTCATTGACCATCTTACAGATGCATATGAAGCAATTAAAAATAACATAGTTTGACAGGTGTACTTTAGTTCTCAATGAGAGAACTCAATCCTGGATCTTTAAACTTTAAAGAGATCCTTAACCCCTATAGAACAAGTACTTGGAGACAGTACTGAGAACAGAGTCCATTTCTTGCTTCCCTTATATTCATTGCTCCCAGCTACTCTAGCTATTTTAATAATACATTATTATCAATTTTGCTATTATACAAATGTGCCTAACATGCCTTACACTTAGGCCTTCTCATTTACTATTTATCCAGTCAGAAACACTTTTCTCCATCCAGCAAGTTGTTTGTGGTGATTAGAACTAAATGTCAATATGGCCATAATTCTTACTATAATGTAACCATCCTATGAGTTATAAATTCTAACCTCTATGATGTTAATGATGTTAATGAGAGAAGGCTGCATTTCTAGTGGTTCAAATTGACCAAATGATCTTTGGAAGAATTTCCTATTAAGACTTACTGCCATAGAAACCCAGCGGAAGGTTGTTATCAGGCACAATTGAATTGATGGTCATGAGTAAGTGATGTTAATGAGACAGGAGCAGAAGCAGATCTATAAAGAAATGATCAGCCTTTTCCAGTTATAGGGGAGGTTTCCTCAGAGATAAGGGCTGCATAGTTTATATGTTTAGACTCTCTGGCAAAAAATCAGTAAAAACTTTTGTCCAATTTATGTCTAACTAACTGAAGCTCAGGTGGCCTAGTGTAAGAAGCTGTGCTGAAGTCGTCAAGGCAGACAGTTCAAATCCACCAGCTGCTCCATGGGGGAAAGATGGACAATCTCCTCCCACACCATTTACTGCCTCAGAAAACCCTCTAGAGGGTCTACTGTGAGTCAGTTCCAACACAACTGCACACAACAGCAACATGACTGATGTCTGATTCAAGTGTTTTTAATTAGACAATCACATGATCTATTCATTCTGTGGACTTGAGCATATCAGAGATTGTGAGGATGATTTAGGATATAATAAGGTCTAGATCTGTTGTTCATTGGGTCACTACAAGTCGTAGTCAATTTGACGGCACCTAATAATAACATACTGGCTATTTGACTCATGGTCTCCATACTTGAACCAGTGTGACCTGTCATACTTGTTGACTTTGGACTTTTAAATATCCAGAGTGATTTATTTGTAACCCTGATTTCCAACAACAACCTTTGAATGTGTCCACTTTTGAAGTCGACAATTTCCCACACCAGCCATCTGTAACCCTGTTTACCGGCAATAATCTTTAGGCAAACAAACCTCTAAAGCCAGCATCCTTCAAAGCCAGAGCCTGAGAACCTACCTGCCTGCTGACAACTTGGATTCCATCTCCCTAGTTGCCGCTCTCTAGAGGTCTGACCTACAGACCTGAGATTTACAAACCTCAACAAACACTTGAGCTATTTCTTTGCAAAAAATTGCTATAGAGATAGAGATCTCTGTGTCTTTCTGTTTCTCTGACATGCTAGATCTCTGTCCACTTGTCTCTATCTATATATCCAAGCACATACCCAGTGCCTTGTCATTTTTGTTTCTCTAGACAACCTAGCCTAAGGCCAAGTTCAAGTTCGTTGGTTTGAATACACTAGCTGTTCCATCAGAGAAAGATGGCCAGTCTCCTCTTGTTGGACTTGCATCCTCAAAAAACTGAAAGAGGGTGTCTGAGTCAAAATGAACTCAATGGCAGTGGGTTTTGTGGGTGAGTCCATTAAGTGCATTATCTATGATAACAGAGGCATGTTTGATTTTATTCCTTGATAGAATTTTAAGGTCTGTGGTATTGAATGAGAATTCAATACATACTTATTGAATAAATATAACATTATTATATTAAAGAATTTGTTATAATTTTAACAAGCCTTGATATTATAGCAGCTTTAATGTTAGCATTAGAGAAACTATTTTGTTCTGAAACCCATTTTAAAAATGTATACCTTAATAATTTTAGTTACAATATATGCTGCTAAGGTTTATGTTTCCTAGCACATGCTGACCCAGCTTGGTTACCCCTCTCTGACTACATCCTGTACCTGGCCTGGAGCTTGGACATGAGAAGTCAGAAACTATAATGACTCCCGAATGTGAGGAAATCTCAACTACCAACTGCAATGAACTTTGTGTAACCCCCCATGCCCAATCCCTGTATATCAACCCAATCTTTTCTTCCCCTCAGGGTCAGAACAGTTTGGGCAAAGCTGAGGTTCTTGACCCACACGTAATAAATGGTTTGTTAATCTACAACATTGGCTGAGTGTTTAAATCTCTGCCATTTTCTACCATAACAATTGTACAGTTCTTTATGATTTGGGCTGCTAACAAAGAGTCAGTGGTTTGAATTCAGCTGTAGCTCCTCAGGAGAAAGATAGGCAGTTTCCTGGGATGATGATTTATAACCACAGAAATATGATGGAGAGTCAAGATCAACTCAGGGGCAGTGGTTAAATTATCCTTAAGCCTTGAAATGTCATGAGTGTCTCTAGTTGTAGAGAATGCAAAGTAAGGTGACATATACCATCCCTTCTAGGCACCATCTCCTTGCAATGTAGTATGCAAAAAGAGCAAGACCTTTAAATCAAAGAATGTGGGTGGATAGTGATAAACGACCTTATAGAGCCATATGAGAATCATTTGAGACACCATATAACAATTCCCTGTACACTAGACAACATAGCCTACCTAGGAATTCAACAAAAATAGTTCTTTCATCTTCAAATTATTTTTCCTTTGCAAATCCTCTCCTGGTCTATCATTACCAAGCAAAAGACAGTCAATGATTCCTACGTATCTTTTAGCTTCACATTCAAGGTTTCCAGAATGATGTATATTCTCTTTGCTCTTTATCATTTCATTATGAGATGCCAAATCAGTGTTTGCAGAGAGGTGACCCTTGACTAGGGGCTAACCTGAAAGTTTCTCTAGTTTGACATTACAGAATTGTATTACCTGATTCCTCATCTCTGAGATATTCTCTAAGCCTGAGTTGCTCATATAGTATCCATCTGCTTTAAGCATTGTAATAAAACCTCTTCTAAATTCAAAATTAATAATATACAGTGATGCTTTGACCTCTACATATAAATTGCTTTATATCTCTTTGTATATTTATCCTATGTCCTTTCTATATGCATTATCTTTCTGCATTCTCATGTACAAATAGACAGAATAAATTGAATTAATAGTTAATATTCTTTAAAAACCTTGACTATTTTTCCATTACTTTTATTTCATTAATATCAGATGCATATCATTTGATGGTAAGATATAATTCCCTGTAATAATAGAACCACAGAATTTAAGAAATTTAATATTTTTTAAATGTGTCGCTGCATAACACACTGAACACATCTTTAGCTAGAGTTTCCCTGAGGTGATGATTATTTAAATGGTAATTGGAATGTCTGTGAACTCTCACAAATTATGCAAATTAGACAACTGGCTTTAGCCATGCATAATGACATCTTGTTAGTTTCTCAAAATCTAGTATGAGCCATGACAAACATATGTTTAGTAGGTGTAGTTATGAGACTAATAGAAGAATATACTTATAAAATCAATTGCACCAAGGATAAAGAATTTTACTCCTATACTTTCTGGTTCTCTACTTTTATTATGTATATTAACTAAGAAAAGGGGAGGGGAAACCCTACAGACATAGACACAGCCTTATAAGTCCTACTAAAAGTATAATCATTAATCTATACACAACCAATCATCTTTTCTATACAATCTGTCCTCTAATTTCCAGATTACGAGGGAGATTTGGTGGCCTCCTGGTGAGGAACTGCACTGCCAACCCAAAAATCATGGTTCGAATCTATCAGCTGCTCAGCACAAGAAAGATGGGTGAACTCCTCTTGGGCAATTTAGTGCTTTTGAAAACCTATTGAAGAGTCAACTAAACCTTAATCTATGCACACTCAATTTCATCCTTTTCCTGTACAATCTAGCCTCTGATTTCCAATTTATAAAATACTTTCAAACTAAGTATTTAATTTTTGCAATTAATTGCAATTATTTTCAGTTTATTGCTTAATAAAATATCCCTAATTATAAAATAATTCTATTTATTAATCCTAACACTAAAATTTGACAGTCATTTAGTCACTTATTATTGCCTATCAGTGGAATCATGGTCTTGTTTACGTTTTTTAAAAAAAAATATTTAATATATTTCTGCAAAAACAAGTGTCCCATTTTAGCATTTATCCTATTGTATATATGTTTTGCCATCTCTCTCCTCTTTAACTTCTCTGACTTTTTCTTGACCATAAGCTTGAATTCTACGGGCAATAAATTGGCCTTATTTTTTCCTGGTAGCTTCCTCAAATTCCAGTATATATTAATCTAGTGCACTACATTGTAATACTGGGTAAACTGATAAAGTAATAATTTATTGACTTTCTATTTTGCATAGAAAATTGGCAAGACATCAAAACTAATTGAGCACTGCTATTATATGAATTAAGGAGAATCCCTGTTGTCTCCCCATTCATCTTACTCCATCATATAGTGCTTTCCTCTGGAGTACTTTTCATTCCTCTCTGATTTGTTCTGTCTATTTGAATTAAAACTCAATGCTCTTGAGTCAGAACCAACTCATAGCTGACCCTCCATTGGGTTTCTGAAGCTGCAGATCACATAGGAAGACACTTCCCTCCTTTCTCCTGTGGAGGCACTGGTAGCTTTGAACCACCAGAGAGACGTGGCCTTTAGGTTAGCAGCACAGTTCCTTATGGACTGAGTCATTAGAGAAAGAAATAGTCCCAAAATCACAGTGACTCAGCACAATTGTTTCTTTCTAAATTAAAAAAAAAAAGTCCAAGTTGAGTGTTGCCTGTTAGTAGGCAATTGTCCTCATGATAATTTGGATCCAGGCTTTCCCCATCTGAGGCTTCTCTAGAAATCAGAGGAGGGAAAATATTAGAAGACTTCTAAAAGTCTAGATCTAAAAATACTACACATCATTTTTGCTTCAATTTCATTGGCAATCTATTTACTTGGTCCTCATAGAAAGGGACTTGGAAGTATAGACTATTAATAGCCAGTAGCTGTTCAACTACAATAGTAACCTCCAAATGGGAGCATGGATTGCAGTACAGTTAACCATTTCTACCACACTCTTTGGGTTCACTGTTGAGAAACAGGATAATTTTGAAAGCAATAAACTAAAAATTATTTCTAAAATGTGCTGCATTATCAACTAATAATAGTTTTCTTTCTTTTTTATCTGAAACTAAAACTTGGACCCCAAAAACCTGAGTATGGATTTAAGAATCTAACTATGTAGTTAGAAAAGTGTGGTATTCAAGAAAACTATTGGACATTGTTGACCAATTCGGCAAAGTGGCAGGATAAAAGATCAACATACAAAAATCATTCGGATTTTTCTACAGTGACAAAGAGAATACAGAATTGGAGCTAACAAAAACAATACCCTTCAAAATAGCTAAACACAAGATTAAATACATGGGAGTAAATCTAACCAGAAGCACAAAGGATTTATTCAAAGAAAATTACAAAACAAAAAGAGACCTGAAGAAATGGAAGAACATACCTTGCTCATGGATAGGAAGACTCAATATTGTGAAAATGGTAATACTACCAAAGACAATTTACACATTCAATGCAATCTCAATACAAATACCAATTCCATTCTTCAACAAGATGGAAAAGGCAATCTCCAATTTCATTTGGAATTGAAAGAGGACTCGAATAAACAAAACACTCCCTAAAAAGAGAAACAAGGTAGGAAACATCTCACTCCCTGATTTCAAATCCTACTACACTGCCATGGTGGTCAAGACAGCGTGGTACTGGTAAAATGATAGACACTTGGATCAATGGATTAGAATTGAGAACCCAGAAATCAGCCCATCTACCTATGGTTAACTGATTTTTGACAAGGAGATGAAATCAGTTAAGTGGGGAAATGACAGCTTTTTTTAACAAATGGTGTTGGCAAAATTAAAAAACTATCTGTAGAAATCTCAAGCAAGATCCACACCTCACTCTGTACACAAAACCAACTCAGTATGGATCAAGGAACTAGGACTAAAACCAAGGACTATAAAGTTCATTAGAGGAAAAACTTGGAAGAACTCTAGAAGCCCTAATGCACAACAGAAACAGTCTTCCAAGCATCCTGTAAATCCTACAAACAGGAGAGGATAAAATAGATGAATGGGACCATCTACGAATCAAATCCTTATGCACATCCAAAAACTTCTCCAAGAGGGTAAAGAAGGAAGCCACAGACTAGAGAAATATAATTAGTAATGAAAAGTCAGTCAAGGGACTTATATCTAGAATTTATAAAATACTCAACCACCACAAAAAGATAAAGGTAATAAAACATGGGCGCAGGGTATGAACAGACACTTGACTAAAGAAGACATTCAGATGACAAACAAGCACACAAAGAAACATTAAAATCTCTAGCTCTAAGAGAGATACAAATTAAAACAACTATGAGATATCATCTCACCCCAGTAAGAACAGCAAAATTTAACAGTACAGCGAACACCAAATGCTGGTGAGGGGAGGAAAGTATGCAACAATGAATGAATGGAAATCCAAAGTCTCTGTAAACTTTCATTAAAATTTCTTAAAAGTATGGTATTAAGGATATCAGGAAACCCCCAGTTCACTTTTCTCTTTGAAATGTGAAAAAAAATTCTTTCATTAGTACACAGTCTCCCCTCTCCCCCCAGTCCGTTCCACTATGTAGCTTTCATTCTAGGCTCTTATCATGACAATAATACCTAGTCATATATTTCTCCTGAACAGTCCTCTACCTCATATATTTCAATGCAGTATACATTATTTATCCCCTTTTAGTTTCCCCCCAACCCCAATGTCAGCTATGCAACAAGTCACCCTGGTTGAAATGTTAAAGCCTTCATCTTTGTACAAAGCATTGCAAACAGATGTTTACAGTAGAGCATAAGAGTATGTTCATAAAACCTAACATGTTTTTCCATGTAAATTCTCTATAATGGATGTGTTTTAGCTTACTACTTGAGTAACTGTTTCATCAATAGTATAATACTAACAGTTTTAATGATAGTACAGACACTTTGGATGGCAGAAAAAATGCCCCTTTCATTTCAGCCAAGGCCAAGAAATTTTCTGTGATGTAAATGGGAGGTGAGTACTGTTTTAAGTATTGACTACAAAGGAAAGGTAACTCATAGGTTAGTCTAGCACTCAGAACTATGTGTAAATAACCTAGATTGAATAATTAAATCATCTTGGCCCATTTTAAACAAAAGGCAAAATTATACTGGTCTGATATTAAAATAATCTGAATTGAAGCTAATAACAAAAAATAGTTTCCATTCATCTGTATGTCATTTTTTACTTAGTGTTATTGAAATATAAGAAAGCAGATATGATGATTTAATGGTAATGGAAATCTCGTAAAACATAGAATTTTGATAATTTGAAATTAGCATCTGCATATTATGGAATCTAAAGATTAGACACCTTGAAACCAGTGACTGAGTAGTCAAAAGAACCTTCTGTAATATTCATACAAAAACTACAAGTTCTAAAAATCAAGTGTATGTTTAAAAGGCTAAAATACTTATTACATGTTAGCATCTCTCAGTAATCTAACTCACATTTGAAGTAGATTTTCCACTTTTTCAGCTTGAGAAATACTGAATGAGTTCTTTGGGTTTTTTTTCTCCAATTCCAGTTTTCTGTTGTGCATTCTAATACTTTGCTTTGTCTTCCCAAGCTGTCCTTTGAAATTTTCTCATCAGCTCTTTCACTTCAGCATCTTCTTTTTTTTTTTTGGCTTCTCGATGCTCTAGTTCAATTATTAAAATCTCTTCTGACATCCATTTTTATTATCTTGAATGATCCAGGAAGCATGAAAATAAGATGGAGAAATTAAGGCACTGTTAAAAAAAAGGAATTAATACTGATATGTCTCAGGAAATTATCAGACAGGTGATCAAGACCCATAGTAATAAAGAAAGAAATTCAAGCTGCACTGAAGGCAATGACAAAAAATGATGCTGCAGGAATAGATGAAACACTAATTGACTTGTTTCAACTAATGGATGCAGCCTTGGGCATGCTCACCAGTCTTTATGTCAGAAAATGTGGAGGACAACTACCTGGCCAACTGACTGGAAGCGATCCGCCTTTGTTCCCATTCCCAAGAAAGATGACCCAACAAAACATGGAAATTATCAAACAATATCATTAATATCACATGCAAGGAAAGTATTAGGGAAGATCATAAAAAAAAACACCCAACATTAGAACAATACATTCACAGAGAACTGCCAGAAGTCCAAACTGGGTTCAGAGGAAGCTTTGGCACCAAGGGATATCATTGTTGGTATTAGATGAATGCTGGCTGAAAGCAGAGACTACCAGACGAATGTCTATGTGATTTAGTGACTATGCAGAGGCATTTGCCTATGTGGATCATAACATATTTTTACTAACATTGAGAAGAATGGGAATCTCAGAACACTAAATTGTGCACATGTTAAAACTATGCCTAGACCAAGAAACTGTTGTCTGAACAAAGCAAGGGAACACTGAAAGTTTTAAAATTTTAAACAGTGTGCATCAGGGTTGTAACCTTTTCCTTACCTATTCAATATATATTCTGAGCAAATAATTTAAGAAGTTGGACTTTATGAAAAACAATGTGATATTGGACTCAAAGATGACTCAACATGATCCTGCACTATGCAGATTAAACAACCTTACTTACTGAAAGTGAAAACTTGAAGTACTTGCTGCAGAGAATCAAAAATTACAGTCTTCAATATGGATTACATTTCAACATCAAGAAAACAAAGATTCTCACCACTGAGCCAATAAGAAACATTATGATAGATGGAGAAAGAACTGCAATTGTCAACAATCACACTTGGATCCACAAGCAATATTCTGGGTACCAATAGTCAGGAGATGAGGAAATGCATTGCACTGGGAAAGTAAGCATGCAATCAGGGACCTCACCAAGTTGCTGAGGAGCAATGATGTCAGTTTGAAGACTAGGGTGCATGCCATATCTTTTCAATCATTTATTATTAAACTAAAAGCTGTACTATAAATAAGCATGACAAAAGAATTGATGTCTTAGAGCTGTGCTATTGGAAAAGAGTGCTGAATATCCTATGGACTGTCAATATGTCTTAGAAATATACTGGCAAAATGTCCCTTGGAGGCAAACATGACAAAGCTTCAGCTCACATACTTTGGGATGTTCCTTGGAGAGGGATGTCATATTTAGAAAACTGAGGGTCAAGAAAAGAGAGGAAGACTCTCAATAAGATGTATTGACACAGTGGCTGCAGCAATGGACTCAAGTAGGTTGAAAATAATGTGATGGCATAGGATAGAACAGGGTTCACATTTGTTGTTCATTTGTTACTATGAGTTGTATTCAACTAGAAAACCCCTAAAAATGACAATATATTTTCCTAGAGAAATTTTAGAATTTTCTAATACTCTTGCAATATACCCTTGAAATTGTATTTTAATAATGATTTAAACATTTTCAGATATATAGTGGGACTCACATGTTATATTTTTAACTCCAATTATTTCTCTTAAAAAGATTATTTTAGTGGTATGCAAATAGTAATAATAATGTAGAAAGTAGATAACAGAGTCTTCCCTAACTGTATTAGAGGTTAACATGGTTGTGCAACAAGATTACAGAAGACTGTTTTTAAAATGAGAGTTGTAGGTCCTATGTCCAGTTTTGCATTTACGATGTTTGTTGTGGAGTCTGAGGATTTGCATTCTATTTACCAGTACATCAGATGGTTTGTTCTGTTACAGTTTACCAGATGGTAGCTGTGTTACAGGTTTGTAAATCACTAATAAAGATTTTGAAATATTTATGACAATACTCAATAATTTAATGCCAATTTTCCATTATATTTCTACGAACAACTGATCCATAAAATCTAGAGTTGGGATTCAGATCCTATAATCATCAGTTCCCCAGTACTGCCAATGAGCCTAATTCTTGAGTAGCAAGTCCTTGAGGATTGTGAGATTACATCAGAAAATAAGGTATTCTTATGTGGACATGAATGTTACAACAACACAAATGTTAAAATAATGATCTTGAGTGTTAAGATAATGCTTTTCAAAATAAGAAAGACTAGTATATTTTAATACCATTAAAAAGATTATAAATTTTTTTTAAAAAATTGTACACAATACTTATCACAGCATTAGTTATAATAACAAAAAGATGGAAACATCCCAAGTGTCATTCAACAAACAAATGGATAGAAAAACTGGTACATTCACACAATAAACTGTTACACAACAATAAAAAATAACAAATTTGTAAAACACTGCACAACATGGATGAGCCAGAAGACAAGCTTAATGAAATATATCAATCACAAAAGGACAAATATGACATAAAACCATTGTTACAAAATAGATTGACATGGGGCAGGGAGAGGGGAGAACAGAGAAAGAATGGATAGATAGATTGGAACAACTGAACGAAAGGACTGTCTGAAAGGAACATATGATCAGGCATTAAATGTAAGACAATTAACAATCTGGAACAAGAGCTGCATTACCAAGCATGATGTCCCTTTCCGAGGAATAGCTTCTAGCAACATGCCTGGAGATGAAGCTTCACCATCTTCGTCTCCAAGGAGCATTCTGGTTGTTATTTTTCTGAGACATATATGGTTGGTTGGTTTTGTGGTTTTGTTTTGTTTTTGTTGTTTTGGGTGGGCTTTGTTTTTTGGGGTTTTGGGGTTTTTTATAGTTTATAGATATTTGGTACGCTTCTCCAGAACCATAACAAAGGCATCCCTTCCTTTGTCATCATTATTCATTGTCCAGCAAGCAAATGACTGAACAATGTTGCCTATGACAACTTGATTTTGAAAGAAAATCAAGTTCCAAAGCTAGAAATTAATTACAGGTCAAGAGAGAACAACAAAAAAAAAATGCAAAACTTAAGCAATTTCTCATTCCGATATAATGACAGCCCAAAAATTCTAGAAGAAGGTGCACTCTGCAATAAAATAATGTTCTTCCCACATATATTTACATAAACTCCCATTCGTTATTATAATGCTATCTAGACTTCTTATTGTTGCTAGGTGCCATGGAGTCAGCAACGACTCAGCGACGCTATGAAGAACAGCTCTGCACCTTGTCCTACCTGGCACCATTCTCACCATCTCTGTCAGGCTCAAACCCACTGTGGTTGTCGCTGTGTCAATCCATCTCACTGAGATATAGACTAGGGTTCCTCAGTATTTACTGTGTGTATGAATCATCGAGAGATCTTCTTAAAATGCAAGTCTGATTCAGTGAGTCTGGAGTGGGACCAGAACTGCTACATTTCTAACAAGCTGTCAGGGGAAACTGAGGATGCTGAACTGTGGATCATGATTTTAGTATCAAAATCATAGACTATAATTACTTTCAGGACATTAAAAACAAGAACGGAGTGTGTGTGTGTGTGTGTGTGTGTGTGTGTGTGTGTGTTTGTGTGTGAGACAGAGTTTGGTGGCCTCTGCTTGAAGATTTAAGGTATTTATGTTGTTTAATTTTCACTTTGGCTTTTGTATTATATATCCTCTATTTGCCTGAATATGATAATATTTATGCTAAATTGGCTGAGTTACAGACTTGTTTCTTTAACTACATTTATTTGTTTTTCTGGTTCCTTCTCAGAATGAGAGTAAGCTGACCGTTCCTTCTTATCAAGCAGGTGATGGATTTTTTCCATAAACTAAGCTGCTTGTGTTTTGGTAGCATTTTCTCACCAGTTTGTGTAATTCCTTATTTTGCTACATAAGGGGGAATAAAATGCCTAGCTGTATAAAGTGAATTAAGTTATAAAAAAAATGCCCATCTGTTTCCTACCATCATAAGCAGTAATTCTGTGACCAACCACCACCAGAACTTGTGCAGCGCTGCATATTTCTTCTGGACTTTATGTTTCCAGTCCCAAATAACTAATGTTTTCAGTTTGTCTCCAGGTCAGTTTTTACTTCTGTCTGCTAATTCAAACCTTGAGAGGCTTTTTCTTAGGGAACAACTCCCAACAATTTATTTTTAATATGGTTCTTTAAGTTGCTATGTTGGTTAATTTTGGTAAAAATAGTTATTCTCTGAAATTAATAGTATATCTATGAATAAAAGGCATAATGTTACAGTTATTTCTTTCATAATAAACTTTCTAAAAGCTTACAGTTTGAAACAACAATAATTTTATTCTCTTTTACAATCTTACCAGTCAAGAATTCATATAACACCAACAAATTATCCAGTGGTATTTGTCTATCAGATGCTCTAATCTATAGTCCCTAACTCAGAATAATTTTATTTATAGAGCAGCTAAATTAAAGCAATGATTTGAAAGCTAAGCTCACCTGAGTCCCTTTCTCATTCCATTTCTCATTCCACATATCTGAGAACCTAGCTTGTACTTTAACCTTATAGATCCTGCTTTAAGAAATAAAGATGAAAGATCCCAACCCTTTTAAAGGCTAAGCAGGCATGTCATTTCAGCAATATTCTATTGCCATGTTTTAACACAAACATGTCCCTATTATGCACACATCTATATGATACACATGGTGTATATAGGAAACTAAAGCATGAGAACACAGTGATTTTTTAAATAAATCATATCACAAATATGAATTGCATAAGTATATAGCAGTCAAAGTAATTACAAATCAGCCAAGATTCCAGAAAAGGAAAAAGAATATGTAGCAATTATTTTATCATGATAGATAAAGGATTAAAACTGTCAATTATTTCATCTAACTTGGATCCACAATCAATACCCTTGGTTCCAGCAATCAGGCCATCAGGAGATATATTGCTTTCAGCAAATCTGCTGTTAGGGACCTCTCAAAAATACTGAAGAACATTTATGTCCGATTGAAGACTAAAGTGTGTCTGAATCAGATTATGGTCTTTTTAATCACTTGCTATCCATTTGAGAGCTGGACAATGAATAAGGATGACAAAGATGAATTGGAATCTGTGGACTGCCAAAAAAATGAGCAGATAAATCTTGGGGGAAGTGCAGCTAGAGTTCTCCTTGGTGGGAGATGGTGAAGTTTCGTCTCTAATATTTTGGACATGTTGCTAAGAAAGGTTACTCTATGGAAAGTGATAGCATGCTTGGGAAAGTGGAGGGACAGTGAAAGCGAGGAAGCTCCTCATTGAGATGGATTTACAAGAAGACTGTTGCAATGGGTTCAAGAATATTAGAAATGATGAGGATAAGACAGGATACGGTTCGGGTGTGTTGGTCGTCGTGTCTCTACAAGTTGGAATTTATTTGGCAGTACCTAACAACTTTTTATGATCACCACGTCAAAAAAAAATATTACATGACTGAGTGTGGAAATTATTTAACAATATCATTAATATCACATGCAAGCAAAATCCTGCTGAAAAGTATCCAAAAACTACTGCAACAGCACATCAATAGAGAACTGCCAGATGTGTAAGATGGGCTTAAAAGAGACCATGGCATTAGGGACATTATAGCCAGTGTTAGATGGATCTTGGTTGAAAGTAGAGAGGATCTGTATCTTGGAATCTCTATGGAATGTCTATCTGTGTTTCATTGAGTGTCACAACAAACTGTGGCTGACTCTGAGAATGGTGGGAATCCCAGAACACTTGATTATGCTTATGTGAATCCTATACTTGAACCAGGATGTAGTAATCAGAACAGAGCAAGGAAACACTGCATGGTTCAAAATCAGGAAAGGTTTACACAGGGATGCATCAATATGCAGAACAGGCCTCCCAGGAGTCTGGGCTTTATGAGGAGAAATGTGGAATCAGGATTTGAGGAAGACTCATCAACAACTTGCATTATGGGGATGACATAACTTTGCTTGAAGGTCAATATGGATTGAAACTCAACATTAAGAAAATAAAGATTCTTACCACTGGGCCAATTGACAGCATTATGATAGAGGGTGAAGAGACTGAGATTGTTTACAGCTTCAGCTTGCTTGGCTCCACAATCAGCATTCTTGGTACTAGCAGCAAGCAAGGAAATCAAAAGATTAATCTCATCGGGGAATTCTGCTGTCAGGGACCTATTCAGAGTACTGAAAAGCAATGATGCCAGTCTGGAGACTGACATCTGGAGACTAAGGTCCACCTGATACATGCCATGGTCTTCACAATTACTTGCTGTGCCTTAGAGAGCTGAACAATGATTAAGGATTATAAAAAGATAATTTATGCCTTTGAGTTGTGGTGCTGGAGAAAAGCATTGAATATACCATGGACTACTAAGAGAACAGGTTCTCCCTGGAGAGGGTGATACCAGGTTGCTTTTTGGAGTCAAGGATTTTAAAGCTTCAGCTGAGATACTTTAGGCACATTGTAAAGATGGAATAGTCCTTGGAGAAGGATATCATGCTTGGAAGGGACAACACAAAAGAGAAAGACCCTGGATGAGATGGATTGACTCAGTGACAGCAGTAAGGGAGTAAGTGTATCAGAGACAATGAGGTTGGCTCAAGATAGAGCAGGGTTCAGAGCTGTTGTATGTAGGGATGGTATGAATCTCAAGTGCCTCAACAGCACATAACAACAACAACAATAAACAACATCAAAGTTAGTTAATGTAAGAGATTACTTCATTATTATAGAGTCATTGTCTATATGGGCATTTGTGGGGAGCTGTACAGCCAGACTACTACTCCTAAATGTGGTTTGCCAACAAAGTGTCTCCAGCTAACTCCTTAAATTGGGGTTTATCCTCCTATTAAGAATAGCAAAACAGGATCCTATGCTTTTCTGTGCAAGCAAAGAAAGAGGTTTATTAGAAAAGCTTTGCAGGGTACTTCTCAGAGACAAGGATGGTGATACTCCAGCTCACATACTTTGAGTAGATTGTCAGATAGGGCCAGTTCTTTGGAAACAACTTGATGCTGGGAAAGGTATAGGGACAATAAAAGAAAGGAAGACTTTCAACTAGATGGATTGATTGACACAATAACTATAACAATAGGCTCAAGTATGTCAGTGATTAGGGCAAGGTTCAGATCCATTGTTCCTGGGTTGCTATGAGTCCAAGGCACATAGCAGCAACACTTTGCAAAGGGAGACAACAAGGGAAAAGGTGCTTGCTAACTCAAGCATGACTCATTTAACAAAGGAGCACAAACTCCTTTCATAGGCTCTGGAGCAAGGGAAGAAACTCATATCTATTCATGAACAAGTTTGAGTTTTCAGAGTTCACCTAGCAACTGGAAAACATTCTCATGTTTATTCATGAAAGGAGGAGGGGTGATCAGGGATTGGCTCATGTGGGAGGGATTAGGATAATTAATCACATGTACCCCTCTTATTTTGAGAGAGATGGCTGTGGCTGAGAACTTGTGGAGCAGCATGTGCAGCTGATCTGGAGGGGGAGGGCTGAGCAGGGACAAAAGTGTAACAATGAATGAATGGAAATCCAAAATCTCTGTAAATGTTCATTAAAATGAATAAATTTTTAAAAAAATATCATTGAGCACACACGGTTCATCAACATGTGCATGTGGCTTTAAAGATGACGGTCTCCAGGTTAGATTCATGGTCATCAGGAAACGTGCCCTTTCAAAATGGCTGCTCTCTAGAGGATTACATAGTAGTCACTGAAATCTATCAAGTTTTCATTGGCATATGGCGCCTGAAATCTCTAACAAAGGTTGTTAATAAGAAACACCTGCAGGCTTCTCATGGTGACTGTGTTGTAATTATTGGCTCTTGTCATGCCAGCGTCAGCTAAGCAGTGACTTTCTTGATCTAAACTTCCTCAGGTAAAATATTTTAATTCAATATACCATGGAGAGGTAAAGGAGAGAGGGAAATAAGAAAGTTTGTAATTCAGAACAAGTATAGTAGTAACCTGGTTAAAGTTTAAAATAGTTAAAATGTTCCTTCTCATTCCTTGAAAAGATAATCCTTGATTCAAAGTCAAAAGGTCTTATTATCATGTTATCAGATGAGAATGACTCTCAGATTACAGGGCAGTGGCAAATCACAACAGTAAAATAATTTAAATTTGAAAAAGAGGCTTTTCTTAAAACTGTCCCTCTAGATCAGAAGGATACTTAAAAATATTTTTATTTCATTCTTGCATTTTGCAATAGAAGTACTAGAATTTTTAGACTTACTCTTTCCTTTATATGGTCTTAACTATCAAAAGTGTGCATGAATTTAATTTTATCTCCCTTCCTTCTAATTGGCTGTTGTACTCAGATGGAACACGTTTAGATGTGTAAATATATGGGATTGTAAATATATTACTATTAGTATATGATCTTTCTAGATCTCAGTCTTCTTATTCATTAAGGGAAGAACCTTACAAATTAGAGAGACTTGGTAGAAGCCCATGAGATTAAGATAATCTATAATATCTCATATATAATAAACTTGTAATTTTCTTAAAGTCTCAAAATCACACCAAGTAGAACAAAAAAGTATATATATCATTATCTATTTATACTCTAACTCCCTGTCTCATCTTTATTTCTGGCAAGTTCTTCAAGAGCTTCTGCATAATTTAGTTACTGCTTATTTAAAGATTTACCACTTTAATTATAGACATTCTCCCTCTCTGAAATCCTTTGGATGTTTAGGGAAAACTTATAGCTCATTCAAGCCTGCATAATTTATTCACATAAAATAATGTACAAGATTAACTAAAACATTTCTCAGCTCAAGTTATTGTTGATTATTTAATATTCTATCTTTTATTTCCTATAAAATATTGTTTCATGATTTCTTAAATTATATATAATGAGAAATACCATTCACCTATCATCTCTCACAATCCTAAAAATGGGTAATAGTGGATCTTTGGATCAGAAACCAATGCCTAGGTTTGTTGT
This sequence comes from Elephantulus edwardii, assembly GCF_000299155.1. Classification (NCBI taxonomy): domain Eukaryota; kingdom Metazoa; phylum Chordata; class Mammalia; order Macroscelidea; family Macroscelididae; genus Elephantulus; species Elephantulus edwardii. The sequence goes on from NW_006399897.1 coordinate 7,170,628, forward strand.
TTTTTTTGTGTGCTTTGTAGTCAGAACGGGTACATAGTTGACTCTCAAGTGGGTTTTCAGAGGCAATAAATCACACAGGAGGAGATTGACTATCCTTATCCCATGGAGTAGCTGGTGGATTTGAACTGTGTTCCTTTAGGATTGCAGTAAAGCTCTTACCTCTAGGCCACTGGAATTCTCTGTCTAGGGTAAGACATGTTTTTATGTTTTATCATGAGAAGAAATATTTGTATTGTCATGAAAATTTAATGGAATATTTTAGTAGTAACTTTAGAACTAATAACATATCTTAATTTAAAAAAATTAAAAATCTGGTAACAGTTAATTTGTAGAGATTTCAAAAAGCAGGTTTGTTTGCATTAGGGGAAAAGATGTATTTGATACAAACATGAGATACCACGTCAGCATAAAATAAACAAGAGAAAAGAGAACAAAGAAAGACTTATGTACAAAAGGAAAGAGGGAAACGTGGAGGTTTGAAGATTTGAGAAAGAGTACCCTCTTCCAGACAAAAGCTGCAGGTGGCTTAAAGGAAACAGAGATGCAAGAATTAGCAACTCCAGATAGGATTTTCACACAGTTAACATATCTAAAACCATTGTACTTCTCTTTTAGAATGTAAAACAAAATAATATTATAGGTCTCAAAAAACATGTGGTGCTGTATCAAAATTCCCAAAGTACCTTGACATAATGGAAAGAATATGAGCCTGAGACTATATCAACCTATAATGTTGTTGTTGTGTACCATCAAGTCATTTATGACTCATAGCAACCTGACGTACAACAGCTCTGAACCTTGCTCTATCGTGTGCCAATCTTATTGTCTCCAACACACCTATCCCTATTACTCCAGTTACTAAATCAATCCTTCTCATCGAGGCTCGTTCTCTCACGCTGTCCCTCCACCTTTTCCAAGCACAATATCCTTCTCCAAGGACTGGTCCCTCCTTGCAACATGTTCAAAGTGTGTCAGACCTAGCTTCAGAATCGTTGCTTCTAAAGAGCAGCCTGGTCTCACCCTCTCCAGGACAAATTTGTTTGTTCTCCTAGCAGTCCATGGCATATTCAATACTCTTCTCCAACACCACAGCTCAAAGGCATCAACTCTCCTTCTATCAACCCTAGTCATTGTCCAGCTCTCTGATGCATAGCAAATAATTTCAACGACCATCGCCTGGTTAAAGGGCACCTAGTCTCCAGACTTACATCATTGTTCTTCAGTATTCTGGAGAGGTTCCTGACAGCAAACTTTCCCAGTGAGATTCATCTTTTGATTTCCTGGCTGCTGGTACCAAGAGTGTTGATTGTGGAGACAAGCAAACTAAAGCTGCTACCAATCTCAATCTCTTCACTTCTTCTCATAAGGCTGCCAATCAGCCTAGGGGTGAGAATCTTTGTTTTCTTGATGCTGAGTTTTAATCCATATTGAAGGCTCCAGTCCTTGACCCTCTGCAGCAAGCACTTCAGGTCCTTCTCAGTTTTCAGCAAGCAGGGTTGTGTCATCTATGAATCTATTGATTTGTTGATGCCATATTCCTCCTCTTAGGGCCCAGTAATGCTGTGGTTGTTGTTGTTGTTGTTGTTATGTGCCATCGAGTCGCTTTTGACTCATAGCGACCCGATGTACAACAGCCCTAAACTCTGCTCTGTCCTGTGCCAATTGCACCGTCTCCGATACACCCATCCCGATTACCCCAGTTACTGAATTAATCCACCTCGTAGAGGGCCTTCCCCTCCTGCGCTGTCCCTCCACGCTACCAAGCATGATGTCCCTCTCCAAGGACACATCAGTGTCACAGTGTTCATCATCACAGCAACCATGGTTATCTCTGTACAACAAATAGACAAGACCAATGCTATACCACTTAGAAGAATGCTTAACCAAAAACAATTAAAACCACAAAAAACAATTAAAACAAGCTTGGAAGCAGGAGTGGCATCCACTTCCGATATAGCTTGCCTCCAGAAAATCTATGAACTTGGAGAAATGATGAAATGTATACAAGTGTTCATAGGGTTGTTCATAGGGTCACTATGAGTCATCTATGACTTGACATCACATAACAATAACAAAAACAATGAGAGAGCTCTCTTGGCCTTGTGGATAGAAAGTTTTGTTACCAAGCCAAAGGTGGGTGATTTTAATCTGCAGCCCTCAGGCCTGGTGTTAATTGGTTTTGGTCAAAAATTCTATGTGTACTTACCAAAAATATATTCTGCTATTGTTGGGTGGAGTGTTCTAAAGATGGCTGTGAAGTATAATTGATTTATGTTGTTACTGTTAGATGTTATTGAGTATGATGCATAGTGACACAATGAACAACAAATCTGAACCTTGTACTGTGCAGCCTTCACAATCTCTATCACACTTGAGCCCATAGCTGCAAACACTGTGTCAATCAACTGGTTAAGTATCTACCTCTGTTTTGCCATTCCTTCACCTTACCAAGTATGATGTTCTTCTCCAACGAATAGTCTCTCCAAAGTATGTGAGATAAAGTTTTGTCATCTTCGCCACCAAGAAGCACTGGCTACACCTTTTCCAAGACATACCTATTTGTTCTTTTGGCAATCTATGGGACATTCCGTATTCTCCAACAGCACAACTTAAAGGCATCAATTCTTCTTCTGTCATCCTTATTCACTGTCCACTGCTGTCAGATGTATAGCAAGTGTTGGAAAGATCATGGCCTGAATAAGGTGTATCTTAGTCCTCAAACTGATATCATTTTTCCTCAATAATTTGGAGAGGTTTTTCACTGCAGACTTTCCCAGTGCAATAAATCTTCTGACCTCCTGACTTCTGGTATCAAGTATATTGCTTGTGGGTCCAAGCAAGATGAAGTCATTGACAGTTTCAATCTTTTTCTCCATCTATCATAAGGTTGCCTATAGGTCCAGTGGTGAGAACTTTTGTTTTCTTGCCATTGACATGAAATCCGTATTGAAGATTGCAGTGTGTGATCTTCTGCAGCAAGTGCTTTAAGTCCTCCTCACTTTTAGCAAGCAAGGTTGTGTCCTCTGCATAACGAAGATGAATGATGAGTCTTTCTCCAATCCTGATGTCACATTCTTCTTCATAGAGTCCAGCTTCTAAAATGATTTGCTCAGCATACAGTTTGAATTATAGTTTAAATGAACTACAAATCATTTATAGCATTTTTCCAATGTTCCATTCCCTTATTGTTCTACTGTCTTCTCTTTTAATGAGAACCTTGAAATGTAGAATATTATAAATTTCAGTTTCTCCTTTCTAACAATTTTTATGCTTCGAACTTCTTTTGTTATGTATATGCATTTCTTTATTGTTGTTATGTGCTAGCGAGTCACTTGTAACTTATAGTGGCCCTATGTTCAATAGCCCTGAAACCTGCTCTATCCTGTGTCAACCTTATTGTTTATGACACACCTACCCCATTACCCTGGTCACTGAATCAATTCATTTCATTAAGAGTCTTCCTCTCTTGTGCTACCCTTACACCCATCCAAGCATCATGTCCCTCTCCAAGGACTGGTCCTTCCTTGCAACATGCCCAAAGTATGTGAGACGAAGCCTCAGAATCCTTGCTACCAGGGAGCAGCTTGGTTTCCACCTTCTCTTGGCTGAACTTGTTTGTTTTCTTGGCAGTCCATGATACATTCAATACTCCTCCAGCACCACAAATCAAAGGCATCAATTATCTTTCTATGATCTCTAGTCATTGTCCAGCTTTCTGTCACAGAGTAAGTAATCGTGGAGACTTTGGCTTGGATCAGTCATATTTAAGTCTCCAGACAGACATTATTGTCCTTCAGTACTCGGAAGCGGTCCATGACAACATACTTTCCCAATGTAATTTGTCTTTTGATTCCCTGGCTCCTAGGACAAAGAGTGTTGATTGTGGAGCCAAACAAACAAAAGCTATTAACAATCTCAATTTCTTCACTATCTATCACAATGCTGCCTATCAGCCCAGTGGTGAGAAACATTGTTTTCTTGATGTTGAACTTCAACCTATTTCAAAGGCTGCAGTTCTTGACCTGCAACAAGTACGACAGGTCCTCCTCAATTTCAGCAAGCAGGGTTGTGCCATCTACATAATGCTTAATAATGCATTATTTTCTAGGTGAACTGGCATTTTTATCATTATAAAATACCATTCTTTATCTCTCAAAAACTGCTCTTGCTGTTGAGTTGGAACAAACTTGTAACTGATCCTCCATCAGATTTCCAAGACTGTAAATCACAGAAGAGGAGTTTGCCCATTTTTTTCCTCACAGAGATTCTGGCGGATTGAAACTGCCAGAAAGCCACCATCTTTATTTTAGCAACATAATTCGCCACAGACAATACCACAAGAGATCCGTCTTCATGACTAACAATATTTATTTATTTTATCTAAGACTGATATATAATTTTTCTGTTTGTTGTTTGCATGAATATAGCTACTGAAACATGAGCGTCAGTTATTTCTCAATTTATTCAGGTTTCACCATTTATTTCTATCATTCACTTTCAGTCTATTCAGTCTTTAAATTAAAATGTATCTCTTGTAGATAGCATTGAGTTTAATAATATTTTTAGTAAATCACTTGATAGAAGTATTTTATTGTGTTTAAGACAACTACTGGGTTAGAATTTGCATCAGCCATTTCGCTACTTGTTTTCAGTATATGCTTTGTTTCGGTTTTACAGAGTTTTTAAAATTTTATTAAATTAAATTAGTTTGCATACAAAATTTGTCTACATTGTGTTTTATTTCAGTATGTATTTTGTCTTTTATCCAGGCCTTTTTTCCTGTTATTGTCTGCTTTTATGTTAAATGGTTGCTTTCAGTGTATGCATTCCTTTATCAATTATTTCACTAAATTTACTTTTTTTATTTTCTGAGTGTTTGCCCTAGGAATTCATTTAACACCCTAACTAATAATAATCTAGATTTTATTAATACTCTCTTAATTTCCATAGTATATAAAAACTGCTCCTATTATGTAGTCCATTTTGCCTTCTTTGTTTTATTATAACTTCAATTATATTTTTGTACATTTCATACCCTCTAAAAATTGATGGTTATAATTATTTTTATAACACAATTGTTTTCAAATTGTATAAAATGAAAATATTTAACAAAAACACATTCATATTTTTTTCTATTTATGCAATTAAATTTACTTGTTTTTTATTTAATTTCTGCCTAAAGGGGTCTATAGCTTATTATAGGACATGTTTTTTTTAGCTAAGATAACCCTTTTCTACATCATTCACTCTGAAATATAGAGAATTTTTGTTTCACAGGCTTTTTCTTTCCGTTTTTTGAATGTCTTATGCTACTATCTCCTTACTTTCACACTTATCAAAGAGAAAACAACAGTTAATTTTATTAAAGGTAACTTTTACATAATAATAGATTGCTTCCCTATTTTACTTTGGTTTTGTATACTTTTATTATGATGTGTCTAAGTGGTTATCTCTTACTTTAATTCCACTTGAATTTCATTAAGCTTTGTTTTATCCCCCAAGTAATATTCCTACCTGGCTCCCTCTCTCATCTATATTTTTCTGACTCCATTATCCATATACTGGAATGCTCAATTGTGTTAAACTTTCCTCAACTGCTCTGTTCATATTTCTTGCCTCATTTTTCTTTTAATTTCTCAAACATTACATTCACTTATTGTTTATTCTGGTTGCTCCATAAATTAATGATCTCCTACATAGTACAATTTCACACATTGTACTTGTCAACTGTTGTTTTGTCATGTGCCACTGAGTTGACTATGACTCATAGTGACCCTATAAAAAATAGATCTGAACCCTGCTTTATCCTGTGCCATCCTTATCATCTCTGAAACACTTGAGCCCATTGTTAGAGTCACAATGTAAATCCATTTTGTTGAGGATCTGTCTTACACTGACCCTCTGCCTTTCCAAGAGTAACAACTTTTTTCCAAGAACTAGCCCCTCCTACAACCCTCCCAAAGTATGTGAGACAGAGTTTCAACCTCCTTGCTTCCAAGGAGCCCCTGGTTTTACATTTTCCAGGACAGACCTGTTTGCTATTTTGGTAGTCAATGTGATATTCAGTACTCTTCTCTAACACCACAAGTCGAAGGCTCTAACTCTAATTTATTCTTCTTCTGCTGTCCTTAGTCAGTTCAATGTTCAGACGCATTGCAAGCAATTGAGAAGACCATTGCTTGGATCAGACAACTTTAGCTTTTAAAGTAACATTATTGAATTTTAGGACTCAGGAGAAATCCCTGAAGGATTCTCCCAATGTGATTTGTCTTTTGATTTCTTGACTGCTATTCGTTTTTATAGCTTAGGTATGTATATGCATGCTTTTTTATCATCTGCTTTTATGTATATGGTCTTGTCTTTCTTCTGCTGTATTACAGAGAAACTTCCAGGAGAAGACAGATGAGAGGAGAAGATTGGTTATCCATGTATGACATAACAGGCCTTTGACAACTTAATGAACAATAGAGGAATACTGTGAGATAAACAATGGAGGTAGAGCCCTCAGATTGGGAGACACTAAAAAAAAATGAGGAAGAACAGCTAAATGGATATTATTAATATCCATTAATAAATGGAATGTGGAATGCATGAGGTCTGAACCTGGGAAAAATGGAAATTGTCAAAAATAAAATTGGACTCACAAAGGTAAAATATCTAGGCATTTGGGAGCTAAGATAGACTGACATTGGCAACTTTGAATCAGACAATCAGGAATGAAAAGGTGAAAAGAATGGGGTTGTATTCGTAATGAAAAAGACCATTTCAAAACTCATCTTAAAGTACAATGTTGTGAGTGATAGGATACTATCCATATGTACTCAAGAAAAGACCTGTTAATACTACTTAATTATTCAAATATACCAGTAAATAAAGATGAAGAAATTGAGGCTTTCTACCAACTTTTGCAGTTTCACTTCAGTCAAACTTGTTGAAGACACACCATTTTTTTCCTTTTATTTCTCTGTTAAGATTTTCTATTTCTATGTGCTGTCTAATTAATACATAACTAAGCCACAAGTTGCTTTTGAGAGGCTATAACTTGCAATGGAGGAGATTGTGCATATTTCTCCTGTAGATATCTAATGAATTCAAACCATCTACTTTTGAGTTGACAGCTCAACTTCTTACCTACAAGACCACCAGAATATAGATAATCTTAATTATCTTTCTGGTAAGTCAACATCTAGGCTTCCTCAGGTAATAGTTTCAATTGATTACTTTTGTGTAAGTTTGTGTAATGTATTTTCATATTTGTATGATTTTTGTCAAAACTGGATACGTATAATGTGATACCATGGATGTGTTCATCAGTTTTGCCAGGAAATTTGGAGACCAATTTCTTGGCTGATTGACCTGAAAAGAGCAGTAATTTTTCCCATTCCCAAGAATGGTAATCCAACAGAATGTGGAAATTATAAGAGTATTATGAAGAGCACTCAAAGATGGCCACAATAATGCATTTACAGAGAAATACCAGAAGTTCAAGCTGGCTTTAGAAGAGGCCATGGCACCAGGAATAAAATTAATGATGTTAGATGGACCCTAGCTGAAAGCAAAAAATACTAGAAAAACGTCTATTTATGTTTTATTGACTATGCAAAGGCATTTGACTCTGTGGATCATAATAAATTATGGCTAGCATTGAGAAGAATAGGGATCTCAGAACACTTAATTGTGTTCATGTATAAAACCTATACCTAGACCAAGAAGCTATTGTCCAAACACAGCAAGGGATCACAGGATAGTTTAAAATCAGGAAAGACATGCATTAGGGTTCTATCCTTTCTCCATATCTATTCAATCTGTATGCTGAGCAAATTATTAGGGAAACTGAACTCTATGAAGAAGAATGTGGCATCAGGCTTGAAGGAAAACTCATTAACAACCTGCACAATGCACATGACACAATCTTGCTTGCTGAAAAGGAGGAAGACTTGAAAACTTTCTTCAAAACATGAAAGACTCCCACCAACACCACTGTGGAAAGCATTGTGGTGCTTTCTCAAAAAGTTGCAAATAAAGATACCATTTGACCCAACAATTCCACTACTGGGAATATACCCTAAAGAGACCATAAATGACATCCAAGTAGATATATGTATACCCATGTTTATCGCGGCTTTGTTTACAATAGCAAG
>NW_006399897.1:7187733-7189152 GCF_000299155.1 Elephantulus edwardii
GATAGATAGATAGATAGGATTTTAAACATCAAAGAAAGGATAGAAAAGGAAAATACGAGACCAATGTCATTTACAATAGTCAACCACAAGGTCAAATACTTGGGAATAAACCTAAATAGAGACATAAAAGACCTTTATAAGGAAAACTATAAAATACTATTGTTATGTTGTTCTTATGGGCTGTCAAGTTGCCTGTGATCCATACCAACCCTATGTACAACAGCTCTGGACCCTGTCCTGTCCTGAGCCAGTCTCATTGATTCCAACACACCAACACCCAGTGCCCCAGTCACTGCATCAATCCATTTCATCCGGGGTCTTCCTCTACTATGCTGCCCTCCACCCTTCCAAAGATGATGTCCTCTCTAAGGACCAGTCTCTACTGGCCACATGTCCAACGTATGTGAGACAGCACATCAAAATCCTTGCCTCCAAAAGAAACTTGGTTTCATCCTCTCCAAAACAGATCTATTTGTTTTCTTGGCAGTCTATGCATGATGTGTTGAAGACTCTTCTCCAGCACTACAACTCAAAGTCATCCATTCCTCTTTTGTCATCTTTAGTCATTGTTCAGCCTCAAAGTCTTCTCCATCTATCGACAAGAAACATTAAGAGACCTAACTAAATGGGAAAATATTCCCTGTTCATGAACAGGAATAATCAACATTGTGAAAATGACAGTCCTGCCAGGCACAATCTGCATGTTCAATGCAATCACAATACAGAAACAAAAACCATTTTTGAAGAGATGAAAAAGACAATTGGCAGATTTATTTGGAAATAAAAGAGACCTGAAATAAGCAAAGTCCTCAAATAAAAATGAAGTGGGAGGCATAGAATTCCCTGATCTCAAAACATTCTACACAGTTGCAAAAACCAAAACAGCAAGGTATTAGTGCAGTGACAGACACACAGACCAATGGAATAGACTCAAGAACTCAGAAATAAACCCTTCTACACTTGATTGTGCTTATGTGAAACCAATACTTGGACCAGAAAGTAGTTCTCAGAACAGAGGAAGAAAACACTGCATGGTTCAAAAAAGGAGTGCATCAGGGATACGTCCTGTCTCCATACCTTTTCAATCTATATGCAGAACAGATAATTTGGGAGGTGGGGCTTTATGAAGAGGAATCATTATTATGGCATTATAATTGGAGAAACACTAGTCAACAACCTGCAATATGTAGATGATACAACCTTGTTTGCTGAAACTGAGGAGAAGCTAAAGTGCTTGCTGCAGAAGGTCAGGGACAGTAGTCTTCAATATGGATTGAAGCTCAATCTCAAGAAAGTACTTCTCCATTCATCATAGCACTGTCAATTGGCCCAGTAGGACCATGACGGATGGAGAAGAGATTGAAGTTGTTAACTGTTAAAGCTTGCTCAGCTCCACAATCAACACTCTTGGCACCAGCA
>NW_006399897.1:7189252-7195077 GCF_000299155.1 Elephantulus edwardii
GCAACAATGAATGAATGGAATTCCAAAATCTCTGTAGATGTTCATTGAAATGAAAAATAAACAAACTAAATTTTAAAAAAACAACAATGTATTCAAATTTTGTAAATAAACTAGTATGACAAATAAAAAAAAATGAAAGACTACAGCCATCAATATATACACCATCATGATAGATGTAGAAAAGACTGAAGTTGTCAATTATTTCATCTTACTTGGACCCATAATCAACATGTTCAGATCAGGAAATATGATGCATTGGGCAAGTCTGCTGTCAGGAACCTCTCCAAATTACTAAGGAGCAATGATATCAGTTTCAAGACAGATATGTGTCTAGTTAATTCAGGTGATGGTCACTTTCAATGCATCTGATACCTAGATAATGAATAAGGATGACAGAAGAAAAATCAATGCTTTTGAGTTGTGGTAGTGGTGAAGAGTACTGACTATCCATCCCATGGACTGTCAACAGAACAGATATGTCTTGGAGAGAGTGCAGCCAGAGTGCTCCTTGGAGGCAAAGATGACAAAGCTTCATCTCACATTTTCTGAGCAAGTTGCTAGGAGCGACTATTCATTGGAGCAGGACATCAGGCTTGGGAAGGTGGAGGGAAAGCAAAAGAGAAGAAGATCCTTAACTAGTTGGATTGACACAGTGACTGCCCCAAGAGTGTGTCAGATATGATGACAATAGCACAGGATAGGACAAGCTTCAAATTTGTTGTTCATGGTGTTGCTATGAAGTATACTTGAGTCAATGGCACCTAACAACAACTTAATGCAATACAGTGACTCTGAAAAATCAAATCCCAACCTCATCTCCAGAGTTTAGTATTTTATTTTGTTGTTACTGTAGTTTCTGTCACTGCCTTTTATTGGTTTAGTGACTTTTGTGGATGACTTCTACAGTTTCTTCTTCAACATGAGCAAAATATCTGCCCAGTCATCTTTGTGATCAACTTATTATTTACACGGTTTCTTTAAGTTTAGAACTGAGACATCTCCTAGTGTTTGTAAAGAGGCTGTATGTGCATACTGGGCCCACCTCTAATACTCAGGCAGTTCCCAATATTGACTTAATGTGGCTTCCTGCTTTTGCAGAAATTCAAAATCAACTAGAAAAAAAATATAACAGCTAGAAGTGAGCACTTAGAAATTGTCAAGACTTTCCTGAGAGTGAACACAGTCCTGGGTAAGAACAATTTCTACATGCCTGTGAATTTGTCAGAATCTATGAATATATAATTTAATTCTCATTTTAAGTTTTCAATTAGCTTAGTTAATTGCCTCAACTGTTATCCATAGCTCACTCATGCTAAACAATTATCACTGATTGTTTTTGGTCAACACTCCTGGAGCAAGGCAGAGGTAAAAAGAAAAAAGAAAAGAAAAGAAAAAATGCTGTTTGCTTTAATCGAGCTGTGGAAACTAAGCCAAGTGTTGATTGTCAAACAGACCATTAACTACTCATATGCAAGTGCAAACTAAAGCTAAAGAAAATGAAAACAAATTCCCAAGAACCAAAATGTGATCTTGAGTCTTTCCCACCAGAATTTAAAAACCATCTCAGAAACAGGTTTGAGGCCCTAAATGACATCAATACCTCCCATCAAGAATGTAAAAAGTTTTTACAAAGAGGAGGGGGGAAAGACCAAGATGGATATCAGAAGAGACTCTGAATGTTGCACTAGAACTCCAAGAAGCCAAAGTAAAAGGAAGAAATCCTTAAAAAGTGATCCCACAGAGTGTGAGTATTAGTGAATCATATCACTAATAAAACATGTAAGCAAAATCTTGCTGAAAATTATCCAAAAATGTCTGGAACAGTACATTGACAGAGAACTACCTGAAAGATAAGCTGGGTTTGGAAGACGCTGTGACTCTAGCGTTATCATAGCTAATGTCAGATGGATCCTGCCTGAAAACAGAAAGATATCTGAAGAATATCTGCTTGTGTTTTATTGACTGTGCAAAGATATTTGACTGTGTGGATCACAACAAATTGTGGCAAAAATTGAGAAGAATGGGAATTCTGGAGCACCTGATTATACCAATGAGAAAACTATATTTGGACCAGCAGTCATCCAAACAGAGCAAGAAAATACTATATTGTTCAAAATTTTTTAAAAAAAAGTGCATCAAGGATGCATCCTTTCTGCATAACTTCTAATCTATATGTATAACATATAATTAGGGAGGTTGGACTCTATGAAGAAGAATGAGACATCAACATTGGAGAAAAACTCTTCAACACCCTGCATTACGCAGATGACACAACCTTGGTCAATGAATCTGAGGAGGACTTGAAGCATTTGCTGCAGAGGTCAAAGACTACAGTTTTCAGTAAGGACTATATCTCAGAATCAAGAAAAAAAAGATTCTTACCACTGGGCCAATTTGCAGCATCATGATAGATGGAAAAGAGATTGAGGTTCTTAATAATTTCATCTTGCATTGATCCTCAGTAAAGAATTTCCTGACTGGAACCAGCACTCAGGAAATCAAAAGATGAATAGCTAGGGGAAAGTCTGTTATCAGGGACCTCTCCAAAGTGCTAACGAGCAATGATGTCAGTCTAAAAACTAAGTTGCACCCAATCCAAGCTATGGTCTTCTCAGTTATTTGCTATGCATTTAAGAGCTGGACAATGACTAAGGATGATAGAAGAAGAATAAGTTATGGTGCTGGAGAAGAGTACATACCATGGACTGCCAAGAGAACAAAAAGTTCTGTCCTGGAGAGGGTGAAACCAAGTTGTTCCTTGAAGGCAAAGATTGTGAAGCTCTGTCTCACATACTTTGGGCATGTTGTAAGGAACGACTAGCCATTGGGGAAGGTCATCGTGCTTGGAAGGATGGAGGAACAATCAGTAGGGGAGACCCTAGATGAGATGGATTGACGTGGTGACTGTGGCAATGGGGGCAGTGTGTCAGAAACAGTGAGACTGGCTCAAGATAGGGCAGGATTCAGAGCTATTGTTCCTAGGGTCCCTATGAGTTATAGTTAGCCTAACAGCACATAAAAACAACACACTTAAGGTTGTCAGACAAGGTTCAAAAAGTTAAAACAATAACTCCTTAAGATGGAGCTTTGTAAATCTTAAAATCTGTTGTGATACCTGTAGTGGCTGTTATGCTGCTGATTCCATGGCTACCATGCCTTTAGGGAGAAATGTTTTTGTGTGTTTGTTTTGGTTTGATTGTTTGTGTTTGTTTGGTTTTCTAAGTGATTTTTTCAGGAAGAAAAGAATTTTATTTTTTTTAAGAAAAGAATTTTTAAGTCTTCACCTTTCATAATGAAATGATCTGATATCATGACTACCTTTAGATATTTCTAGATCTTTTTGTGGTCTTTTGTTTTGAATAGTGAAGCTATTTACAAGGTTTATGACTCTTTCAAGATTGATCAGCCCCTTGTGCCAAGCAATTACTTTAAATGTTTTCAAAGTGCTAGCTTACTTAATATTCACAGAAACTCTGTAAATGAAGTCCTATGACTTTAATAGAAATAATCTGTGAGCAAGATATGTAATTTATGCAGAATTTATAAATGCTAAACTACACTTAGTCATTAAGTTCATACTCAAGGTACTTAGAGTATTGAAAAGATTAATAATCATAGTTCTCTTACAATATATTTTATATGTTTTGTCAGCTTCATACTTTAGAATGTCTTTCTTTTACCAGAAGAAATGGATGTAATTTTATTTATCTTTATAATAATATTTTAGTAAAAAATTTTTTATTTAAAGAAATAGAAGTAAATTGTATGTATATGAATTGTTATCATAATATTTCCTTCCTTCAATAAATAATAAATAATGTGTAGCCATCGTTGTAACATTAGACTAGATAGCCTCAGGATTAAGTATAAAAAATGATTATTCTATTACTATTTAGTATCAAAGATATCAGTATACTAAAACCATATTATGTCTAGTGATTTATAATTATATTAAAATAAAACATTTTTTCCATCAGTAAGAGTTTCTGAAATAAGTACAAGTCAGTGAAAATAAAGATATATGAAAAAAAGAAAAATTAGCCAAAATTAAAAAAAATAATATTTTTCAATTTATTGCTAGAACAAAATAAAATTTCTTATATGCGGTTAAATGAAGTTTAAGTTCATTTTTAAGTTCCTATCAATTCTATTTAACTAGAAATTTTTACCTCACTATGAAAGTACTGAAAAAACTAAGAAAAAGAACAATTAAAAGTCCAATTGTGAAATTTTCACAATTTCATATATAACCTACAAAGAATGTTTTCTAAGTGCTTGAAATATGCTTCTAAAATAATACATTCTTGATATATATTTATATCAGTATTTTACACATTGTAAATATCACATATCACTAAATCAAAAGGGTTCAGTGGCTATTATACCATCAAATGGCATACTTATTTGTAATCATATAGATTGTTCTCAAATTTTTCATAGTACAAATAATACTGTCAATAGGATATATGGAATATTTCTTTCTAAATAAATATTGGAATTTTATTTTAAGGAGACATGCTAACTAAGAACTAGATAATAAAAAATATAAATCTCATATTTTTATCAAGTTCAATGAATGCATGCAATTTAAGGTATGCATATCATCTTCACCTCTCATCAGGTATTTGATGATAACTGATAATTAGCAGCTGCTCCTACAGTGATCTCATTTACACTAATTAACAAAATCAAATAAGGTTGAAATTTATTGTCTTGTTCAGTGAATCATGGGTCTGGCAGCTGTTATTACCAATGCAGACATTTGTTTCTGGCTGTTAACAGATTGTCTGAGAAGCATTCTGCTGATTATCTTTTAATGAATTTAGTCTTAGGAGGCAATATGATAAGGAACATGTCATCAAATTTCTCCGCTAGAAAAAAATAAATTCTTCAGAATGATAATAAATATAAATGAATAGAAAAGTAAACTGATGATGCAGTGGTTAAGTGCAGGACTGCTAACCAAATGATCATTCATGGTTCTGACTTATAAACCACTTAGGAAAAAGATACAGCATTTTGCTTCCTAAAAAATGTACAATGTTTGAAACTGTGGGGTAGTTTTACTATCATAAAATCACTGTGAATCAGGATTTGACTCAATAGCAATGATGTTTGCATGAGTTTATTATATTTACTGAAAACCGATGCACTTTAGACATTTATTTTCAAGTTGTTGTTATGTGCCGTTGAGTCACCTGTGACTCATAGTTAGGATAAGTACAACAGCTCTGAATCCTGCTCTATTCTGAGCCAACTTTATTGCCTCTGCCATATCTACACCCATTACACAAGTAACTGAGTCAATCCGTCTCACAGAGGGTCTTCCTCTCTTGCACTATTCCTCCACCCTCCCAAGCTTGATGTCTTTCTCAAAGGACCTCCTTGAAACATGCCCAAAATAAGCCAGACAAAACTTCAAAATCCTTACCTCTGAAGAGAAGCCTAGTTTTGCCTTCTCTAGGATGAACTTGGTTGTTTTCCTGGCAGTCCATAATATATTCAATACTCTTCTCCAGCACCTCAGCTTAAAGGCATCAATTCTTCTTCTATCACCCCTAGTCATTGTCCTGCTTTCTGATGCATAGCACATAATTGTGAAGACCATGGCCTGGATCAGGGACACTGAAAAGAAAGAAAGAAAAAAAAATTTTAAGAAAAACAAAATCTATTAAAAAAAAAAACAAACAAAAAACCACAGGAGGTGGTTTTACGCAAGGTTTAATAAAAAAGGCAAACCACTGGCAAACTTAAAAAAAGTAAAGAAAGAAAAGACAAAAATAACTTGAATAAAAGGGAAAGAAAATTGAATAAGAACTAAAAGA
>NW_006399897.1:7195639-7196902 GCF_000299155.1 Elephantulus edwardii
AAGATCCTCGATGAGATGGATAGATTCAGTGATTGGGGTGGTGGGAGTGGGTGTGTTGGAGACGGTGAGGTTGGCGCAGGATGAAGCAGGATTTAGGGCTCTTGTACATAAGACTGCTATGAATCTCAGGCAACTCGATGGCATGTAACAACGAAAGCAAAATATAAAAAATTACAGTCTGTAGAATTTAAAAACCTAGAGAAAATGGTAAAATTCCAAGAAACCCATACCCTGCCCAGATTGACACAGAGAGATGTAGAACACTTGAATAGACCCATCACAAATGAAGAAATAGAACAAGCCATAACAAGACTCCCCCTGCAGAAAATGACCTGGCCCAGAAGGATTTGTGGGAGAATTCTACCAAACATTTAGAGATGAATTACCATCAATTCTGCTTAAATTATTTCAGAAAATGGGGAGGGGGGAATACTCCCAGAATCATTCTGTGAAGCAAGTATAACCTTAATATTAAAACTAGGCAATTATAAAAAAATAAGGATCTATCTATATAGATAGCTCCAGCAATATCTCTCATGAAATAGAAGGGGTGGGGGAAGAAAGGAAAAAACCAAACTAAAACCCTGGCCAATAGAATCCTAAACTATATTAAAAATCAAAAATCAATAAATACATAAATAACTCACTGTGACCAAGTGGGATTCACAGCAAGTAGGAATGGATGATTGAACATAAGAAAAATAATCAGAAAAATTCATCACATTGACAAAGCAAAGAACAAGAACCACATGATTCTATCAACTGATGCAGAAAATACTTTTAACAAAATCCTTTCCTGCTTAAAACATTCAGCAAAATAGAAATGGAAGGGAATTTTCTTAACACAGTGAAAGCTATATATACCAAAATCAAGAGCCAACATCATTCTTAACGGAGAAAGACTAAAAGGCAGAGAGGAGTGAGACAAGTATCCCTACTATTGCGACTCTTATTCAATATGGTATTGCAAGTACTTGCTAGGGAAATAAGAGAATGAAATAAGAGAAATCCAAATTGGCAGAGGTGTTTCAATTATTGTTATATGTAGATGATATGATAGTGTACACAAAAAACTCCACTCAACAATTAGACTTACTAGACCAATTAATTTAGTAGAATGGTAGGATAAAAAGAAGATAGATAGATAGATATAGATAGATAGATAGATGATAGATAGATAGATAGATAGATAGATAGATAGATAGATAGAAGATAGATAGATAGATAGATAGATAGATAGATAGATAGATAGATAGATAGATA
>NW_006399897.1:7199233-7224615 GCF_000299155.1 Elephantulus edwardii
TATTTACAATTGGCTTAAAATATGTGTCCTGACTTGCAATGAATTTCTGGTACTAAGGAAAGGAAGGTGCACTCGCTGTAAGGAGAGTGAAGACTTAAATCCGAGATCATGGCAAGACATCTGAAATCCATTGCCAGGACAGGATGGCAACGTGGAAGGTGAATACAGGAGACCGAACAGAATCCTCAGCATGGATGGGCTCATTGAAGACATTAAGCGAAGGAGATACTATGAGAAGCCCTGCTGCAAGTGACAGCAGGAAAGCTATGAGACCTACCGAAGGATCAACGACAAGGAAATAACCAGAAAAATCAATTTCCTGATGTGAAAGAATGGGGCAGGTCCATGGCAGGGCTGCTAAGGCAGTTTGTGTCTCCACTTGTTTTCTTTCCTGCATCCATATTCTCTTACTATTCTCAGCAATAAACTCAATCACATATATGCAAGAAGACCTGCAAATACAGAGATAATACGACTAGTCATCGACAGACGCTGTCTTTTATTAAAGTGAAAGAGAAATTGAGTCAAAAAGTAGTCTAGGAGCAATGAGGGAATAGTCTAACATGTAGTATAATATACCTACTCTTTCTTACCTGTTACTGTAAAACTCAAAGCAAGATGTTATTAGTGAAGCATCTGTTATACTTTACAGAACCTCCCTCCTCCCCAAACCATTAGGTAAAGAGAAGAGGAAGCATTTATATGGAATAAATTCTGTAACACCCCCCAAAAAAACAATATGTCCTGATAGGCTCATCCTCCAGGTCTGTGTTCATTATTATAAATGTTCAATATTATCCAAAAGCATTTACTATCACCAAGGTTTCTGAAGCTTAGCTGTGCCAGTTAACAATTAGGATCACATACAGATCTTCCTAATAGTAATTAATAATAAATGGCATTTACATAGGACTTGTCTTTTCAAGAGTTTTGTAAACATCAATTAACCTACATACTGACCCTTTAAATGGAAGTAAGCCAGTAATTAGCACATGTTTTATTGACAAAAAAGCTGATGTGCAATAAACCTTTAATTTTGCATGGTCTGAAGTGGTTACTCACAAATAATGTCCTTTACATTAATAACATACATTTCAAATGGTGCTAGCACAGTTTTACTCAATCTCAAACTATTGGCATTTGGGGTCAGATACTTTTTATGGAGTGATCTTTCCTGTGAATGATGAAACATTTGGCAACATTCCTCATCTCTACTTTATAGACAGTAGTATCAGCACGCCAGTCCTGACAACCAATAAGCCTCCAGACATTTTCAAGTACTGCTTCAATTCAACTCAGCTCATTGTCTTTGAATCAGAACCAATTCTTAGCTGACCCTCCAGCAGCTTCTCATCTAATGCTAGGAATATAAAAATCACAGGTTTGCCCACAATAAATTTTATGGAATTCCAAAACATTATGAGCCCCAGGAAGCAAGGATAATGAGGACCATATAAAACCTGTCCAACTAGTATCCTTTAGTGATTAATTTCCTTTCTGTACCAAGGACTGCCAGGAGAACAAACAGGTTCATCCTGGTGAGGGTGAAACTAGGCTGCTCCTTGGATGCAAGAATTCTGAGGTTTCATCTGACATACTTTAGGCATATTGCAAGGAGCGACCAGTCCTTGGAAAGAGACATCATGCTTGGAAAGGTGAAGGGACAGAGAAAGAGAGAAAGACTCTCGATGAGATGGATTGATTCAGGGACTAGGGTAATGAGGGTAGATGTGTCAGAGACAATAAGGTTGGCTCAGGATAGAGCAGGTTTCATGGCTATTGTACATAGGGTCACTATGAGTCACAAGTGACTCGATAACACATAACAAACAACATTCAAAATACCCCCCCTACAAATGTTTTTAAGAATCTCATCCTGATGTATCAACAAGAAAGTATGTAATTCATCATCTAAATATGCAAGTGACCGAAGTTCTGGGACATAAACTATTGAGTACAAATTCCATTTACAGACCCATGAAACTCTTGAAAGTTATTTCAATCTGATATAAAGTAGTGGAACAAAGGATAGTGATTATAGACATCATCTTTCAAAAAGAAGGGGTGGTGTGGTTGGTAAAGTCTGCTTCATTTTGTTGTCATGTGCTGTTGAGTGGATAGCAACTAATGGTGACACTGTGAACAATGGATCGGAAACCTGCCCTATTCTGTGCCATCCAACCATCTCCAACACACTTGAGCAATCTATCTTTTCTAAGGTCTTCCTTTCTTATGCTGACCCTCATCTTTCCAAGCATGATGTCATTCTTCAAGGGCTAGCTCCTCCTAACAACAATTTTCACCATCCTTGTTTCCAAAGTGCACTCTGGTTTCATTTCTCCAAGACAGACTTGTTTGCTATCTTGGTAGCTCATAGAATATTCAGTAGTCTTTAACACCATAACTCGAAGACATCACTGCTTCTTCTTCCGTCATGTTTAGTCATTGTCCAACTTGCAAATGCACATAAAGCCATTGAGAAGATAATGGCTTGGATCTGATACATTTTAGCTTGCTCTTTAGTACTTCTGGACAGGTCCTTTAGAAGAGGTTTTTTCCCCCCTCACGCAATTTATTTGATCTCTTGACTTCTGATACCATAAATGGCATCATAAGTGGATCCCGGCAAGATGAAATCACTGGTAACGTCAGTCTTTTTTCTACCTATCATGATGTTGCCTATCAGCCGAGTGGTGAGGATTTTTGTTTTCTTGACATTGGGATATAATCCATATTAAAGGCTTCATCGAAATCCTGTCATGAGAATATTCAAGTTTTTGGTTAATTTTTCAAAAGCTTGAGAATAATTATATGTGGTTTTTGACTCTAACTTCTGGACAAAGTTTCTACCACCATCTCATCCTTCCTTTTCATAAAAGACAGCAGGTGCTTGCAACTGAGTAGTTTGAGTCTGCTGCCTTCCATTAGAATGCTAGAGGGCCAACAATTATTCGTTTTGTACTCTATCCTATTTATAGGCAACTCTGGTGGCCTAGCTCTTGGGGACTTGTGTTGCTAACCCAAAGGCCACACCACTCTTGAGGTTTGAATTCACCAGGGGTTTGAGGGGAAAAGATGGGCTGTGTTTCCTCTCATGTGATTTATAACTTTTGGAAACCCAGTGTAAGGTCAATTATGAGTCAGTTTCAAATCAACTGCAATGACTTTTAGTCTAAGCCAACAGTGTTTCTGCTGAACTAAATTTCCTGAGTAAAATGTAGATCTCCTGAGGATACCAGTTGGTTTCATTTGATTATATAAAAACCACAACAGATCTTTGGAAGATAAACCTCTACTTTGATCTCCTGCTGAGACAATAGAGAAACAACACGCTTAACCTTGCTACAGGCTCACAGTTTAAGAGGATCTTTGAGGCTTACCCTCAATCTCTTAAAAGGAGTCTTTGTAAAATTGAATGCTCTGATTTTGCATAATTACATCCTTAACTTTTTCTCTGTGGCATATTGTTGAAGGAAATTGCTTAATTTCTGCAAGTCTTGCTCTCTGGATAGGCTGAGGATCACGTTTTGTTAGTTTAACAGAGACAAAACTGGATTTTACTGAAACACTCTCACATTTTTACTGTAAGTAGCTCCATGAGGACGTGACTTGGAAATCTCTTTCACTATATAATCAAATCTACTATTTACAAATTCTGTTTTCTTAACATAATTGCAGAAGAGAATTTTGTTAAGTTTTTTGACACGTCATTAATCAAGATTTCTCTTTCTTTTTAAATTTTTTTAATATTTTTTATTTTTCGACTCATTTATTTACAAAATTCAAATATAAACATGAACAAATTCTTTCAATTTCCCTCACCCCCCCACACTCATCAAATTGCACAACCCAGTGATTAATCCCCCCTTTCTCCTGCACATCCACATCCCTCTGCTTCCAGCCTCTCCCACCCTTCCTGAATCCTTATACTCATTCTACAATAACAGTTTTATACAATATTTATCCTTATGGGACTGAGTTACTTCATTCACCATAATGCTCTCCAGTCCCTCCCAAGTTAGGTAATAATTTACAAAGTTATTGCTCATGCATGCTGTGTATTCCTCTGTGTGAATGTACCATACTTTCTCAATCCATCCATTTTGTGGTTGGACATTTGGGCTGTTTCCATGTTCTTGTGATGGCGAATAATGCTGCTATGAACACTGGTGTACAAATCTCAGTTTGTGCCTCAGTTTTCATATTCTTAGGGTATATTCCAAGTAGTGGAATAGCTAGGCCATATGGAATTTCTATGTTCAGCTTTTTGAGGAAGCGCCAAGCTGCCTTCCAGAATGGTTGCACCATTTTACAATTCCACCAACCATTGATGTTGATTGTGAATCTAGTTAAAATTAAATTGTTGACAACTTCAACCTTTTGTCCATCCATCATAATGTTGCCTTCTAGTCTAGTTGTGAGAATTCTTGTTTTCTTGTTAAAATATAATCCTTATTGAAGGCTGTATTCCTTGACCATTTGTGGTGTTTCAAGTCATCTTCTCTTTCTGCAAGTGAAACTGTGTTAGCTGCATAACACAGGATGTTGATGAATCTTTTTCTAAACCTGATGCCATGTTCTTTGTCATATATTCTAGCTTCTCAAGTTATTTATTCAGCATATGAGTGGGATACATAGAGAGAAAGGATATACCCCTGATGCCTACCTTTCTTCATTTTAAAGCATGCAAATTTCTCTTGTTCTGTTCAGACAGCTGCTAATTGGTCTATATATAGTTTTCACATGAGCTCAATTAAGTGTTCCAAGATTCGTATTATTCTCAATGTTATTCATAATTTGATATGATCTACATAAATGCTTTTGTATAGTCACTAGAAGCACTTAACTACTAGCACTACGTTGGTTGCTAGAGCCTATCCAGAGATGCCTCACAAGATAAACCTCACAATTTCCTTTGAAAAGGCCTTGAAAATTGATGGAGGACATTTCTGCTCTAACATATGTGGGATGATCATGAGTCAGATCACTCTGATGACAACCAACAACAGTAGTGATTATTTTCCACTGAACACTTATTGGCAGCATCCTTAGAGGACTGACTTCTATTTACAGTTGCTTAGGCTGATGTGGCAGTGAAGGGAATGAGATTGCTAAGAACTTCAGTTTGCTTGGCCCCACAATCAACACTCTTGGTACCAGAAGCCAGGAAATCAAAAGACGAATCTCATTGGGAAAATCTGGTGTCACGGACCTCTCCAGAGTGCTGAAGCTCAATGATGTTAGTCTAGAGACTAAGGTGTTCCTGATCCAGGCCATATTCTTCACAATTATTTGCTATACATTAGAGAGCTAGACAATGACTAAGGATGATAGGAAAAGAATCAATGTCTTTGATTTGTGGTGCTGATGAAGATATTAGACTGTTAAGAGAACAAAGAGATTCATCCTGTAAATGGTGAAACCCAGCTGCTCCTTGAAATCAAGTATTTTGAAGCTCTAACTGACATGCTTTGGGCATGTTGCAAGGAAGGACCAGTCCTTGGAAAAGGACTTTATACTTGGAAGGGTTTAGGGACAGCGCAAGACAGAAAGACCTTGAATGAGATGGATTAACTCTCGGTGACTGGGGTCATAGGGGTAGGTGTGTCAGAGATAACATTGGCACAAGATAGAGCAGGCTTCAGGGCTATTGTACACAGGGTCTCTCTCTGTGTGTTGGAGTTAACTCAGCACATAACAACAACAGCAGCAGCAACATGCTGATTGGACTTTCTTCACTGTTATTCATAATACTTCTATCTTCTCACCCTTTAGATGTTTATTATAGCAACATTCCATTTCTGGTTCCAAAATATGTATTTTTTTAATCTTTTACTGTTTGCTCATCTTGAGGATCAGCTGTGGAAACTTGTGCTTGGGTATATTTGTGGTTTTTGGTTTCAATTTCTGGCAACTATATACCAATGGTAGTCCATTTTCATAGCCAGCAAAAGAAGTTAGCAGGAATATTGGCTAATTTCGCTCAGTAGCTGTACCCTTTCCATTCCCCAGGTAGTTTTGCAATTAAAATGTTTCCTTGAGAACAAAGGGGGGAGGGGAGAGGAGGAGAGGGGAATGAAGAGAGAGAGAGAGAGAGAGAGAGAGAGAGCACATATAGCCAATCATCTGGAAAAATTCAGTCTTCTATAATAAAAGACTTAGAAAAAATGGATAAATTATTAACTGCATTGAAACAGATGAGAGAGAGAACAGTTTAAACGCGATATATAATAGGTTATTATGGTTATCACAAGAGTCCAGAACGAAGGTTGCATAGTGGAGTGTACTCGGGGCGGTGGGGATGCTGCGGGGTGATTTTATACCAATGAAAGAATTTTTCTTATACTTTTCAAAGAGAGGAGAGAACTGGGAGGGATGGACAGGGAGATAAGTGCAGCAATCAATGAATGGAAATCCAAAATCTCTGTAAACGTTCATTAAAATTAATAAAATAAAATTTTTTAAAACAAGGACAAATACTGCATAACACCACTGTTATAAAACAGGACTAACATGGGCATTTGGGGGGTAAACTAGGAAAAGAAGAGATAGATAATAAACACTGTATTGGGATAGATGAAGGCAAGAACTATTTAAAAGGACTATATGATTATGCATTATTTGAATGACAACAGTCCGGAATAGAGGCGCATTGCAAAGTGAACTGGGGGAGGGGAAAAGCGGAGGGAGGATAATGTGCAACATGAATGAATGAAAATCCAAGTATGTGTTAAAACTTTCACCAAAATCACAATTAAAAAAAATGACCCTTGAACATTTCTGCTATGTATTATCTCTAAAAAACAATTCACAAATCTTGATCCTGGGTAAGTTGTTAGACTTACTATGAACAACAGGAGGTGCTGATTGTAAGAAATACCTTAAAGTTTGTCTTCCACAAGAAGCAAACTCTCTAGATGGCTCCTGCGTCCTCCTAGCAAATCACCCTAAATGGTGTATTTCCAGCTGAGTCTCAGATACATGGGGCTCAAAAATACATTTCTGCTGTATCTAGTGTGAGTAGCGGAAAATAATAAAATTTTCACTAACTTTGATTGATTTGTCATGCACCATACTAACTGAAACAATATATATAAAATATGATCAATGTACCACCATAAATACAATTGAGTTTGACTAGTGCTCTATTACCAACAAATGAACAGACTTGTCAATGTAATTTCTCTTTTGCTCAACAATGCTTTAAGAAATACTGCAAATATGATTTACATGAATTTTAATCAAATGAATACAAGATATTGATCTGTAAAATCAATATAGAAATAACTAATTAAATGCATGCTCTCATTATCAGTTATTTTAGATAATAAACTTAGTTTTCCTACTGTATTATGAAAAAAAGACATCTTATGTATCTAAGAATAAATAATTTAAAACTGAATAATGACTCTATCCTACATGTCAGAAACTCATATTCAAATGAGTGATCATATGATTCAGTACATAAGTCAGAAAGTCATTTAGTAGACTTAACTATTACAAGTGCTCACTTAATTTGCACTCTGAGGCTTTACATCATTCCATTTTAAGGGAAACATTAATTATCTTATGTATCAATTCATATAAAACACAAAATATATTAAAATCATTACTACCTTGAGATGGGAACATCTTTGAAAACCCTTAAGGCCCTCAAACTATCAGCTGGAAAATGTTTTTCCACTCTAATCTAAGCGCACTACAAATTGCCTATGTCATTCAGGACCAAATGACATGACTCATAGCCCCCTCTACAGCTATTAACAATGGAGAAAGGAAGTCATTTACAGAATGAAACAGAGGAAAGGAAAATGACACGATGACACATACATTTCTCCTGACTTTTCAGTTTTAGAACTGTCTTCTCACCAAAAAAGAAAAAAAAGGAAAAAAACTGCACCCCAAATTACAAAAGCCATTGTCAGATGTCAGGACCATAAGGAAAAGTATATACTTTAATCATAAAAATGATACAAAATCCAGGGGATACATAGCACTAAATACTAGGATGCATATATTGTAAAAATTCAAAAAGATGATTATTATATATTTCCTCATTTCAATTTATTTGCATTTTCTGAAAATGTACACTTTAAATTTAGTAGCAACAGTAAGTAAGTAAAGAGAAAAGAAATCAGTAAAGTAAGTCAATAAGCAGGGAGCTTTGGTGACCCAGTAATAAGAAGCTGTGCTGCAATCCCAAAGGCACATGGTTCAAGTCCACCAGCTGCTCCACAGGAGAAGGATGGGCAATCTTTTCCCATATGATTAGCTGTCTCCCTCTGAAAACCTACTAATTCAGCTATGAGTAATTTCTGATCAACAGCACACAACAACATTGTCAGTAGGTAGAAAAATGGAAGGAAACAATTGTTGTTGTTGATTGCCTTCCAATTGAGCATGACTTATGGAGACCCTATGAACAAAAGGCCTAAAGCCCCTCTACAACTATTGACACCTATCGGAGTTCATAGAGTTTCTAGAAGAATGTTATTTAGTAAGTGGATGCCACTCCTGCTTCCAAAGGAAACAATAGTACTATACATTAAAATGATGTGAAACTTTGGCTATTTTACTATCATTAGTTAAAACAAAAACATTAACATTTCAACTAATTGTGATTCTCAAGAAGAACTCATGCCATTTTGGTTTGTTACATAACAACAATGACAACAACAAAATACTATACCACTGATTATAGAAAACGTTGTTTTTGTTGATGTTAGGTATCATCTAGTCATAGACACTAATAAATAAGTTCTAGCCCTATGTCATGATTATGGAGCTCTGGTGGAGCATAGTTCACAGTGAGTTGTGCTAACCCAAATGTGGCTCATGGCTGGAGGTTAGACTCTCCCAGGGGCTCTAAGGATAAAAGATAAAGAAAGAGAAAGGAAGAAAGACGAGGAAGAGTCTCCTACTGTAAAGATTTGTAGTCTTGGAAATCCAGTGGAGGATAGTGAGTCAGAATCAACTTGGCAGTGGTGAGAGTTTTGGTTTTCCTTTCCTTTTCTTTTTCTTTTTGAGCCCTATACCATGGTTAGGGAGATCCGATGTCAACTCAAAGACAGTAGGTTTGAATCCACCAGCTGCTTGGTGGGAGGAAAATGGCCCATTTCCTCCAGTGTAATTTCCTGCCTCACTGGAGGCTCAGCTATGAATTGGCTCTGACTCAGTGCTATATAGCAATACGATAGCTAGGTTAGACCTCTACTATCAGTCACTGTGCTAGGAGGCTTTGACAGATGATAGGATTGAGATGGCTGCCTCTGAATTTCTACACAGTGATTTCATCATAGGAGGGTCTTAGGGAAAGCATGTTAAAAGTTTGTGTTGGGAGGGAAAGTGAGGAGGATATTTTTAGAAAGGGTTTTGCTTTAGTGAGTAGCTTGTTTATGTTGTCATGTGTTCTTGAGTCAGAAACAACTCATCGTTAACCCTCCTGAAAGTTTTCAGAGCCTGTAAAGCTTATGGGAGAAGATTACCATCAGAAATCCATAAACACGGCACATTTTGAAATATATTTTATTTATGTAATAAACCTTGCTTTTTTAAAAATAAAAACCAAAACCAACACATCAAAACTGTATTTGTAAAAACCAAACCCACTGCCATCCAATTGATTCTGACTCACAGTGATCCCACAGTCTTTTTCTCACAGATACAATGGTAGCCTTGAACCATTAGTCTTTAGGTTAGACACCCACCATGAAGCTCACTACACCAATAGGGTTTCTAGTCCTTGTAAAAGCCAGCACTGTGGGAGCTTCAGTGACCTAGTCCATAGGGAGCTGTCCACCAACCCAAAGGCAGGAGTTCAAATTCACCAGCTGCTCTGCAGGAGAAAGGTGACAATCAATCTCTTCCCATTAGATTTACAGCTTTGGTTTGTGGTAACAAATTTGAAGTTTTCTCTATTAGCTGCCTGTTCCTTTCCAACGACCAACAAAATCATTGAGAGTATCTTAAAACTCACTATAAAAAGTAAGTGAAACTGTGCTGCAATCCCAAAGGCACATGGTTTGAGACCACCAGCTGCTCCGTGGGAGAAAGATAGATAACCTTCTCTCATGTGATTAACTGCCTCTGCAAACCCACCAGAGGGTCAGCTATGGGTTGGTTCTGACTCTATGGTACACAATGACAACAACATTATTAGACAAACTCCAGGTTAGGGGTAAATGGTTCCTGAATGTACCAGAATGTTAGAGTAGTATTTGTCCTTCAGGATCATTACAATTTGTTCTGTTGACTAATCTAGGTGCAGGGAGTTTAAGAGGCTTTGTCAAGGGTGAAATTAGGAATTAGAAGACAGATTTTCCTACTAAATCCACACAGTGTTACAACATGAACCATGCTATTGCAGCTACAATTTCTTAAAGACACACACACACACACACACACACACACACACACACACACAACTAAAGAAATGGGAAAATGTGCCCTGTTCATGGATAGGAAGACTTAATATGGTGAAAATGAAAATCTTATCAAAAGCAGTCTACATGTTCAATGCAATCCCAATCCTGATACCAAATTCATTTTTCAAGAAGATTGAAAGGGAAATTATCAAATTTATTTGGAGAGACAAGAGATGCCCAATGAGCAAAACACTTCTGAGAAACAAAAATAAGGTTGGAGGCATAGCACTCCGTGACCTGAAAACCTACTACTTAGCAGTGGTCACCAAAATAGCATGGTACTAGCACAATGACAGGCATCAACCAATGGAATAGAATTGAGACCCTGGAAAAAGACCCAGCAATCTATTGTCAACTGATATTCGTCAAGGAAATCAAAGCTATCAAATGGGGAAATGGCAATCTCTTGAACAAATGGTGCTGGCAAAACTAGACAGCTACCTGCAGAAAGCTGAAACAAGATCCACATCTCACACCATACAAAAAAATTGACTCAAGGTGGATTAGAAACCTAGGAGTAAAGTCCAAAACCATAATGTTCATAAGAAACAAACTGGGATCAAGCTTAGAAGCACTAGTCCAAGGTATAAAGAGACTGCCAAATACAATCAGAAATGAGCAATCTAAAGAGGATAAAATTTATGCAAGGACCTTCTAAAGATTCAATCCCTGGGCACCTCAAAAACTTTTTTCAACAGAGTGAAAAGAAAACCTACAGACTAGGAACAAACAGTTGGTAATACCATCTCAGATAAGAGTCTTACAATAAAAGTTCGTAGATTACTCCTGGGCCTCCACAAGAAAAAGACTGATAAGCCAATTACAAAATGGGAAAAAGACATGAAAAGAATTTTCACAGAGGAAGATATTAGAATGGCAAATAGACACATGAAGAAATGCTTCAAATCACTGGCAATAAGAGATGCAAATCAAAACCACAATGAGGTACCATCTCACTCCACTAACAGTGGCAAAGTTTAACAGGGCAGCAAGTAATAGATGTTGGAGAGGATACGTCAAGAAAGGAAGGCATACATTGTTGGTGGGATTGTAAAAAGGTGCAACCATTCTGGAAGGGAGTTTAACACTTCCTCAAAAGGCTGAACATAGAAAAGTGCAGGTTGGATTTAGAAGAGGCTGTGGCACTAGGGATGTTATAGCTAATGTCAGGTGGATCTTGGCTGAAAGCAGAGAGTACCAGAGGAATGTCTGTCTGTGTCTCATTGACTATGCAAAGACATTTGACTATATGGATCACAACAAACTGTGGCTGACTCTGAGAAGAATGGGAATCTCAAAACACTTGATTGTGCTTATGCGAAACCTATTCTTGGACCAAGAGGTGGTCATCAGAAAATACGATATGGTTCAAAATTGGGAAGGGTGTATGTCAACTATGTGTCCTAACTCCTTATCTTTTCAATCTAAATGCGGAACAAATTATCCAGGAGGCTGAGCTCTGTGAGAAGTGTGGCATCAGTATTGGCGGTAGACTCATCAACAATCTGTGTTATGCAGATGACGCAACCCTGCTTGCTGAAACTGAGAGTACCTGAGCGCTTGCTGCAGAAGGTCAAGGATTGCAGCCTTCAATATGGATTGAAGTTCAACATCAGGAAAACAAAGATTCTCACCACTGGGCTGATCAGCAGCATCATGATAGATGATGAAGAGATTGTTGACAACTTCAGTTTACTTGCCTCTACAATCATCACTCTTGGTACCAGCAGCCAGCAAATTAAAAGATGAATTGCATTGAGAAAGTCTGCTTTCAGAGACTTCTCCAAGTACTGAAGAGCAACAATGTCAGTCTGGAGACTAAGGTGTGCCTGATACAGGCCATGGTCTTTGTAATTACTTGCATCAGAGAGCTAGACAATGACTACAGATGATAGAAGGAGAGTTGATGTCTTTGGGCTGGGGTGCTGCAGAAGAGTCTTGAATATACCATGGACGGCTAGGAGAACAAACAAGTTCATCCTGGAGAGGGTGAAGCCAGGCTGGTCCTTGGAGGCAAGAATTCTGAAGCTCCATCTGACATACTTTGGACACGTTGCAAGGCAGGATCAGTCCTTGGAGAGGGATGTCAGGCTTGGGAGGGTGGAGGGACAACACAGGAGGGGAAGCTCGTCAATGAGATGGATTGATTCAGTCACCGGGCTAATGGAGATAGGGGTACTGGAGACAGTAAGATTGGCAAGGGATAGAACAGGGTTTAGGTTGTTGTACATAGGGTCACTATGAGTAATAGGTGATTCGACAGCACATAACAACAACAACATGAATCATATTCGACCGTGCATAACAAATCTCTCATATTGGGTCTTTAAGAATTGGAATCACTTGAGAGCTGTTGGGAGTTTTGTTCTGATACTTGTTTTAGTAATTCTGCTTGTCGATGAGTCATTTCATAATAAAGCTTAATGATAATAGCATTCAGCGTGGGCTTCAGCTCACCATGAAGCAGTACCACAATTGGACTAGCCAACAATATCATGACAGAAAAGACTGAAATTGTCAAGTTCATTTTACTTAGACCCACAATCAACATCTATGGAAATAGCAGTGAAGCAACCAATCTATGACATCCTCCACTTGGCAAAACCCCTGTCAAGGACCTCTCTAAAGTACTACAGGAAGAATGTCACTCTGAAGGCTACAGGGCACCTTATCTAAGACATGGTATTTTCAATAACCTCATGCAAAACAACTATGTCTTAGGGAAAGTATAGCCAGAGAATTGCTTGGAACCAAAGATGGCAAAGCCTGTCTTTCATTCTTTGGGCATGTACCTAGGGAAGACTATTCCTTGGAATGGGATATCATGCTCAGAAAAATGGAGGAGCAGTAAAGGAGAGAAAGACCCTCAGTGAGATGGCTTGACACAGTGTCTTCAGCTATGGGTTCTAGTGTGTCAGAGATGATGAGAACATGCAGGATTCAAGTTGGATGTTCACTGTGTTGCTGAGTCATACCCGACTCAACATGGCACTACATATAAGCACGCGAAAGGTCTAACAGTAAGGAAAAACCCCAAAAACTCACAAGAAAAGGAGCTGATGATTTTAAATCATCACATTGGCAAAGAATATTGAATGCAATATGGACTGCCAGAAGATTAAACACTATTAGAGGAAATGCACTCAGAATGCTCCTTAGAAGACAGGATGATTAGACTTTGCTTTCTATACTTTAGGCCTGCTATCAGGAGGGTCCCAGCCCTGGAGAAAACCCTCATACTTGGGATATTACATTTGGAAAAATGGAAGCCCAGCAAAAAAGAAGATGATCCACAAGGAGATGTACTGGCTCAGTGGGTACAACAGGCTCAAGTATTACAGCAATTGTGTGAGTGGTACAGGATTGAGCTGTATTTTGTTTTGTTGTACATCGGGTCACTGAGTTGGAAACAATTGGATGACCCCTAACAACAACATTTATCAGTATTTTGTAATTTTTCTCAATTGTTGTTGTTATGTGCCGTCGGGTTGTTTGTGACTCATAGCGACCCTATGTCAACAGCCCTAAACCCTCCTCTATCCTGGGCCAATCACACTGCCTCTGACACACCCATCCCAATTACCCCAGTCACTGAATCAATCCATCTCATAGAGGGTCATCCCCTCAGGCTGAAAAGGTATAGAGACAGGATGCATCCCTGGTGTACACCCTTCCCAATTTTGAACCATGCAGTGTTACCCTGCTCTGTTTTGATGACTGCCTCTTGGCCCAAGTATAGGTTTCACATTAGCACGATTAAATGTTCTGGGATTCCCATTCTTCTCAGAGTCAGCCACAGTTTATGATCCACACAGTCAAACGCCTTTGCATAATCAATGAAACACAGATAGACATTCTTCTGGTATTCCTTGCTTTCAGCTAAGATCCATCTAACATCAGCTACAACATCCCTAGTACCACGACCCCTTCTAAACCCAGCCTGGACTTCTGGCAGTTCTCTGCTGATGTGTTG
The DNA here is from genome assembly GCF_000299155.1 of Elephantulus edwardii. Lineage (NCBI taxonomy): Eukaryota > Metazoa > Chordata > Mammalia > Macroscelidea > Macroscelididae > Elephantulus > Elephantulus edwardii. Next base: position 7,213,631 of record NW_006399897.1, read on the forward strand.
TTCCAGTCATTTTTGGATAATCTTCAGTAGAATCTTGCTTGCATGTGAAATCAATGATATTTTTCTGTAGTTTCCACACTCAGTTGGGTCACCCTTCTTTGGAATGGGAACAAATATAGATCTCTTCCAGTCAGTTGGCCAAGTGGTTGTTCTCCAGATTTCTTGGCACAACTTGGTGAGCATGTCCAGGGCAGCATCTGTTAGCTGAAATACTTCAATTGGTATACCATCTATTCCTGGGGCCTTATTTTTTGCTATTTCCTTCAAAGCAGCTTGAACTTCTTCCTTCATCACCATAGGCTCTTGCTCATATGTTATTTCATTAAATTCTTCTGTATCTGCCAATTCCTTTTGATACAATGACTCAGTATATTCCTTCCATCTTCTTTTAATACTTCCTGGATAACTTAATAAAATCCATTATCATGAAGTCAATACTGACTCTTATCAACTTGGTGTTTGAGTAGAATTGTCCTTCATAAGCTTTTCATTAACTGATTTTTCAGAAGCAGGTTTTCATGTCTCTTTAAAAATACCTGAATATGTTATTCTGCCAGCAAATAGCTTTGTTTGTAATAAACACTAATGAAAATGTACAAGCTTATAATTTTTAATGAGTTGCACTCAGCAATGTGACATAGAGAGACCTTTAAGAAGGAATCCAAATATATTCTAAGACCTTAATTACAACCTCCACATCACTCTTGTCTCTGCCTCTCTGGTTCCATTCACCTCTCCATTCCCTTTGTACCATCTCAATTTTACCCTTGGACAAATGCTGCCCTTGTGATCCTGAGCTAAATGCTGAGTAGTGCACTGGGTTATTGTTTACCGTACAGAGCCATTCTTTGGCTGCAAGTTGTGCCACAGTTGTGTGTTCAGTTCTAGACCCATAGGGCAGTTAAAGGCCATATAGTCTTTCTGGTTCCACTAGTAACAGAAAAAGCACTGCCATTATTGGGGTTCCCCCCCCTTCTAAAATTTCTCTCCTCTATCTAGGTCCTTATATTGTGAGCTCTTTCAGAGCTACTAGCCATGGTATCTATGTACAATTTAATTTTGGTCTCACAGTTGTACAATACCAAGAGATCTGTTGGCTGTTTGAATGGATCTTTGATTTTGTTCACTCTTCTTTGCTCCACAGAGATCAATGGTTCCACCTTATTTCTTACAAGTTTTTGAGCCCCCAAACTACTCACCAACGTACAGTGTAGAATATTTCTTTGCAGAATGTAATGCCATTTGACTTTGATATCCCCCAAGACTATGGTCCTGAGGATCTGTGACTCATTTCTTCAGACCACATGGGTATGGTTAATAGGTTTTATATACTATTGCCCTCTCTTGGTTCTACTAATTAAATGGATTCATTTGTAGCACATACAAATGATGCTATTAAACTACTATCTGCCAAACCTATGTATGATCACCTGAAATCCCTTTCACTTACATGTGTTTTGTCTGTCTGCTTGTCGTGTATCCATCTGTAGATCAATATTTGTTATTACTAGCAGAGTTATGTATCTAGTGGTCTATTGTTGTCTGTAATTCTTGTGCAGGTCTAATTTAAACAAAATAAAAATTTATTGATACAATAACATCTAAGATTACATAATTTGTGTTTTGTAATATTAATAGAGAATTACTTTCATGTTAAATATTTTATTAGGAATTTTATCCAACCACAGACATTGTCATTATATAAATAAATTTTCTAATTATAACCATACAAAACAGAGTATTCTTAGCGTACCATATTTTTAAAAGTATTCTGATACTGTCATGAAAACACATTTTAACATTTACAGGCTCTATCCCCAAAATTCAGTCTATAAATGCAAATATAATGCATACTATCAACAATGACAAATAACCTCAAGACAAATGTCACTTCAAAAACTCAAAGCAACTTACTTCAATAAAAAAAAAAAAAACATTAATGCCATTTCAATGTCTACTCACTAGCTTTATGTAGTAAAAGTGCTGTTTGGTAAAGAACACTATACTACATATCCACATAAATACTTTAAAATGTTCTATTTTGGAAAATTATTGAATATTGACCAAGTACTTTTGAAATAGCAAGTTTTTTAATCAAACAGATTCAATTTGAAGCTTTAGTAGCATTAAATTTCATTCAAGTTTCCTTAACCTAGCTAATGCTATCATTAACAAGAACTTCTTAATGCCCTCAACTTAAACCTTAATAAATTTTAACAGTTCATGTTTAAAAGAATTCTGGTCTTAAAATTAAAAGAAACATTTTTAAGACTCCAATTGTAACAATTCTACTTTTCCTTATGTTTTTGCTAAGTAAAAAGGAAGAAACATTTTTAAGAGTCCAATTATAACAATTCTACTTTTTATTATAATGCTTTTGCTAGGTAAAAAAGGATTACAAAAATTTTAATTTAACCTCAGAAAATTCTATTTAAAAAGACACTTTTAAGGACTTTTAAGTCTCAAAATATTTTAGTGGTATCTCAAATCAAAATTCTAGATTTCTATTGGTATAGAAGTTTTAATTATTTCATTGTGCTTCTAAAAATCATTAAATACTACACTAAAAAAAGATGCTTTTTCCCTCCTTGGCTTTGTGTCCTTCACTGTCTTTATAGTCTCAAAACTCTGAAGTGTTTTTCCTTATCTAATATTGCTGAATAAATAAGAGAAAATAAACTAAATGTAGTTAGCATTTTAAGATTATCCTCTGCATAATCAGTCATAAAGAAAAGTTAGGGTGTTTTGTTTTTTATGTTGTGTTGTGTTTTTTTTAAATAATGGTTAGATGCTCCAAAGTAGATAGCAATGCCTTAACCATATGGGTGTTGTAAGACCTGAGGGCCTCTTCCTTGTCAAGGTGAATGTGCAACTTCTCTTTCCTACAACACAGGAAAAGTTAGTTTTAAATCAAATACTGGTTTTCTTGCTGTAATTCACACTTGTCTACTGAATCAGTTATCCATGCTTCTGATAAAATTTTATACTTTTTCTTAAGAGTTCTTCGAAAAGCTTTAAAATCTGCAACACGACTATGATCCTCTCCAACGATGACATGAGAAACTCCCTCACCTAAACAAGACACTACTGTTCCTCCATGAAATCGAAGCTCCAAGGCTTTAGTAGCTAATATAGTTCCCTCAATTTCAGTACTCAAGTCATTAATCACAGCATATAGGTCCAAGTAAACCCTGTGGTGCCGAAACATACTGAAAGGAGAACTGTTCCAAGAATATCGATATTCTAAATCAGCAATCACTGAAGCCATTTCTTCAGGAGTTTGTTCATTAGTGTGCTTAATTGCTGAGAACACTTCCTTTAGTTGATTTATATCTGTATCAACAAAATAACTATCACCATAGCAATCATATTCAAGAGCAAACTGTTGTTTTGTTGATGGACACATATGAATCATAAAGCGAGGCTGCCATGGCACACAGCTTTTGGTCTTAAAACACTCTAAGAGCCAGTCAGGCTTCACAACATCATGTTTATCAGAAGAAATGATGTTCCTCACTCGGATGTTCTCAGACCCTGCAATTACACAGGCTGTGTCTGGACCTGGATTTTGCACAATATAACCACCAAATTCGGCAATTCTGTTTTCCAGATCAGGCTTTGAATGACCGTCCATTCCACTCATAACACAAAACTCAATATTTTCAAACACGTTAGAAACTTTGTTTATGTTAGAAAGATTAGGTGCTTTAAAGTGTTCAACGATTTGAACAGCTTTCTTAATCTTTGGGGCGGCAGCTTTTCGTTTTTTCCCTTGTGGTTCATCATCATCATTTATATACAGGTGTTTAGATGCGAGTTTTCCACATGCTTTTCCTCTAAGTTGCTCCAAGTCATCCAGAGTCATGCACTCATGCCACTCCTTGTCTTCTCTTATCTTTTCAATTCGTGGAAAGCGCAAGGTGCAGTCTGTTTTATACATATCACTGGGGACAATTTCTGCAGCCTTAATCTGAACAATGACAGAATTACAAGGTTCAATGTACACTTCTGGCTTCTCTGTGCCACATAAAAGGCTGCTGGGTGGAGCTTTTTTATGAAAAGGCTTCCAATGGTTGGCCAATTTCAAACCCAGGTCATAGAGTTCTTTCATGGTGTAACCAGAACCAACACGACAGAGGGTATGAAACACAGACGGTTTTTCACCAGGAGGGGGTTTCTCTGCCACTGCACATAAAAAATGAGACATCATTCCACCCCGAGAACCTTTACCCCAATAGCCTCCAACAATTAAAATGTCTAATTCATCCATTAGGCCATTTACATACTCAGGCTTAATTTTTAACCATCCTTCACCTCTTTTGTCAGGCTTGTAAATGGACAAAGGGTATTTTATCATGATCCCCTCTTCTCTTTTATCTATTGCTTCATTTAAAGCATCAATTACTTCTTTCTTGGTATGAGCTTCTGTCTTCTGCACTATTTCTATTCTACCTGGTACTGGTGTAAACACACTACTGAGAATTTCGTATCTCTGTCTCAGAGTCTCATGTGCCAGCTTTTTATTATTAACCATCAATACATCAAATACACAGTAACAAGTTTGCAGATCAGAATCTTCCACCATTCTTTTAATATCAAACTTACTTCCCTTTTGCATAAAACTTTTGGTGTTAGGATTGTAGGCCATCATCTCCCCATCAAGAATACAGTTTTGTATATTTGTTTTGAAAGCACTATGAACGAATGGTATGAGAGAACCACTCTGTGGAGAATCACCAAACTGATCAGTATAGTCATACCCATTTCGGGAGAAGAATTTATACACATCCCCATCTCTGTGCATTTGCATACGCTCACCATCTAGCTTGGTTTCGATGTAGAAACTCTGGTGTTTCATATCCTTTTCAATGCGCTGAATATCTGCTATAGTGGCTAACATTGGCTTAAAGGCAGAAAATAATGTGATAGAAATATCACTGAGTCCCACTGAAGGATCATGCAGTAGCCTGCAGACTTTTTCCAGATCCGTGGTGACATTATGCAACTCAGCAGCATCATTATGAAAGACGGAAAATATCGTCTGCTGACTAACACCAAGCTTCAAGTCCTTTATGATCATTCGTATGAGCCATTTTTGTTCAAGTGCTGAACTCTGAGTTATAAACTGAAGAAGGCTCTTCTTTACGAGGCTCTTTTTCTGGGCAGAATTATTGCTGGCAACTGAGTCTAAAATGTCATTTACTTGCTGAATGGTTAAACTTCCTTTCTGTAAACATCTTGGCTTCAGCACAAAGTATGCAATCAATGCAAAGTCCCCAGCATCTCCACGAGTTCCAGTAGGTGCTCTGTAATTTAAAAGTTTAAGGGCATCTTTTCCTTCTCTGGGCAAATTAAGCAATTCAATATAAAGCTTGGCGAGCATCGTTTCTTTGATTCCATAAGCCATTCTCTCTCTTTCAAGCTGAGGAAGAATGAGCCTCATTGCTGGATAAAAAGAGTCTGTGACATCTTTCTGGTTCTTATGAAGGGCATCATGAAATCTTCTCCAAGAATCCAAGAATTCCTTAAAATGTCTAATTTTTTCTTCACGCCCTTTACTCCTCTGTATTCGTTCTAAAGTTGAGCATAAATCTGCAAAAGGAACATGTGATGCAACAGTTCGTGAAGTTTGGGATGGAGCCACAGAAGCCATGGTGAATCCTCTGGTTTAACTAATAAAGAAAAGAAAGAATAACTTTAAGTAAAAGAAAAAACTAAAATCTTTATTATAAGACCTTAATGAACAGCAGCAGTTGGCTTATAATAATTACTAACATTTACTAAATGAAAATATATCAATAGCATAAAATTCTTAAATTTCTACATTTAATAAATTACTTTATATCAAAGCAAAATAATAATTTAAAATAACACTTTTAAAACCCCATTTCCCATACTCATAGTTCCAAAATGAATTATTTCAATTAACAATTTAGCATACAATGCAAATATATTTTGGGGACCATGAAGGAAAAATCAAAATATGTTCAACTGACTTCATTTCTGTGCTTCAGGTAAGGTTCTTCCTTACTTGGAGGCTCTTTATTCTCTCTCCACACAGCACCAGCAACAAACATCATACTATGGATTTTTTTCTTTTCTTTTTTTTCCAACATAAAATCGCTCTCATTCACTGAATTGTAATTTGTCTTTATAAGAAATCTAAACTTAGCATTAAGGCCTTCAGCAAAGGGAATGGGGGGGTATATATTCTCCTTTAATTTTTTATTTTAGGAAAAACACTGTTCTGGTCTTTGTTTACATTCTTTCTTATCTTTACTGACACCTATTCTAAACAGCCCACATTCAAAATCCAACCCAAATTACTGAGTTGACTTCAAAGCATGCAGACCCAAACACACGAGTTTAAAGGGCAGAATGGGTCCTTTGGGTGTTCAAGAGAAAGATTATCTTCAATATCTCTAAAGGATTCCAAAGGTTAAGATTTCAGCTGGTGGTAGAGTATGTGAGTGTCTACATCACTCAAGGAGACCCTCCAACTCAAAAAGACCTCCCTATAAAATCCTCATTGTATTTATTTCTGTTAATCATTATTTTATAGTAACTCTTAAAGCTTTATAAACATACATTTGTTAGTTCGATTTTTTTCTGTCATATTCTTATGCCAATTATTCCTAAGTATAACTAAGTATCAGCCAGGAGCTATGCTATAGACAAGTATTATGCTTTTGTCTAGAAAGAGCATGAAGTCTGGGAAGGAAAAGGAGTATGACGGGAATAAATGTTAACTGCAGAAACAAAAATAAAAAAAGTAAAATATCCCAAGACAGAGCTTTCTTCATTATCTTTAAATGTCAGAGATGAAATAATGGGTTAACTTGATAGGCTAGTGTCTGGAAAATTTGCTAAAGTGGTCACCAAAAAAATGTATTTCTTTGAAATTTTAATATGGCTTAAACTGTTATATCAAAATTAACCTCTATTTCCAAAAAAAAGATCTCAAATAAAATCTGGGGTCCAGATATGTAAGACATATTTTATTTTCTACGTTCAGACACCTCCTGGTACACTATCATGTATCCAGGTAACATGAACTCAGCAAAGTTTCATGATGGATGTTCCTCTATTCATGCTGAGATCATGAGATTATCCATCTCCCAATACCCCATCACAGCAAAAAGAACAGAAACACACACCCTCCCCACACACCCATCTATTATGCATTAAGCAGTGGAATGGCTAAATGTCATACTGCATTTAGCATTTGCTAAACTCTCACATTTATAGATGTCAGTAATGTGTACCTTTAGCGTCTGACACATAGCTTTGTTTACTGAATAAATAAATGGTTACCTAGAGCTAAGTTCTTGGAACAGCATGCTAGAGAAGACTGTTCTAGTTACACACAAATGCATACACTATTATGGCTGATGGGATTTTACTTTATTAAAAACATTAAAGCAGCTATTGACTGTTAGTAGTACTTCAGAATAGCAATGCAGTAGCCTGGGAAAGGGGGTAGACTATAATTCTGTCTCATCCATGACAAAGGAATGCCAAAACTACCGAGCCAGTTAAACCAAGGAATAAAGACATGCAGATACCCTTATTTATTTTCTAATATAGTAACTGCTTCTCCTGTGTCTGGTTTATACAACACACCAAGGATTTGAGGTGTTTCATTCCAGTTGACTCTTGGCTGAAAATTTGCATTTCCTCCACAGAAATAATCAAATTTTTATATGAACTTTGAAATGTTTGAAGTCAATATAGCAAATCCAAAGGATGTATTTTATAAAGATCTTTGAATTTTGGATTTTGTTAAAATGTAGATTTTAATTCATTGTATGTGGAAATGCAAATTATCAGCTGCGGGTCAAACTGGCATGAAGATACTGGAAGTTCTACACCCACCATTCTGGTCATACACATACAATATCTACTTCCCAAAGCATATGACTTCAAGTGGATAAGTGATACCTAATATGCTGTTGTTATTATGTGCGATCAAGGTGAAACCAACTGATAGCAGGTCTTCAAAAGGCAATAAATAACACAGGAGGAAACTGCCTATCTTCCTCCTAAAAAGAGGTTGGTGGTTTTTAACTTTGTGCCTTTGAGCTGAAAGAACAGGTTCTTACCACTAGGCCACCAGAGCTCCCTACAGTAAGTATATGTGTCTTATAATTTCTTTATATTGCATATAAAATGAAATATGCTTAAAAATATTTCTCTGAACGTCCATTCAGGCAGATTCAAAGCAGTTTGTAACAACACAGAAATTTAGACAATTATGCAGATAACTGCTGTTGTTGTGTATCATCAAGTTGAGATTGACCCATAGCTGATTGTCCAGCAGGTTTAAAGAGGCAGTAAATCACACAGGAGTTGACTGCTCATTTTTCTTCCAAGGACAGCTGGTAGATTTGAACGATGTACTTGAAACTGCTATCTAGATATAAAAATAATATGCCTAAATATTTTTACTCATTAAAATTGTATTAAAAGTCCAAGATATGATTTCCATTGCTTTTTATATGCCATTTTATTATCATCTGAATTCTACATTTTAAGGCTAATTATTTTCCATTTCTGAAAAGATGATGGCTAAACATTTAACAGCTGTGTGGTATGGGCTAATCATTTTATTTAACTGTTTTCTTAAGTGAAATGGGTGTCAGAAATTACCAAGATGAGGATGTGAGTCTTTAATAAATGTTAATACTATGCTGCTAGATAATCCAGTCAACACACAAAATACAAGTATCACAAAATAATAAACAGATAAAATGAAGGAGAGGCCGGAGACTTCAATTTCTGACAAGGATATGCAAAGATCTCTAGAAAACAAAAGTAGATTTATTATCCATTCAGCTGATGCCTATGATGTTCTTAAGTTCAGAGCTATTGTTCAAAGGGTCGCTATGAGTCTTAATTTACTTGACAACACATAACAATTCAAATTTTATTCCATGAGTATAGAGGCTGATTCAGTATTTTAACGGTGGAAAGTGACTGGTACAACTGAAGTTCTGTTAGTGTAATCACTGTTGGATGATGTGTCTTTCTGAGAAAATGGGTTAGAATGACTACTCTGAAAAGTGTAATAAGAAAAATAAAAGCAACCCCTTCAAAATCTGCTGCCCCCACTTGTACAACTCTATCCATTTCTGCAAATCAGACTTTTGAAGTTTACATATCCATCTTCCATACTTTTCCCTTCTTCAACCCTTAAAGGGATTCTAAATAAATACTTCTTGGATAAATGACCTTTTTGAGTCTATTTGAGGATCATTAATAGGTTTTTTGAGGGCTTGTCGAAGAATCAGCATGTAGGCAATTACAGCACCCGATACCGTTTTTGACAGTAAAATTTGGGAAAGCTTTTATCTCTTTGTTGCCTACTTCCACCCTGTGAACTGGCAGAGGTAAAGATCTCCGAATTAAAAGTTCAGAATTCTAGTTCCATGAAGTTGCCAAATGCTACATACATAGGTATCTCACAAATAAACTGGTGACTTGTACCCTTCATCTTTAAAGGCACGTGAGAACTTTTAGAAATACACATAGAAGAAAAAGAATTGATTTTACAGACTAGAGATTTTTATCTCTAGCTAGTCTGCCTCTCTCGGTTCTCCCAATCAAACACAGCGCTAATATTTGCAGGACAGCGAGAAGTACGAGACAGCCATCTCCTGACTTAATTACACTTGCCCCAGCCTCCGCCTGCCCAAACAACATCACCTCTTTCTTGTTCCGTTGTGTATGAGGCCCCTTCTGTCCAAAGCTGCCACACAAACTGGCCACATAATAAGCCAAAAGCGACAAAATAAAAAAAAAAAAAAGGACCAGAATACAGAGCCAAAACGAGCGGGTTCCGCCAGCTGTGCCATGCGCAGGCGCAGACCTGTCCGCCGGTCCCGGAGTAGTAGCTGATGTAACAGGGGAGAACAGTGCGCATGCGCAGTGATGTTACAGACGGGCAAACCCAGGGTGCTTTGGGGTCGAGGGGCCTAAGACGGGGCGGGGCGGCGGGGGTGATTCTCTAAAACCCTACTTTAGAGAGAACTAGAGGCAGGAAGAAGTCTTTAATATTTGTTTCTACCAGATGACAGTTGATTTTAAAAAAATAACTTCCTCTAAGTCCCAACAACAGGTGCTGTGTGTACAACGGTTGACCCACATGAGGGGATTTTGTCCTGAAGCAAAACCACTTGATAATGTGGCGCATTGAATTGTTAGCTGGAACTTGACTTGCAGATTCTGAGCTTGAGAACTCGACTTGGCCTGCTCTCTTTATGAAGTGATTTAGTTACCATTCTCTCTACGAAAACAAACAAGGGACCCTGGTGCTATAGTGCTTTGTGTATTTGAAAAGGTGAGCTATTTGAACCCGCTCGACATTTGGTTCGAACTCACTCGACATTTACTCAGGAATCAGACTGAGTTTATGAAAAGTAGTGCTAACCAGTTATTTCGTTGTTCAGCTGTGTAAGTGCCCTTGACAAAAGAGAAGCTTTCATTAGCTTAAATCTTTCTACCACCGGGATTCCTTAATAGGAAAACGCTTTTCACAGAAGCTGTGGTTGTTAAGTGCCATGGAATCAAGTATGACTCATAGCGCCCCATCATAGGGCCTTGAACAACCAATTATAACTGTGTCCCCTACTGTGCTAACCGCATTATCTCTGATATACTTGACCCCATTGCTGAAGTTGATACTTAAGTTTACCTTCTTGCTCCTTGCTTACAAGTCAGAACGGACCCCTGGCTAACCTTTCAGCGGATTTTGCAGGGAAAATTGCCCATCTTTTTCCCAGAGTGGATTCGAACTGCCAGAGAAACGTAACCTTTGCGTTAGCAGTGCAACTGCCTGTGCCACCAGAGATTCCTAGGCATATATTGTGGAAAATACAATTCAGTCTATAACATGTTGTTGTTATGTGCCTTCGACTGGTTTCCGACTCATAGCGACCCTATGCACAACAGCCCTAAGCCCTGCTCTATCCTGCGCCAACCGCACC
>NW_006399897.1:7227870-7264335 GCF_000299155.1 Elephantulus edwardii
AAACGTCGACTGCTGACATTTTTTCTTTTGACCAGTGTCTCTTAAGTTTAGTTGTGCTGTCTCCAAGGGAACGTGACGTGTCCTGTAGAACTCCTCTGTAGATTATGTTTTCCTTTCTGGCCCGAGGGCCCGGTTTTTCTGGGTACCTTTGAAAGATGCCTCTTTGTTGTTATCTGAACATAGGCTGTCCTTTTCCTGCTACATAAAACCTGTGGAAAACATGTTTTTAGTTATTTAATATTGTGCCCTGCAATGAAAGTGAGATTTTTGCTACAATGTGCTCTGAATAAATATTCAGAGGTTAAAGGCCAAAAAATAACCAAGCTAAATCAAACACACTTTGGTCGAATTTTAACACATGGTGACCCCATTTTCATGCAGTCTTTTAAGATCAAAGAAATATGTTGTGGAAGAAGTACAGTCAGGGTGCTGCTTAGAGGCAAGGATGGTGAAACTTCTCACTTACCTTAGACATGCTGGCAGGAGCTAGCGGCTAGGACATGGGAAAAGACTATTTACTGAAAAAAGTAGTTGTTATGTACCATTGACATACAACATGGGAGTAGATTGCCCATCTTCCTTCTACAGAGCAGTTGATAGACTTGCCTTTGGATTGGCAGTACAACGCTTCACCACTAAGCCATCAGAGTTCCCTGGGAAATGAAGAATGACAGCAAAAATAAGAAGACCCTCAAGAAATAGAATGACAACAGTGACTGCTCACAAAGTACATACACATTGTTTCCCACATTCATATTGTGTTTCATACAATCATTTCCATGTATTATGCTTCATAAAATTAATCACCATTGGATCTTACCTATCATTACCCAATCTTTTCAGGTCCCCACTGTATCCTTCCCATTTCCTTCACCCCCTCCCTCCACCCACTAAACTATGAAACCCTGTGGTTTTGCCCCTACCCATCCTGACTGCTCCCTCCCTTTCCCCCCTTGCGTTCCCATACGTGTCTCACTAGTTATCCTTCTACTTGTACAATAATGGTCTTATGCAATATTTGTCCTTACGAGACTGAGTTAGTTCACTCAGCATAATGCTTTCTAGTCTCACCCAAGTTACGTCATATTTTTTAAAATTGTTGTTCCTGAGTGCTGCATAGTATTCCATTGTGTGGATGTACTGCAATTTCTCAATTCATTCAGTTGCAGTTTGGCATTTGGGCTGTTTCCATGATTTTGTGATGGTGAATAACACTGCTATGAATACTGGTATACAGATCTCCATTTGTGCCTTAGTTCTGATTTCCTTGGGGTATATTCCTAGTAATGGAATAGCTGGGTCATGCAGAGTTTCTATGTTCAACTTTTTGAGGAAACAACAAACTGTCTTCCAAAGCAGTTGTACCATTTTTTTTTTCAATTCCACCAACACTGTACGAGGGCTCCTATTTCTCCACATTCCCTCTAACTTTTATTGCTTGCTGTCTTGCAAAACTTTGCCATTGCTACTTGGATAAGATGATATCTGATTGTGGTTTTGATTTGCATCTCTCTTATTGACAGCAATTTCTTCATACAACAATTATGAGGAAGCAGATAGTCAGGCCTTACTTTCATGATGATGTTCTCTGTTTTCAAGATGGGCAAGAGGTTAGGAACTTCACTGTCAATGAAAAGGCATATGACTCAAATCCAACAGTTGATCTGCAGAAGAAGAGCAGTATCCTTCATGTGATTAGACACTTAGGAAAACCCACTCGCAATCAGCTGTGAGTGGATTCCAAAAAGACAATACATAACAATAGGGACCTTTTAGGAGTTGTGATGGTTTAAGTGCTTAGCTGCTTACTAAAAGATTAATGTTCCAAATTATCATCCATGGGGGAAAATAATATGTGGGGATTTGCTCCAGTAAATATTTCAGTGTAAGAGACTTCATGAGGTGGTTCCATTGCTCTATTTTCTCCTATAGGGTTACTGAATAGGAGATCACTTAATAGGACTCAACAATAACACAAGACATTGACATGCGATTAGGGACCATGGTTTAGAGAGAATGTTAAAAAACAAAACAAAACAAAACAAAAAACCAACAACAAACAAACAAAAGGACTCCATTTTCCAAAACTGACATTTAGATTCATAGTTTTTAGCTGAACAGAGAATCTGTACTCTTTCTTTCAGACCTAACAGTTTTCAATTTACTTTTTCATTTCTAAATTACCTAAATAATTACTTGGAATAACCTGTTATGGTGTAAACCCCAAACCCACTTCCAAGACTGACTTGTGGTGACCTTCAATCAGTTTTTTTAAGGCTGTACATCTTTGTAGGAGAAGAATGCTCATCCTTTTCCCGTGGCACAACTGATAGTTCAAACCACTGACTTTAGCAGTGCAATGCTTAATGTATTAAATTATCAGCAACTTTCAAAACTCATTGCCATCAAGTCAGAATCAGCTCATCATTTGTCCTCCAACACTTTTTTAGGAGGCTGTAAACCACATGGAGGAGATTGCCCACCTTTATTCCAAGGAGCCTCTGGTGGATTTGAACCACCAGAGGGGCTGCTTTCTTTAGAAGCACAGCTTGCTATTCAGTAGGCCACCAGGCCTCCTTACACTATCTGAGTGCTTTATTATTTAACTTAATCAGTACATAAGTCACTTTGTAGGAGTATGCAACCGTGTAAAGTAGAGGATCCTTTACTTGCACATTTTATGACAGGGCACTAGTTTGGGCTTATTTATGCTTTAGTCAACAGCGGAGCCCTTACTGTATATCAGAGCCAATGTCGTGTTAGTGATATGAGAACTCACTAGTACAGTAAGGAATACATTAGCCATATGGCGGATCTAAACTCCCACTTACCAAGTCATTTCAGCCTAATCCTGGGTTCAGAGAAAATCAAAGGAATCTTGCCAAGTGTCTTCTAAAGTTGTTATGATAATTAGTTATTTTCGTAAATGAACCAACTTAGATTCTGGCACTTACTAGATGATGAGTGATGGGAAGCTATTACTGAGAACTTCCAAAATTCTCAAACTCGTTAGTATTGAGTTGGAGTCTACTCATAAATGACTTTCCAGTGGGTTTTTGGAGGCAGCAAATTGCATGGGAGGAGGTTGCCCATCTTTCTTCCATGGAGCCGCTGTGTTTGAACCAATCATCTTTAGGGTAGCCATGCAACTCCCTAAGGATTTCTCCTGGAGCTCCAGGTTACAAGCAAGATACATTTTCTCTTTTTCCTCCACCACACCCCTCCTCTTCTCTCTTTTTCTTTTTTTCTGCCTTCCTTCTTGATATAAAGTTGTTATTGTTATGTGTCATTGAGTTGGAACTGATATATAGCAGGTTATCAGAGGCTGTAAATCATACAGAAGATTGCCCATCCTTTTCCTGTGAAGCAGCTGGAGGACTCGAATTTCATCCCTTTGGGTTGGCAATGCAACTCCTTACCACCAGGTTACTGTTGTGTTGTTAGGTGCCACTGAGTCTAGTATGACTCACACTGAACCTGTGAACAACAAATCTGAACCCTGTCCTATCTCGTGCCACTCTTACAATCTCTGAAACACTCAAGGCCCATTGCTGAAGTCACGGCCCACCGACTTGTTTGAGGGTCTTCATCTCTTTTTCTGTTCTTCTACCTTCGAAAGTATGATGTCTCTCTCCAACAAATAACCTCTCCTAAGCAACATGCCCAAAGTACGTAAGACGAAGCTTTATCATCTTTGCCTCCAAAAAAGCACTCTGGCTGTAACTTCTCCAAGATATATCTGTTTGTTCTTTTAGCAGTCCATGAGATCTCTAGCACTCATCTCCAACTGTTGTTGTTGTTGTTATGTACCAGAGTTAGAACTTACCCATAGCTGATCTTCTAGTGGGTTTTCACAGTTAAATACACGAGAGGAGATTGTCCAGCCTTCTCCCACAGAGAAGGTGGTGGCCTCAACTATAAAGAGTAGGGTACATAAAATAGAGAAGAAACAACTGGGGGAGGCAAGTATCCATAAACAACAATAGAAAGTGCATAGGGTATTGATTATAAAAGTAATAAAACTAGAACTTTATGATCTCATTTTTATGTCTACTTCCAAGATTGTAGGAAAGATCTTAGCAACGTGTTCCCATAGTGGCGTGCTTTTGCAAAATTTACAAAAATAAAATAACTTTGTATTATTTGTTTCAGAAGAATCCTAAAAAGTGTTCTAAGTTGAAGCACCCAAAACCCTACATATACCTCTAATAGAAAACTTTCTGATACAATCTAGGTTAAGAAAAGATAAAAAGAGAAAAATGGCTATAATAGAACTTCCGCTTCTGCAATTATTCTGTTGTTGTTGTTGTTGTTATGTGCCGTCGAGTCGCCTGCGACTCATAGCGACCCTATGTACAACAGCCCTAAACTCTGCTCTGTCCTGTGCCAATTGCACTGTCTCTGACACTCCCATCCCAATTATCCCAGTCACTGAATCAATCCACCTCATAGAGGGCCTTCCTCTCCTGCGCCGTCCCTCCACCCTCCCAAGCATGATGTCCCTCTCCAAGGACCGGTCTCTCCTCACAACATGTCCAAAGTAAGTTAGATGGAGCCTCAGAATCCTTGCCTCCAAGGAGCCACCCGGTTTAACCCTCTCCAGGACAAATCTGTTTGTTTTCCTAGCAGTCCATGGTATTCTCAATACTCTTCTCCAGCACCACAGCTCAAAGGCATCAATTCTCCTTCTATCCTCCTTGGTCATTGTCCAACTCTCTGATGCATAACAGGTGATTGCGAAGACCATGGCCTGTATCAGACGCACCTTAGTCTCCAGAGAGACACCACTGTTCTTCAGCACTTTGGAGAGGTCCCTAACAGCAGACTTTCCCATGGCAATGCGCCTTTTAATTTCCTGGCTGCTGGTCTGTTACTCATAAAAATTCCAACAGCTGGACACAATTTCTCCTACAAAAATTGCATCGCAGAGCTCCTCTGTTGTTCTTATGTACTGATGAGTGGGAAATGACTCAGAGCTGACCTTCCAGCAGATTTTCAGAGGCAGTAAAATCGCACCCGAGGAGATTGCCCATATTTCTCCAGCAGAGCAGTGGGGAGATTGGAACTTCATGCCTTTTGGTTAGCAGCACAACTCTCTACCACTTAACCACCTAAGTAGCTAGAATTTACTTGTATTTCTTTGGGTTCTAAAAACCATTCCATTAGAAGAATTAAGCTATACAACATATACGGATCTTTTTAAAGATTGATTTTTTGAACTCTTTTTCTGAAATTATTTCAACGAATTAAATAACCTTTTTTCCTATCATCTGCATTGCTGTTAAGTGTCATTGAGTCAACTATGACATATAGTGACCCTATGAACAGTAGATATGAACCCAGCCTCCTTTACTATCCTCATTATTTCTGACTTCCTCAAGTCCACCCTTCCAGTCACTGTATTATTGTTCTTAGGGTTGCTATAGCTAGACTCAGACTTGATGGCACCTAACAACATGGGACAGTATAACACAGTAAACAGTTTCTTATTTTTGTATCTGAATAGAGTATAATCCTAAAACTTCTATAAACACGTAATAACTGGAACTCTATTAATGCATGTGGCATCTGCTTATAATTGTATAATTGGCATTATATGTATGTGATAAATACATACTAACCTAAGCAAATACTATGAACAATTGACTTTGAAACCAGAAGGAGCAATTGCGTCGACGAGAGATCTGATGAGGACACCAAGGTCATAAGGCTCGTACATCTATACCAGCCTCAGGTTTGAGTCTTTAGCTCCAAAGCCAGTAAGGGCAAGGCCTAAGGCCATTTCCAGTGTTCCAAAGTGTTCCAGTGTGTAACGGAGAGAGTCGTGGGGTATTGCTCTGGGACCATTGCGAGCACATGCATGACGGATCCTTGGTGGAACACATCCGCAACACGCAGCGGCAAGCAGTTTTCCTACCTCCCAGCGCGCTTTGTGCGTTCCCGCAAGTAAGGAGCAGGAGGTATCTTTTCCATCTGAGCCACCGTCCGCCTTGGCTCGGGGGCGTCCTACGTCGCAGGGTTTGCGCATGCTCGGGAGTGCAGGCTGGTTTCCACTCGGGGAAGGAAGGCGGCGAGCAGGTTATGTGGGAGCCGGCGGTGGCATTTGCAGGCGACACCTGAGCGTGAGCCGGAAGTGGAGGAGCCGAGAGCGGCGCTGCTGGAGCTCTGGAGTAGACCGTGGCGACGGCGGCTGCCCCTCTGCTGGAGAAAGAGGATGAAGAGCGACGAAAGAGGCGCGGGTGGAAACTGCTACGCGGTACCCGGTTTCTTGCTCGTACCCTACTGCGCAGCTTAAGAGCAAGTCTAAGTAAGTGGGAGTCCCGGGGACGACAGGACCTGCGGGGGCCGGGAACCGGGCCGGCCGAGGTCTGCTCGGAGGAGGAGGGTCAAGGGGCAGCCACAGTTGCCCTCACAGGTGTTCTCAGCTTGGGAGCGAACGCAGCAGCCTTCCATCTCTGTCACACTCTCAGGTGAATGGCGAAATCTTCCCAGAGAAAAGTGGGTGAAGGAGCCCTAAATAGAAGAAGTAAACATGCTCACACTTCCAGGTCTAGAAAAGGGTTAAGTGTTTCGGTGCTTTGGGCTCAATCGTAGGGGAATCTATGACGGAGACCTTGGTTCCAGATGCTCCATGTAGTTCAGGCCAGCTGCTTGCGTGTGTCACTCACAAAGTGTTAATTCCGTAGCCTGGCAGACGCGAAGGGGGTGGGGGAGGAAGCAAACAAACCATTTTGGGAAACAAGAGTAAGTTGCGCTTATTACCTACTAGTGTCTCTTCTGGTGGTGGCTTGTGGTTGGAACCTGGAACATTTGGAATTCTATAACATCAGCTTTTCAATACTGTTTCAATACTGCACTCCAGAAGTCATCCTTTTCCAACCACAGAGGAAAGGGAAAATCTCAGCTGCTGGGTTTGAGGATGGAGTAGTTCTGATGTGTCCATGCAAGTAACAGACCTACCTGTAGGAAGTTCTTTGTTGTTAGAAATAGAGCAGCCCATTACAGTGAAGTTGCTTGTCGATTTATCAGAATTAATTTTATGCACATGAATTGCTAATATTCTTGTCGAGGTGTCATCACCCCCAAGTAAGAACATTAACGGCCTATTAAAAACCAAAACCAAAACAACAAACTCAATCCAACAACACAAAAATATATTGTGTAAAGGCCCTTTGGGTCTTTGGCTGTGACCAAGTCCTTGGCTGCATGACAGCCTGGGAGTTTTAACTTATTACCAGCAGCTTTTCTGGAGGCTCTGTACAGATTTATATTGCCTTGAAAAGTCTACAGGAGCAGTTGTACCCTGTCCTCCAGGGTCTTCAAGGAGCTCAGGTGGCTTAGTAGTAAAGAATTGCACTGCCAACTCAAAGGCACACTGTTTGAATCCCGCACTGCTCTTCAGGAGAAAGATGAGCAGTCTTCTCCACTGTGATGTATTAATTCTGAAACCCCCCTGGAGGATCAGCTGTAAGTCACTTTGACTGGACAGTACATTACAACAGTATCAGGGAGTTTATGGGTGGGCATTAACTTGATAGAATGGATTTGATTTTTTTTTAAATTATGAAATAGTGAATCACTAGAAAGACATAATGTGTTTATTGGTTTTAAGTTTTGATGTTTCAGTTTCCTTGGTCATCTCTTGGTTTAGTTTGGTGTGGAAATAGTGCTTATTTAAATACATATTTAAATTAATCGTGTACTTTAGCTAAATACTAAATATTATTTAACTTGTGCATTAAAATTTGTCTTTTTGGGTTTATGTCATAATAATAACACCTAAGATAATACATTTTTAAACTTAGGTAATTATTAATTGAGGGCCTACTATATGTTCAGCGTATACCAAAAATAGAAGATTGAGTAAGTTGAAATTTCTGCCCTTAAGGAACTTGCAGTCTAGGAAGGAGAAATAGACATGCAAGAAGACAAATTATGTTACAATATTAAGTGACACCACAGATGTTTCTACAGTATACAGAATAGGGACTCATTGGCAATAGTCTAAAGAAGACATCTGGGGGAAATTGGGTTTTAAAGGGAAAATAAAGCACTGTACTGATTTCTTCTGTACAAGTTCTTGTGGCATCCACAGTGAGTACTACTCATTTAATCAAAATCTAGCAGAACTTCTAGTTAATGCTTTCTCTTACTCTGTTCTCATGGAATTTATTAGCACACCATATATTGGTCTCTCTCTGTATTACATTTCATTTCAACATTCTCTTAATTATGTCTAGCGTCTTTATCTGAGTGGGGGTGGGGGGCTTATCTTTTCAGAGGCCAAGTGGATTGCTGACAAACGCTATCTTGCTCATAGTATACCAAATGAAAAAGTGTTGCCCCATTCACTATGCCGTGTGGCCTCTCCACTTTCAGATTTTGCATTGGTGAAATCAAACTGGCTTATAAACTTTCTCAGGTTTCTACACTGTTAGAATGGTTGTTACTAGGTGTCCTTGAGTCAGCTGTGATAGTGACCCCCTCCCTACCACACAACAAAAAACCTGCCTATCCTACACATTATCTGCTGTGCTTAAGCGTCTTGTTGCAGTAACTGTCAGTCCCTCTCACTGGCCGTCTTCCTCCTCTTTGCTGACCTTCCACTTGACTGGTTCCTTTGATAAGATACCCCGTATATGCCCAGAGATAAAATCTTACCATAAGTCTTCCAAATGATTGACTTTATGAAGACTATTAATGAAGACCAGGTTGTTTGGGGCCAACAATATGATTTCATTCTTGCCCTTAAGTTGATTCTGCATTTCCTAGGCTATAAATCTTTATGGGAGGAGACTGTGTTATTTCCCCCCCTGTAGAATTGTTATGGATTCAAAAACTCAAACCTGGATTAGGAGCTCAGCTATATACCTTAACAAAGTGGTAGATAAAGGACTCTGTGAGAGCTAACCTTTTTTTCTATGATTTTCCCTCTCCACTTATCTCAGGAGCATCCTTCTATTTGTTTTCATTTATTAACTCATTTAATAGTTACAGATTGACAAGTTTCCCATTCTTGTATAGGAGCTGTTTTGTGTAGGTAACTACTACTCATAGCGACCCTATGAACAGCAACTCTGAATCTTGCCATGTCTTGAGCCATTTTCACTGTCTCTGACACTTACCCCCATTGCCACAGCCACTGTGTCAATCATTCTCATCTAGGGCCTTCCTCTCTTGCTCAGACCCCCACCCTGCCAAGCATGATTAATAGCATTAGAGGAAAAAGTCTAAGACTGTTTTTAAAGTTGATCTAAAGGTCTCTAAATCAGTTCTTCTAATTAAATTTGCTTTTTTCTCAGATGAAAAATCTCATAATACATTTTACATTTTTTCTGCTAATGCTTCACATGGATCTTGCTACACTTAATATAGTAGCAGAAAACCACTGCCCATTGAGTAGAATCTGATGGATGGCCATTGAGTTTGTGAGGTTGTCAGTGTTTATAAATGGAGATTCTTCTGAGGAGCAACTGGTGGGTTCCAGCTATCAACCTTTTGGTTAGTAGCTCAACAAGTAGTTCACTAACCTTCCTGAATTCCTTACAGTAGTGTACTGTATTATAATTCTTTACCAAAGAGTATTTTGAAGATATAAAGTATATGCTTTTAAAAGCTGGCCTCGTTATCTATTTCTGTAACAATCATTTTATAAGGAGATAAATCCTACATTTTATTCACCAACTTATAAAGTTTTAGAAATACTCTTTTGTAAATTGGAAATTTCTTAAATATTTCCAGCCTTAATTCCAGCACTACAATGTATGTGTTTAGCCTTGCAGGTCCTAAACACCACCACATTCGGCCCCTGACTGTTTTTCTTCCTTACAGATAATCTCAGAACAAATTGTGATGGGCTAATCATCTATTACCTTTTTTCTGTAAGCATTGACTATATTATCATGTTGTCTAATATTTATTTCTATTGAGTAGGGAAGTATAAAATCCTGATATGTTGCTGTATAGTATAATGTGTTACAAGACTTAAGCAGGTTTAAGTCCTAGTTTAAAATGTTCTGTGAACTCTTCAGTTACTATCCTGTTTCTTGATAGGCAGTTACTGTTTAACTGTACCATGTAGCTATTAATAGATTGAGATAGTTAACAGTTTTCATTTACTTAGCTCCACAGACACTCTTGGTAACAGCAGCCAGAAAATCAAGAGACTAATTGAATTGGGAAAGTCAGTTGTCAGGGACCTCTCCAGGGTACTGAAGAGCAACAGTGTCAAGCTGGAGACTAAGGTGCGCTTGATCCAGGCTATATTCTTCGCGGTATGTGCTATGCATTGGAGAATTGGACAGTGACTAGGGATGATAGAAAGAGAATTGATGCCTTTGAGCTGTGGTGCTGGAGAAGAGTGTTGAATATACCATGGACTGCTAGGAGAACAAACA
Source organism: Elephantulus edwardii (assembly GCF_000299155.1). Taxonomy (NCBI): domain Eukaryota; kingdom Metazoa; phylum Chordata; class Mammalia; order Macroscelidea; family Macroscelididae; genus Elephantulus; species Elephantulus edwardii. Next base: position 7,238,268 of record NW_006399897.1, read on the forward strand.
GGTTTGTCCTGGAGAGAGTGAAGTTGGAATGCTCCTTGGAGTCAAGGATTCTGAAGCTTTGTCCGACATACTTTGGGCGTGTTGTAAAAGGGGGTACTGGTCCTTTGAGAGGGACATCATGTTTGGGGGAGTGGAGGGACAGCGCAGGAGAGGAAGACCTTTGATAAGATGTATCGATTCTGTGATTGGGGTGGTGGGAATGAGTGTGTTTGAGACGGCGAGGTTGGCACAGGATAGAGCAGCATTTAGGGCTCTTGTACGTAGGGTCGCTATGAGTTGCAAGGGAGTCGATGGCACATAACAACAACAACAACAACTGATGATTTGTAGGTAACTAGTAGGGAAATAGTAACTCATTCTATGCTGTGTTCAACACAGTGATGCAGCCTTTTGTGTTACATTCAGCCACACAGCTGGCATGGTTTCCTCCCATTGCTTAATGAAGAAAGATATATATTGACGCAAAATGTTGATTCTGCATTCAGTGTGACTTGAAATGTTATTGGAGAGAAAAGTGCTAAGCAGCAGTAAATTCTGTCTGGATGATTAATGAGTATCATAGGATACTTATTCTTCTGTGATGTTAGGAATGATGCATGAGCTTGCTTACCACCTATCACAGTCTTCACTTGAACTCAGACATTGTTATTTATGAGTATGTTTTCAAATGAATTAACAGTGTTTATTTTAAACATGCAAATAATTTGAGAACCTGGACTATATGAAGAAAAATGTAGCTTCAGGATTGGAGGAAGACTCATCAATATCCAGCATTATGCAGATGATAATCTTGTTTGCAGAAAGGACATAAAACACTTGCTGCAGAAGATCAAAGCCTTTCATGTGGATTACATCTCAGTATCAAGAAAACAAAATTCCTGACCACTAGAACAGTAGGCAACATCATGATAGATGGAGACAAGATTGAAGTTGTCCAAAGCTTCACAAATTATTTGCTTAGCATACAGGTTGAATAAATATGGAGAAAGGATACATCTCTGATGCACATCATTTCTAATTTCAAACCAGGTAGTGTTCATTTGCTTGTTTGGACAACAGCGCCTTGATCTAGGTATAGATTTCACTTGATTACTAACTTTTCTAGTATTACTAAAAACTGCCTAGCCAAGACCACAACCTTCTCTGCTAGTTAGTAAGTTTAGTACTATTGATAATTTAGTTTTTGTTTTTCAGTCCTACTTTTTATTTTTGTCTACCAAGTTTACAATGGAATTTGTGAAAGTTTAAGAATTAGGTAACTTTAATTTTGTAAATGTAGAAACCTAGACCTGAAGTAAACATGACATATGCAAGAATAACCATTCATAGTGGATATAAATGAAAACTTGGCTAGTGATCTAAGAATATGTGAAGTGGTATAATAGAAGTTTTACTCAGGAGCTCCGTCATCCATCTTGAGAAATACAGAGACCTAGTCCAAACTAAATTGTCATTTCTCTAACGTTTATTATCTCTTATTTATGATCCCTGGGCACCTGATAAATCTTAGGTGTTTTATTAAAGATAATTCTCCTTCTACCATCTAGTATATTATAATAACCCTGCTTTAAGTTGGAATTGACTCATAGCTGAACCTTGGGTGAACTTCCAGAGACTAAATCAGGCAGGAAATTCCCTGTCTTTGTCCTACAAAGCAGCTGGATAGATTTGAACCTGTTGTCTTTGAAGTGGCAGCACAATTATATACCCCATAAGCCACCAGAACTCCCTGGTGTGCTTTAATAATTTATATGTGTTATACTGAGAATTTAAGTAAATGTAGTACATGATTTTTATTTTGAAAAAAATCAAGGTTCTGGGAATAAAGACAATATACTGCTTCTCAAACTTTTGATTTCAAAACTCCCTTAATAGGTTTAAAAATTGAGAACGCCAGTGAGTTTTGATATGAGTAGATGTTTACAGTCTTAGAAATTAAGACAGAATAATAAAAATACTTATAAAAAATTAAATATGTTAAAATGTAATAAAAGAACTTTATTTACCAAACAATTAGAAATATGCCATTAGCAGTTTTGTAAATTCCTTTCATGTCTGCTTAAAGGAGACGACATAATTTTTGCAGTCTTAGGATATGTTATTTTATGTATATGAGGGAAATCAGACCTCACACATATTTGTAATTGAAAAAGATACATATTTTAATTTTTTTTCCCCCAGAGAACTGTGGATATTCTTACTTTATATTCTGCTAACCCTTATGGGTGCTAATTTCCAGTTGGGTAGCCTGATAGCAATATCAAGATAATTTCTGTCTCTCTTAAATTACAGTTCTGTCTCTACTTCATCTGGTGCTTTTAATGGATCTTTGCCCATATCTGATTTTATACCGTCGTTCATTGGTCACTTGCTTTACCTAACTATGCAGTTCTTTTCAATTGTTGACTCATTCTCTAGATTATTAAGAAAAATCACATTAATGTAAGTACCACTGGATAGCATCAGAAGAATTTAAGCATTGGGAAACTTTTCAAAGGGATATCTACCCTGAATTCACTTGTAGAAAATGTCTACTAAACTCCAGACTGAGTAATCATAGCTTTTTTTTTTAAAGTGTCACTGGGGGCAAAATGAATAATTGAGCTCACAATTCAAATGTTTATCAGTATCAGTATGCAGAAATAAAAATATATACAACAGTTTAACAGTTTTTACATGTACAATTCAGTGACCTGTAATTGAGATAGTATTAATTTTTACTGTCTTTTCAAAGACATGCTTGAGTAAAATGTTTTAATACTGTGAGTTCATTAAAGCTGGATTTAATGCAGATAATGTTGTAATGTTTGTTACTACTGCCTTGATTATTTCTAAAGCACCAGCACTTTTACTCAGTATCATTTTTGTACTAATAGTGCAAATGTCAAACAGTGAAAAAGACAAAATAATGTCTTACTGGTAGTTATGTTGTTAGGTGCCATCAAGTTGACTACAATTCATAGTGACCCTGTGAACAACTGACCTGAACCTTGCCCTATCCTAGGCTATCCTTATCGTCTCTGACACTCTAGAGCCCATTGTTGAAGTCTCCATGTTAGCCCATATTGTTGAGGCTCTTACTGTCCTTTACTGATCCTCTTTTTGTGCATAATATCCCTTTCCAAAGCAAAGCCTTGCCCAGCTACCCATCCAAACTATGAATGTTAAAGCTTTGCTAAATTTCTGCCTCCAGGGAGCAGCCCCTCTGCACTTTCTAAGACATATTGGTTCATTCTTTTGGTAGTCCATGGGATATTCAGTACTCTTTGCCAGCAACACAACTCGCCTCCCTTATTCTGTCATCTTTATTCATTGTCCAGCTTTGTTGCATAGCAGGTGATTGAGAGGAATATAACCTGAACCTGGGATACTTTCGTCTTTAAACTGACACTGCACTTTGGCATTGACAGTATACTTGGCTAGTGCAATATGTCTCCTGATGTCCTGACTTCTACTGCGAAGGCTCTGGACATGCTCATCAGGTTGTGCCAAGAAATCTGGATGACAACTACCTGGCCGACTGTCTGGAAGAGATCCATATATATTCCCATTCCAAAAAAGGTGACCCAACAGATGTGGAAATTACTTACTGAACAATATCATGCACAAGCAAAATCAAGCTGAAGATTATCCAGAAATTATTAGAACAGTACATTGACAGAGAAATTAAGTACAAGCTGAGTTTAGAAGAGGTCATGTACTAGAGACATTATCACTAATGTCACATAGATCTTGGCAGAAAGCAGAAAGTACCAGACTAATGTCTACCTGTGTTTCATTGACTATGCAAAAGTGTTTGTGTGGATCACAACACATTGTGGCTAACCTTGAGGAAAATGGGAATCCCAGAATATTTGATTGTGCTCATGCAAAACCTATACTTTGATCAAGAAGCAGTTCTCAAATGAGAGCAAGGACATACTGCATGGTTCAAAAATCAGAAAAGAAGTACATCAGAATGCATCCTGTCTTATACCTTTTCATTCTAGATGCGGAACTGATCATTTGGGGGACAGGACTTTATGAGAAGGAATGTGGCATCAGGATCGGAGGAAGACTCATCAACCTATGTTATGCAGATGACACAACCTTGCTTGCTGAAACTGAGCAGGACCTGAAGTGCTTGCTGCAGGTCAAGGACTGTAATCTTTCCATACCGATTGAAGCTCACCATCAAGAAAACAAAGGTTCTCACCATTGGGCTAATTGGCAGCACCATGATAGATGGAGAAAATATTGAGGTTGTTAACAGTTACAGCTTTCTCAGCTCCACAATCAACACTCTTGGCACCAGCAGTCAGGCAATCAAAAGACAAATTGCACTGGGAAAATATGTTGTCAGGGACCTCTCCAGAGTACTGACAAGGAATGATGTCAGTCTATAGACTAGTGTGTGCCTTATCTAGTCCATGGCCTTCATAATTACTTGCTATGTATCAGAGAGCTGGACTAAGGATGGCAGAAGAAGAATCAATGCCTTTGAGTTGAAGTTCTGAAGAAGAGTTTTAAACTTACCATGAACTGCCTAGAAAACAAATAAGCCTGTCATGGAGAGGGTGAAACCACGTTTTTCCTTGGAGGCTAGGATTTGAAGCTCCATCTCACATAGTTTTTGTATGTGGCCAGGAGGGACCAGTCCTTGGAGAAGGACATCATGCTTGGAAGGGTGGACAGCAAAGGAGAGAAGACCCTCGATGAGATGGATTAATACAGTAACTGGGGCAGTGGGGGTAGGTGTGTTGGAGTCAGTGAGACTGGCTCAGAATAGGGCAAGCTTTAGAGCTGTTGTATATAGGGTCGCTTTGATTTGAAGGTGACCTGATGACACATAACAGTACCAAGGCTGTTGATGGTTGACCTAAGCAAGATGAAATCATTGACAGCTTCAATCCTTTATCTTTCATGATGTTGACTGTTGATGTATGGTGAGGATCTTTGTTTTCTTGGTGTCGAGATGTAATTCAGACTGAGGGCCACAGTTCTTGATACTCTTTTGAGTATCAAAGAGTAAGTTTTAGAAGTTCTGATCGCTTGAAAGTAAGCAAGTTGTGTCTTCTGAATGCCACAGGTTTTGATGAGTCTTCCTCTGATCTTGATACCACATTCTTATACATTTATAGAATTCAGCTTCACGAATTCCTAGCTCAGTATTTAGATTGAATAGGTATGGAGAAAGAAGACATCCCTGAGGCACACCCTTCCAGATTTATACCTTACAGTGTTCCTTTGCCCTGTTTGCACAACAGCTTCTTCATGTAGGTATAAATTTCACCTGAGTATAATTAAGTGTTCTGGGAGTGCTAGTCTTCTCAGTGTTAGACATAATTTGTTAAGTTTCACACAGTCAAATCTCTTTGCATAGTCAACAAAACACAAATATTCTCTCCTTTCAGTCAGGATCTGACCTCCATCCACATTGATAAATCCCTGGTGCCCCATCCTAAATCCAGCATGAACTTCTGGCAGTCACCTGTTAATGTACTTTTCTAGCTGTTTTTGTTCCTCATCTGCAATATTTTGCTTGCATGTGATATTAATGATATTTTTTTATAATATCCATATGCTGGATCACCTTCCTTGAGAATGAAGACAAATAGGCTCTCCAAGAGTCAGTTGGCCAAGCAGCTGTCTTCCAAATTTTCTGGCATAGACTATGGAAAGAAGTGGTGGATAGGGTAATACAAGCATTCTGAACCAGACCAGGTACTGAGCTGAAAACTATTAAAACTAGTCCACAGAAAACCAAAATTCAAACTTGTATCTATCCCGGTTGAATTTAAAAATTTTCTCAAGAACAAGTTTGAAGCATTTAACCCCAGTGATCAAATACCAGCGGAACTGGGAAGACATCAAAGATAATCATCCATGAAGAGCTGGAAGGTAATTACGGTGATGGAGGAGAAAGAGAGAATGAAAACACATGTCAGAAGAGACTATGAAAATTGCATTAGAAGGGAGCTCTGGTTGCCTAGTGGCAAGAAACTGCACTGCAATCCCGAAGGCATTATAGATATTCCGCTGGAGAAAGAGGGACAGTCTCCTCCTGTTCTAGTTGGATCTGATCCAACAGTACACAAGAAAAATAAATGAATAAATACATAAATACAAAAAAACCCGAAATTATTTTCTTAAAAGAAAGTTGCATTATTAGAGTTTTGAGAAGCCAAAACAAAGGTATGCAAAAGAAGCTGAACAGAAAATTTCAAAGGGCAGCTTGAGAAGACAGCAAAATATGACAGTGAAATGTGCGAAGAACTGGAGGCAGAGAATAAATACAGGAGAACTCGCTTGGTACGTCTGCGGCTAAAAGAACTGAAAAATTCTAGCCTCAGGTTGCAGCATTGAGAGATGCTGAATGATTCCATGAAGAATCAAAATGGAAGGAATACTCAGAATCACTGTGCCAAAAAGAATTAGTTGTCACTGAAAAATTTCAGGATGTACTATATGAATAGGAGCCTGTGGTAATGAAGAATGATGTTAGAGTGATACTGAATGAATTGGCAAACAATAAGTCCCCCAAAATTGTTAGATTACTAATTGACATGTTTTCAAATAACAGAGTCAACCTGGAATGTGCTCGCTTACCAGTCTATGCCAGAAAATTTGGAGTATTTTTGGTAAGGTTGCCGAAGAATGACAGGACTCAGTTCCAACCAAGACAGACAGTTAATTAGGAAGAAACTGCCAGGTGCCTGCCTCCAAAACAGAGATCAATGGCCACTTAAAGTTACAGTGGAGTTTTACATTGTCTTACAAGGAAATTAGAAGTTAGGATGTTCGCAGCTGCTTGGTTAAAGATAAGGGAGTAAGTTGGGTGTCATGGATAAGTTACTCCTGGGAAAGGGAGATGAGATAGTTTTTGCAACTCTAACAGAGATAAATAGAGTTGCAGCTGGTGCTTTGATCATTACCGTAGTTTTCAAGAAAGTGAGGGAGTGAGCTGGGGGAAAAAGGGAGGGGCAGCTCTGTAGCCATGATATTTCTACTAATAGTATGAATATTGAACTTGTAGACCTTGTGGAAGGGTCTTGAGCACCGCTGTGAATATGACCAAATTTTGAGAACCATTGGTAGTCATGTTTATTAAGGAATTTAAAGCTTACACAATTCAACCATTCTACTTTTCCTCTACAGGATCTTTGCTAAGTAGTTATTTACCTGGGTTTGAATACTTTCAGTACCTGTAAATAATTGTACTGAAGAATAAAAAGAAATTGCATAGATGGGTATGAGGGCAAGAAATTCTTAACGTTGAAATTGTATGTTGAACTGTTTTAAAAGTTTATATAAATCTCCACTGGCTACCTTTAAATTAAGAAGTATAAAAATTATAGATTACTTAAATTATATTGAGAAGAACAGGTGATTAATTTTTGTTGGAGTTTTTTTCCCCCTTTTGCTAAGTTTAAGGATATATGACTTTTTTTGGTTTGTCTTTCTCTGACTTCTCTTTAATTAAATGAATTTATATTAGATGTGTACATGTATATATTTCTTCATCTGTCTCCTGAGTAATAAGTTACTTGATAGTTACCATGAGCTGCCAAAATAAAGACTATCTATACATTGAGTATTTGTTTTTGTTGTTATTATTATTGTTTTAAATAGCCAACAGGTCTAAATGAAGGGCATTGATGGTTCAGTAGAATTCTTACCTTTTATGCTGGAGACTCAGGTTTAGTCCTGACCAGTACCTCCACCATTCATTTGTCAGTGGAAGTTTTTGTATTGCTATGATGCTGAATGGATTTCAACAGAACTTCTAAACTAAGACACGTTAGGAAGAAAGGCCTGGAAATCTACTTCCTTAACCAGTGGGTATACTATGGATCACAACAATCTCAATCACCTCTACTGATCAGGAGGTTGGCACAGGGCCAAATAGCATCTTGTTCCATTTTACATGGGCGTCATTTTGTGGTAGGGACTTACTAGATGGTATCTAACAACAGAATTAGCCTATAACATTGCCCTTATTGTTTAAATCAGTGAATCAGTGGTAGACTGCATTTGAGATACATATATATATGATTTTTTTTTTTCGTCTTGTTGTATATTGTCAAATTGGATCTGACTTCCGTCTCCCGCAGAATGTCTGATGGATTTGAACCACATGCCTTTGGGATTGCAGCATAGCCACTAGGCCAGTAGAGCTCCCTAGGGAGTCACGCTATCATTCTTGATTTTTTTTTTTTTTCAAAAGCCCCTAAAATAGTAATTTAAACTCTCTTTTGTTTAAAATTGGCAAACCTACTGCTTTTAAGTTGGTTCCAACTCACAGTGACACCCTATCCGGTTTCTCAAATGAAATCTTAACAGTACTGCTCCTCTGTTTGACAGAGTGGCTGGTGGTATCAAATGGTGATTTGCAGCACAGCAGACTATGTACTACATCACTAGAGTTCCTTAAAAATGGACAACTATATATATAAAATATACATTGTTGTTAGCTGCTGTTAGATGAACTCCCAGCTCAAGACAACAGCATGCCCAATGGAATGAAAGGCTGTTTCACCATTTTAGTCAGTTGTGAACTATACTGTTAAAATCTCTAGGATTTCTTTTGGCTAATTTTCAGAAGTAGATCACCAGGCTTCTTCTTTCCTAGTGTCTAGTTCTGGAAGCTTGCTAAAACCTGTTCAACATCATAGCAACATGCCAAGCTGTCAATGACAAGAAGAATGGTGGCTGCATATGTGGTATCAAACCCAAGTCTCATGGAAGACAAGAATAGTACCACTGAACCAACCACCAGTCCTATCTGTAAGTGAACATATTGTTTTTAGTTGCCAATAAGTCAGCCAATGAAAATATTACAGATTACAGTAGTCCAGTCTGCTAGTGATCAGAGGTTGGCATAGGGATAATGGAGTTACGGAAGATCAGATGAGCATGTCCCTAACTCATTCAGCAGACTCATCACATAACTGACATATTTAATTGTTATATTGGTTCTCATAGATTTGTTGATGTTATTATTTGGTGCTTTTGAGTCACTTGTGACTCATAGCAACCATGTGCCCAATAGCTCTGAACCCTGTTCTAGCCTTAGGAAATCTCACTGTCTCTGGCACACCCTCATTGCCTCAGTTACTGTGTCAACCTGTCTCATCTGGTGTCTTTCTCTCCTGAACTGTCCCTTTACCCTTCTAAGCATGATGTCCTTCTCCAAAGACTGATCCCTCTTGCATACATGCCCAAAGTATGTGAGCCAGAACCTCAAAATCCTTGCCTTCAGGGAGCAGCTTGGCTTCTGAATAGCTTTAGAGTTTTAAATTCTTTTCTTAAATTTATTATATACATGTAACCCATTGCCATTGAATCAGTTCTGACTTAACAGTGACTCAGTAGGACAGAATAGAACTACTATATGTAGAGTTTCCAACATAGTCTTCACATAATCTTGATGCAAGCAGACTGCTGTATCTTTCTGCCATAAAGCTACTAATAAGTTGGAATCACTGACCTTTTGGTTATTAGCCTAGTGTCTAACCACTGCACTACCAGGGCTCCTTCTGTAGACAGCTAATAGGCAGACAACAGGGAACACTAAAGGTGGAGGGGAAGTTAATGAAGACAAAAAAATTCTCAATTTGATCATCATCAAGTCCTTACATAGCATATCAAAACAAAATAAAGTTAATACTTCAGAACCATTATCTAAAGAGGAAAATTTAATCACATCTAATTTAAAGTTTGTTGTTATAATAAAGGTGCTCTCGAGTTGAGGATGACTCATAGTGACCCTGTGAATAATAGACTGAACCCTGTCGTATCCTGTGCCATCCTCTCAATCTGATACACTTGAGCCCATTGCTGTAGTCAGTGTGTCAGTCCACCTGGTTGAGCGTCTTCCTCTCCTTTGTTGACCCTACAGGACATCATGATGTCCCTCTCCTAGAAATTGCCTGAAGTATGTGAGATGAAGCTTCATCATCTTTGGCTCAAAGAACAATTCTGGTTCCACCTTCTCCAAGACATATCTAATCCATGGGATGTTCAGTACTGTTCATCACCTTAGCTCAAAGGCATTAATTCTTTTCCTGTCATCCTTGTTCATTGTAGGTCTATCAGGTGCATAGCAAGTGATTGGAAAGACAGTGGCCCCTGACTGCAGCCTTTCCCAGTACAGTACATCGCCCAATCTCCTGACTGCTGGAACCAAGTGTATTGATTATGAATCACTAAGATGAAGTCAGTGATAGTAATACATTATACGACAGTAATTTTCATTGACATAGTATATTTGTTTTTAGTATCCGTAGTACATGAAATTTTAGTTTACATTTTGTTGTATATTTAGTCTCCAAGTCAGACCAATATGTGCTAAAAATTATTTTGTACATTACACAATTTTGTTTATAAGTAAAGCTTGCTACAGGTTAGATGGGGACAGTGACTTTGGTTTTGAATAAGTTTGAGGTGCCAATAAAACATCAGATAATTTGAACAGATTGGATTATAAATTAAAAGAAATACAGATTGAGGATATTACAAATATAACCATTGACCATGAGAAAGAATGAAATTGTTGAGCGGTAGAATGTGGTAATCTAAAAAGAGAGTGGCTAGGATCTTGGAAAACACCTATATAGAGAGAAACATCAGGATATGTTGAAAGCTGGACGGATTTATTACACCTTAGGAAATGAACTACTGCAGAGTAAATTCACAACTACTCATTAGCTTACTAGCAAATGAGGTTTGGGTTTTAATGAGACATCTTTATGAGAACTGGTTCATCGAATTCTCAGTAAGCAGTTAAGGAGTTACCTGTGTTTAAAGCCACAGATTGACAGATTTTTGGAAAGTCTGACATATGAGAGCATGCATGAGAATAATAAAAATTGGAAATGGAAACAAAATATTGGGTCCAGTGTTTAAAAATGTAGGTAACTCATTTCAATGCCAACCCAGAGGCAGGAGGATTGAATATGCCAAATGCTACACGAGAGAAAGATTGCGTTCTCTCGTGCAGTGTTCAGTCTCTGAAAATCCACTTGAGGGTCAGCAATGAGTCTGTCTGTATAGCACATAAGAACAACAGTGATAAAATACAAAAATATTATAGAGGAAACTTGGAAGGTAAAAAGTTATTTTCTGTGACTTGTTTCCTATATTATCTATGTGTAATATTTTTTCCCATTAAGCTACTGTTCTAATTGGTACAGACTTAGATTTAACTTAGAAATATATTAAATCTCATTTCTCTTGATTGTTTATAACATTGTTATTAATAGCAAAGTTTATATTTTCACGTACAAATAAACTTGGCAGTCCATCTCTAATTAAGGCCTATTTCTAAAATTATTTTGCTGCATAAGACTTTTTTTAAATGAACAGTTACCTTCCTCATACTGTATGGCCAGCAAGCAGTGGTCCTAGAGTCAGCTGAACACACCTACTCAAAAGACCCAATTTCTCTGGCATTAATCTTTTTCAGGTGTGTTGAAAGATAGGAGATAGCATCTGCTATCCCAAGTGATATCTTACGTGTAATGGAAAAATGACACACGAGTTACTGTAGGAACCCCCTAAAGCATGCATGCTTTGCAGGAAGGCTTTCTTTATGTGCACACAGGTCTGCTGAGTGTTCAATCCAGGTGTTATTAGATATTGAGTCAATTCCTAGACATAGCAACCCTATGTACAACCCTATCCAATCCTGCACCAGACTCACGATTTTTGCCATGCTCAAGCTCATTGTCATTGAACTCAAGTCATTGGGCCCATCTTCTTGAGGGTTGTCTTCTCCTTAGGCAACCCTTTACTTTCCCGAGCATGATGTTCTTTTCCAGGGACTGACTTCAGATAAAGGGTCCAAAGTATATAAGACTAACCAAGTTTCACCACCCTTGCCTCTTTTTTTTTTTTTTTTGTAAACCCTTGCCTCTTAAGGAGGAGTGCTTAAGACAGGTCTTCTTTCGGCACTCCATGATTTATTAAGTACTCTTCAACGCTGTTATTCAAAACCATCAGTTTTTTTGTTTTATTCGTTGTCCATATGAAGCAATTGAAAATACCATGGTTTGGGTTAAGGGCGCCTTAGTCTTTAAACTGATACCTTTATACTCTAGTATTTTAAAAACATCTTTGACAACAGATTTCCCCAATACAATGTCTCTTGATTTCTTAACTGCTTCTTCTATGGGTGTGTGTTGAGCCAAATAAAAGGAAATCCTTGAGAAAGTCAACCTTTTTTCCATTTATCATGATGTTGGCAGTTGGTCCAGTTGTGAGGAGGTGTGCTGATCATCTTCAGTAAGTGTTTCAAGGTTAGATCATCTGCATAACACAGGTTATTGGTGAACCTTCATTCAATCCTGATGCCACATTTTCCATCAGATGGTCTAGCTTCTCAGGTTATTTGCTTAGCTTATGTATTGAATAGGTACCATGAATGAATAGAATCCTGACACTCTGATTTCAAACCATACAGGCTCCTCTTTTGTTTGAATGATTGCTTCTTGGTTCATGTATAGGTACTGTATGGGCACAATTTAGAAGTCTAGAGTTCCTATTATTAATATTAACCGTACTTTATTATGGTCCACACAGTTGAATGAATGCCTTTGTATAGTCAAGAAAGGGGGGGTGGGTAATCTTTCTGATATTCTTTGCTTCCACCTGATACCAGAAATAGTTACCCTGTTCCAAAGTCTCTACTGAATACACCTTGAATTTCTAGCAGTTCTCTATGGATGTACACTGCAGCCAATTTTGAATAATCTTCAGCAAAATGTTACTTGTTTGGGTAATTTCCACATTCTGTTGGATCACCTTTTTTTGAATGCACACAAATAGGAATCTCTTCCAGTCAAAGTCTACGATTTTGTGGACTACACATTAACATAATATGAACATCTTTGTCATTGGTCTGAGAGTTGTTGTTAGGTGCTCTCAAGTCAGCTGTTAACTCTAAACTACAGAGCTGAAATTTGCCCTACCCTTCCCCATCATCCCCATCATGCTTGAGTCCATTGCTATAGTTATTGTATCAGTCTGTCTCATTGATGGTCTTCTGCTAGAGTCTCCTGACAGCATAGCCAAAGTATGTGAGATAAAGTTTCATCATCCTTGCTTCTGAGGAGCAGTCTGGTTGCACTTCCTCTAAAATATGTAAACTTATTCTTTCAGCAGTCAATAGTATACTCATTCTTGTTCCTTAGGACTACAACTTAATCAATGCTTCTTCGGTCTATTTAATTATTGTCTAGCTTTCAGATACACCTTCAGCAATTGAAAAATCTCATGGCTTAGATCATTCGCACCTTAATCTTTAAACTGCTATTCTTTCTCTTTAGCACTTTGAAGAAGTCCTTGTCTGTAGCCTTCCCCAAGACAATATATCCTTTGATGTTTTGATTGCTTGTACAATGGGTGTTGATTATAAAACTAAGTAGATTTAAATAATTGACAACTTCAGTTATTGTTACCATAATTATTTAAGTATTCATTATTCTTTTTCATAATAAATATTCATTATATTACCTGTTAGTCCAGTGGTGAGGATTTTTGTTTTCTTGATGTTGAGATGTACTCCACATTTAAGGCTGCAGTTTTTTGATCTTGCACTAAGTGCTTCAAGACATCTTTATTTTTCTGCAAGCCTGGTTTTTCCATTTACATAATGCAGGGTATTACTGAGTCTCCCTTCAATGCTGATGCCACATTTGTTGTCTCATCTAACTTCTTGATTTTACTTGAATTATTCTAAGGAACAGTCAGAAAATCAAACTATATATTGTATTAACTGTATCTGCTACAAAAGATCATTTTGAAGTATTCAAAGACCAAGATTTCACCTTGAGGACTAAGGTATACTTGAACCAAGTCATGGTTTCTATCGTGGTCCAGTAGATAAGGAGTTGTGCTGTCATCCCGAAGATGGGCAGTTCTAATCTACCAGTTGCTCTGTGGGAGAATGATGTGCAATCTCCTGTTGTGTGATTTATAGCCTTTTAAAACACACTGGAGGGTCAAGTGTGAGTTGGTTCCAACTTGACAGCAATGAGATTTTTTTTGTTTTGGGTTTATGGTTGGTTTGTTTTTCTGTATAGGAAAGCTGGATGATGTATAAGAAATACGGAAGAGAAATTGGCACTTTGAAATATGGTTGCAAGGAATATGGAATATACATGGACTGATAGAAGAATGAACAAATCTGTCTTGAAAGAAGTACAACCAGAATATTGCTTAGAAGAAGTATAGCAAGATTTTGTCTCATATTTTGGACGTGTTTTCAGAAGGGACAGTTCCTTGGTTAAGAACATCATGTCTGAGTGTCAGAGAAAGACTACGACCTTCACCAAGAGGGATGCTAAAGCACAGGACAAACTGTTAGGAAGGTGAAGGACTGCACAGTATTCTTTCCTGTTGCCCATGGCAATGCTTTTTGTTGAGACAAAACAGGTCCTAGGGACAGAGTCACAGAAGGTTAAACTCAGGTTAATTTTTTTTTTTTAAACAAAAGGGGGGGGAAGGTATCTGTTAATCCTATGAATACCAATTTATTGATAAATGAAATCACACAATTTTGGCTATAGTATTTGTGACAGTAACCTTATATTTAACTGTTACTTTCATTACATCTGGAGACTAATAAATTTTATTACATCTTAAACGACTCAGAAATTGAGGGTTTTTTTTGTTTGGTTTTTTTTTTGCAGTTTTACATTTATTAAACTACAGTTCAAAGCACAAATTTACACATTCTAAATACACTAAACGTATCTAATGAAGTCACACTAGTCTTCCACTGACATTATATATATCTGGGTGAAAGACATTAGCTTTACAAGACTTTTTAAAAACACGAATCCTTAGTATAAAAACTGTATACTTTGTATGTAAACGGTTTAATAGGGAACCCAATTAATGGGCTTCCATCTCCACTAAGTCATCCATTTTCTTGCATATTTTATTTTAAACGCTTAGGGGTAGGGCAAACTGGTAAGTTTAAATCTGAATACATTATCTAAATCTTCCAATATCCCCAATGAATTATAGTTGAAAGAGATTTTGTCTGGTCCCAAATAGCTATCACTAATGGTTTTATTTCCAAGAGAATGAACAGAATAGGATTGTTCATTTCCTCCCCCGCCCTCCCCCTACTGGAATGTTGACCAGACAAGCTTAACTTGTAACTTCAAGATCTAAAGAAGTGTTGATGATGCCTGCTTAAGCTTCGGTGGAGAAATTGAGTTTTAATGATAGTTTCAGGACATTTAGTAAATGGAAAATTCTTTCCGATACTAATTTTTTTTGTCCCAGTTCATTAAGAGCATCTTTTTAGTGAGTGCATGTGATGCAGACAGAGAGATATTTGGCAAGTTAGGTAAGTGAAAGTAAGTCATCCTTGATCTAAATTTTCATGTTAAACCGACAGTATGCTAGAATATATTAAAAAGAAGGGCCACATGCATACACACCTCCCAAGTAGTGGTTTATATAAACTTGTCTAACTTTCATTGATGATTGTTGTGTACCATTGAGTTGGAACTGACCCGTAGCTGACCTTCTAGCAGGTTTTCAGAGGCAGTAAATCACACAGTAGGAGACTGTCCATTTTTCTCCCACAGAGAAGCTGGTAGATTTGAACCATGTACCTCTGGGATTGCAGTACAGGTAGTTTTAAAAATTTATTGCCTTCTTTCCCCCACCCCCTCTTTTTTTTTCCAGTTCCTCAGTGTCAGAGTTTATTGTAAAATTATATTTGTTTATGACTGAGTAATGATGGTGACTTTTGAGGAATGTTTTACGGTAAACTGTAAATTTAGTTTAGTCTTTATTACTCATACCCAAAAATGTTGTTAGGTGCTGTCAAACTGAGTATGATCTATAGTGACCCTGTGAACCACATATCTGAACACTCTCATATCCTGTATCATCCTGACACTCACTGACACATTAAGCGTATTGCTGCAGTCACTGTGTCAATCCATCTGGTTGAGGGTCTTCCTCTCCTTTGCCACCCTCTTCCTTTCTAAACACGATGCCTTCTCCAAGAAATAGCCTCTTCTAGCACATGTCTGAGATAAGTGAGGCGAAGCTTTATCACCTGTACCTCCAAGGGGTGGCTGCACTTGCTCCAAGACATAGTTGCTTGCTTTTTTGGCAGTCCAGTACTTGCTTTTTTTGGCAGTACAGTACTCTTCTCCAACACCAGAACTCAGAGGCATCAGTAATTCCTCTGTCATCATTATTGATTGTCAGATCTCAGATGCATACCAAATGATTGGAAAGACCATAGCCAGAATCAGACACACCTTCATCCTCAAAGTGACATCATTGCTCCTCAATAATTTGGAGAGGTCCCTAACTGCAGACTTTCCCAGTGCAGTATGTCTCCTGATTTCCTGGCTGGTACCAGGGTTGTTGATTATGAATATTAGTAAGATGAAATTGACTGTTTGAATCTTTTCTCCATCTATCATGATGTTGCCTTTTGGCCCAGAGGTAAGGATTGTCATTTTCTTGATACTGAGGTATAATCCATTTAGAAGGCTGGATTCTTTAATCTTTAACAAGTGCTTCAAGTTCTCACTTTCAGCCAGCAAGATTGTGTTGTCTGCATGAGAGATGAGTCTGCCTCTGATTTTGATGCCATATAGTCCAGCTTTTCAAATAATTTGCTCAGCATACAGATTGAATAGATACAGAGAGAGAATATAACACTGATACACTGCCTTAAACCATCTAGTGTTCCCTTGATCTGTTCACACATCATCTTTTTGGTCTAGGTTTCACATGATCACAATTAAGTGCTCTGTGATTCCTGTTCTTCTAAATGTCAGCCATAAGTTGTTATGATCCACGCAGTGAAATGCCTTTGCATAGTCAATAAAGTATAAATAGACATTCTTCTAATATTCTTTATTTTCATCTGGGATCATCTTACATCAGCAGTAATATCACTGATGCCACACACCCTCTGTTAATCCTGCCCGAACTTCTGGCAATTCCCTATCTTTGTACTGTTCCAGCTGTTTTAAATGATATTTATCAGTATTTTGGTTGTGTGTGATATTATTGATACTGTTTAATAATTTTGTTGGAAGGTAGAGGGAATACACAGTCACTGTACCAAAAAGAACTGACTGACCTTGGAAAATTTTAGGATGTACCATATGAGCAAGAGCCAATAGTAAAGGAGGAAATTGAAGCTGCACTGAAGGCATTGGCAAAAACCAGGGCTCCAGGGATCAGTGGCATACCAATTGACTTGTTTCAGTTAGCATTTGCAGCCCTGGATGAGCTCATCAGTTGATGCTAAGAAATTTGGAAAAGAGCTTTTTGGCCAATGAATTGAAAGAGCCATATTTGCCCCCATTCCCAAGAAAAGTGATGATGCAAGAGAATGTGAAACTATACCCAATTATAGACTTAAACAAAAAAAAGTTGTGTTTTTGTGGGTTTTTTTAAAAGTTCGGTACTGAGTATACATGTCCATTGCTCAGAATATACTTAATGTACTTAGAAATCTAAAAGTTCAAGTGCATGACTGGATTATTTCTTCAAAAACATTTTAATATAAAACTTAATAAATTGCAAGCATAAAAGTTAAAATTTAGAAAACTATTAGGGAGTTCTTTTCCATTAGAAGGGATTACATGAATTGGAATCAACTCTGACACCCAGAAACATATTAACTATTTGGGAGACAGTACGAAAGGTGAAACACACTTCTTGACCTTACAAATTTTAATTTGGTATTGAAATTATTTTTAATGTTGTGGAGTATAGGATTGAGGCTCAATGTCAAGAAGACAAAGATTCTCACCACTGGACCAATTGGCAGCATCAGGATGGATGGTGAAGAGATTGAGATTGTACACAGCTTTAGCTTGCTTGGCTCCACAGTCAACACTCTTGGCACCAGCAGCCAGGAAATTAAAAGGCGCATTGCCATGGGAAAGTCTGCTGTTAGAGACCTCTCCAAAGTACTGAAGAGCAGTGGTGTCTCTCTGGAGACTAAGGTGCATTTGATACAGGCCATGGTCTTCGCAATCACTTGTTATGCATCAGAGAGTTGGACAATGACCAAAGAGGATAGAAGGAGAATGGATGCCTTTGAGCTGCGGTGCTGGAGAAGAGTATTGAGAATACCATGGACTGCTAGGAAAACAAGCAGATTTGTCCTGAAAGGGTTAAACCGGGTGGCTCCTTGGAGGCAAGGATTCTGAGGCTCCATCTAACATACTTTGGACATGTTGTGAGGAGAGTCCAGTCCTTGGAGAAGGACATCATGCTTGGGAGGGTGGAGGGACGGCGAAGGAGGGGAAGGCCCTCTATGAGGTGGATTGATTCAGTGACTGGGATAATCAGGATGGGAGTGTCGGAGACAGTGCTATTGGCACAGGACAGAGCAGAGTTTAGGGCTATTGTACATAGGGTCGCAACGACTTGACGGCACATAACAACAACAACAACATGTGGAACCTGTTCATGAACCGAAAATCAAGTCACAGAACAGAGGATACTCCATGACTTAAAAGCACAAAGGCTATGTGTCAAGGTTGTATCCTTTCATTATACCACTTTAATATGTGTGCTGAAAAAAATAATCCATACAGCTGGACCATTTTTAGAATGTGGCATCAGGTTTGAAGGAAGACTCATCAGCAGCCTGCATTATGCATGTGATAGCTTTGCTTGCTGAAAGCAAAGAGGACTTGAAGTACTTCCCAAAGAAGACTAGTATACTTTTGGTATGTTTTACACCTCAGTGTTAAGAAAACGAAATCCTTACACTTGGGCCTGTAGTCAGATGATGTTGTTTGCTAATGAATCAGAAGCAACCTACAGCTGACCCATGAGCAGGTTTTCGGAGGCAGTACAGCACATGGGAGGAGATTTCCCCATCCTCCTGTGGAACAGCAAGTGAATTTGAACTGCAAGCCTTTGGGATTGCAGCACACTTTTTACCACTAGTCCACCAGAGCTTTCTAATAGTCAAATGACATCAAAGAAATAGAGAAATGATTGAAGTTGTCAAGGATTTCCTTTTATTTTGCTCCATAAATACCAGCCATGGGAGCAACAATCAAGAAATCAAGAGATCAATGTGTTAGCCAAGTCCACTTAAAGAACTTCTATTAAATTCTTAGAAAGCAAGATAGTCATTGTAAAGGGTAAGGTTTACCTGACCCAAATTAAATATTTCCTGTTGTATCATATGAATAAGTGTGAAGAGTACCTTTGAATTGTGCTGACCAAGATTGTTGATTATACCGGGGTACCTACCAGAAGAACAAACACCTATTTTGGAACAAGTACAGTCAGGGTACCCCTTAGAGGAAATAATAGTAAGACTCACTCTCACATACTGTAGGCATTTATCAGTAGGGATCAATCCCTGGAGAAGGTCTTGATATTCATGAAAAAGGGAAGGTCAGTGAATGAGAAGAATTCCCTTGAAGAGGTGGATTGACGCAGTGACAGCAGTGGATTTAAAAACAGAGATTGTTAGGCTGAGGCAGGATCAGGTAAGGTTTTGACTTGTTATGCATAAGGTTGATAGGAATAGTAGTGTACTTGAGAGTACAACAAGGAGAAAAAGGTACTTTTTCTAAGTTTAAATAGTCTAAGTGGATGTAAATAATAATGTTTGGATTGCAGAATAGGTCTTGTCTGTGTATTTTAAAAAATCTCACTGCTGTTGATTTCAACTCTTAGCAACCCTGTGTTGGGTACACAGGGCTGTGTATCCTGATGGGAGGAGCCTGCCCAGTTTCCTAAGCTGCTGGTGGATTGAAACTGCTCTGTGTGTTAGAAGCTTTATATCTTATTTGGTTTTGTAACTTTGTAAAAGAAATGTGCTTTTTTAGAAAACTGACTTGATGAATCCTTCCTTACCCAGATAGTTTGGTGAGAAGCCATGGTGGTACAGTGGTCAAGCATCTGGCTGCTGGTTGAAATACAGGCACATTGAGCCAGACATTTCATGAGAGGGAAATGGTGAATCAGCTTTTAATAAAGATTACAGCTTTGGAATCCTTAAGAGATAGTTCATGGAATTGATTCAATGGCTGTGGATTTTATCAGGGTAATAGCAATGTTTTGCCATTTCATCACCAAATTTTGGGGTCTCCCCCCCCCTTTTAGTCCATTGTGTATTTCTATTCTGATAATTGTTGTGTGCTGTTAGGTTGGAACCAATTAATAGTTGTCCTTCCAGCAGGTTTTCAGAGGCAGTCAATTGCCTGGGAAGAGATTGTCCATATCTCTCCCGTGGAGTATCTGGTAGATTTGAACTGCATGACTTTCTTACCACTGGGCCTCCAGAGTTCCCTAAAAGACCACTGTTTTTCTTGTTGTTGTTCTGTGTGTTGAGTTGCTTGCGACTCATAGTGACAAGAGCCCTAACCCCTGCTCTATCCTGTGCAAGCCTAACTGTCTCTGACACACCACTAGAGCAAAATCATCTGAATTTCCTTTTAAGATGAGAATTAGAAAAGCATTTGTAAATAAGGCTGATAAACATTAGAACATGAAATTTTTTAAAAGGTACTTATAAATACTATGGCTATGTTACTTTGTATTTCTGGATGTATTTCTATTTCTTAAATAGACCCCTAGAGCAGAATATTTTAAAAATTATTATTTCTTTTGATATTTTTCTTATACTAAAAAGGAAATTCAGGCTAGAAATAAGTGATAGACCTAGTTTTTGGAGAAGTATGTGATATAGACACAACTTTAAGGGTAATGGAACTTTAGAACATTTTTACATATAATATATTGCCAAATAAGTGAAATTTCAATTACTCATCTGCTTGATGTCATTATTTGTTATAAATGATTAGATTTACTTTTACAATAGCAGGAGAATTCTTATGTTTCCCCCCCTTAAAAATGTGTGTATGAGACAAACTCGATCCATCTTTGCCTCTAAAGAGCACTGATTACACTTCTTCCAAGACAGAGGTGTTGATTTTTTTCACAAGCCATAGTATATTTAGTGTTCGTCACCAACACCACAATTTAAAGGCAGCAGTTTTTTCAGCCTTCTGATTCTTTGTCTGATTTTCTTATGCATATGAAGTGGTTGAAAGTACCATGACTTGGTTCTGAAGCATCTTAGTTCTCAAAGTAACATCTTTTTAAAATTTGAAGAAGTACTTAGCAACATTTGCCAACTGCAGTATACATGTTGCTTTCTTGACAACTGCTTCCCTAGGTATATTTAAGCTATTAACAGTTAAACTATTGTTGAGTATAAACATTATTATATCATTAGGTTATTGACCTGAAGCAGTTTATTATAACAGTTTTATTATGTGTATACTATAATTTTTTTTTCTTCCTCTAAGTTTTACCTGGATTTGATCTCTGCTTGTATAGGGATAGTTCGGATGTAAGTTTTTTCAGTTTACATTTTATTTTACCTTATGTTTGTACTTTTACATAGAATATTCACTGTAATAAAACTTGCTACAACTGGGTGGCAGTGTTGATTTCTAGGAAATAGTTTTTAAAATGCTATACTGTTAATTTATTTTCAGAGAAAGTTACTTCAACAAAAGTTTAAATAGGAAAGTAGGTAGCTATAATAGTGACAAAAATCTAAGTCTTTAGATTAATTAAATCATTCAACTAGTGTTTGTAACCATTCTAACTTGATAATATAATATTTTGGTGTTTAAATCTGATTTACACACACACATAGTTATTAACATAGAACATAGAGTATAATTTTCAAATCAGGCATTAATAATTTTAAAATTTGACTGTAGTTAAGAATAGCTTTTCTTTATGGTAATGTTTATCAGTGCTAATGCATTTTCTTTCATGCAGTTTTTTAATGTTGCTATCTTGCCTTTTTTTTAAATTTGAGAGTAAAAATTATACTGTGAGTTTACAAATCATACTGCATTTTTATCCATTTTATAACAGTAATTACAGTGTCTAATGAAACCATCTCTTCAGATTTATTCCATAGATATTTACTGCAGTATTATATCCTAGCAGTTTATATTGATTCCATATTGTGAAACCTTTAAAAATGATACCAAAAGTATTTTATGTTTTATGACATTAACATAGTCTTTCTAATAAGATGTGAAAGACATTCAACTTTTTCTTAAAATTAAAAGAATGCTAAGATCTGGTTAAATTATTCTTTTAAGTGTAATTGTGAAAACTTTGAATTATCCAAAACCTCTGTAAATGTCTATTAAAATTAATAAAAAAAGAAAAAAAAAGATTTTTTTTGTTTGTTTGTTTTACCCCTCTTTTGTAGGAGCTTTTGTGGCTTAGTGGTAAGGAATCATATGGTGCCAACTCAGAGGAAGGCAGTTCTTATCTACTAGCTGCTCTGTAGGAGAAAGATTGGCAGGTTTTTCTTGTGCAGTTTATACTTCTGAATACCTCCTTGCAGTTCAGCTATAAGTTGATTCCAAGTCAGTGGCACATAATGACAATAACCTTGTTTATTTAATAACATTTTCTATAATAAGCAAATTAAAATATCAATATATAGTACTTGATTGCATTAGATAAATTAAAATCTATTAGTTCCACTAGAATCTGTTAGTCCCCTTTTTAGGAATAAAAGTTGGCATGATAATAGCATATGATAGTGGTAGCTCATGAAATCATATTTGTTCCCTTCTACTGTTTACAGACGTGAGACCTTAGTCAATTCATTTGTGCTTTGCAATATAAAAAATTTAAAAACATGTCAACTTATTTTTCTATTAAATAAACACTTAAAAGTACAAATTTGAGAAATGTTATGTTTTATAAATGTGACAGTGGTGAAATACAGGGGGGAAGTTGTTGATAGAAAGGGAAAGGGGATGGTAGCAGCCAATTTTGTTCAAAGATGTAGTTTTCTAAGGATTCACCTATCACCGTCATTTATTGTTGATCTTTCATATAGTTGATATTTCACAGCAGTAGATTTGTTATTAATTATGTCCTTTTTTTCTCCTCAGGATACTTATGGAATAATAATTCACAGAGAGCTACAATGGAAAAGTCATGGATGCTGTGGAACATTGTTGAAAGATGGTTAATAGCATTAGCATCATGGTCTTGGGCTCTCTGTCGTATTTCTCTTCTACCTTTAATAGTGACATTTCATCTGTATGGAGGCATTATATTACTTTTGTTAATATTTGTATCAATAGCTGGTATTCTGTATAAATTCCAGGATGTATTGCTTTATTTTCCAGAACAGCCATCTTCTTCACGCCTTTATGTTCCCATGCCCACTGGTATTCCACATGAAAATATTTTCATCAGAACCAAAGATGGAGTCTGTCTAAATCTTATTTTGATAAGATACACTGGAGACAATTCACCCTATCCCCCAACTATAATTTATTTTCATGGGAATGCAGGGAACATAGGTCATAGGTTACCAAATGCATTGCTTATGTTGGTTAACCTCAAAGTTAATCTTTTGCTGGTTGATTATCGAGGATATGGAAAAAGTGAAGGTGAAGCAAGTGAAGAAGGACTCTACTTAGATTCTGAAGCTGTGCTCGACTATGTGATGACTAGACCTGACCTCGATAAAACAAAAATTTTCCTCTTTGGTCGTTCCTTGGGAGGAGCAGTGGCTATTCATTTGGCTTCTGAAAATTCACACAGGATTTCAGCCATAATGGTGGAGAACACATTTTTAAGCATACCACATATGGCCAGCACTTTATTTTCATTCTTTCCAATGCGCTATCTTCCTTTGTGGTGCTACAAAAATAAATTTTTGTCCTACAGAAAAATCTCTCAGTGCAGAATGCCTTCTCTTTTCATTTCTGGACTCTCTGACCAATTAATTCCACCAGTAATGATGAAGCAACTTTATGAACTTTCCCCATCTCGGACTAAAAGATTAGCCATTTTTCCGGATGGAACTCATAATGATACCTGGCAGTGCCAAGGCTATTTCACCGCACTTGAACAGTTCATCAAAGAAGTAATAAAGAGTCATTCTCCAGAAGAAATGACAAAAACATCATCTAATGTAACGATAATATAATGTTTCCTTATTTGAGCAACAGACTGTATTTTAATTTGTTCAGAATGAAAAAGAATGTTCCTTTTTAGACGTGTGTTATCTGTATTTGTCTAAAGAGTGGTATTAAACTTTGAAAGGACTATATCTTCTTTATGATGACCCAAATAGTTTTTACGTTTGAAGAACTATAGTTCTTGGGATTATTTCATACATTTTCATGACAACTTTCAATGTGGTTATGTAGTCTATCTTTAGTTTCATATGCCAGTATAATAGAGAATACTCAGAAGTTTCTTGATACTAGTAATGAGATACACATATATATAATATATATATAATATATACATATATATATTTTATATATGTGTGTGTGTATATACACATTCATATATACACATACATACATAATGCTTAGATTTGTGACTGGGAATGGAAGAAGATGATAGGTGAACAAGAAGCTTTGAGTATTATTCCTTTAGTAAACATTGGGACAATCATGGTAAGCAATCTTAGTTCTGTAACTGCATTTTTTCCATATTAAACATTAATATGAAATGCATGATGGTATTTTATTCCTTGAATTATGCAATGCAACATTTTTAATGTAAATAGCACTGGTGATATACTGGTATATATTGTTACCTAGTTTATATCTATTTTTGTGTAAATTATTTTGGTTTTGGCAAGATGTGAAATTAAGGCTTCTGTGCAGGTTGCCACTGAATTTTGCTCTGGTGAATGCTGACATCAAGCTTTTTCTTAGAAATAAATGGGGACCCCCCCCCTTCAATAAAACGCACCATGTTCTTTTGTTAGGTACAGTCATGGCATGTGAAAATAGAAATTTAGAATTTTACTGCAGCCTCAGTGTGCATATTTGAACTTTTTAATATTTGTAATTTTGGTGGCAAAGAAAATCTTAGCTTTATGTCAGTTTTGTAAATCTACAGCTGAACCAGTAATAGCAGCCATAATAAAGATTAGAACTTGTTTAATAATTAGGAATTCTTATCATTATATGACTGTACTTACTGTTATACAGAAGTCCTACTCTGACTTTTAAGTCTTCCTATCTAGGTATATCTAATTCACCAAAGCGAAAATAGTGAACTTAAAAGAAGTAACGAAAGTCCTGGTAGGGTTTTCTTGTTTAAAGTTTATTTGTTATGAAACAGAGGAACTTTTGGACCAAAAAAAAAAAAAATAGTAATATTTTTTTAAGTGTAGGATTGTGGAAATGAAGGAAATCTGAGATATTTAGTAGAACAGAACCTAGTACCACGTTTAACAGTTAAATAACTGTAAGTGGGAAATAGTGCTTTGCTATAATGTAGAGTAAGAAAAACCTTACTTTAAAAACTCAGCCCCTTAAAACATGCAGGATTTACCCTAAAAATGTAAGTTAGGACATTAAATTGTGCTAAGTTGTTTCAAGTGGTCTTCAAAAATTAGATGTGGTTGAACTCTGTACATTGTTATGTCAGCTTTACAATAGAATATTTTGAATATTTTGGTTATTTCTTGGCTCTTTGCTAGCGGCTAGAACAGTAAAATAATGAGTCAATAATCTTGACTTTAAAACACCTTTCATGGAGATAGGGCTAGAAATACTTTTGCCAAATAACATTCTTAGTTATTCACTTCATGTCAGTATTTAGAAAAGATAAATTATAGTAAGTATAATTTCTAAAGAATAATGTTTTTCTATAAATGATTGTAAAAAGTCTTGCTTTTATAAAACAAAGTTGGTAACATATCATGGAAGATGTATTTTGTATGTATAAATTCACCAAAATTAAAGGCTACTTTTCATCCTGTCAAATCATTGTTATGTAGAATGACTATCTTAAATAGTATTACAAAGCAAAAAAAGTAATACAACAAAATTATATTTAGAAATGAACTTATCGAGTACAACTTATATTTGTAACATTCTTTAAAATAAGCAAAATGCCTCTTCTCTTTTTCTGTGGTCACTTAAGTGTCCTGCACAATTAACGAACTTATCAGCATTGTAAAGATGTTGATGAGACTGAAATACCTTTTCTTCACCCATGATATATTTATCCCTTTTTCGGTTTGGGTTTTTTTTTTTTT
>NW_006399897.1:7264642-7273332 GCF_000299155.1 Elephantulus edwardii
ATGTATGAATTTTATTTTTTTTTTTTTCTTTTCTTTTTTTCTTGTGCCGACTGGCACAGGAGGAGATTGCCCCTCTTTCTCCAGCGGAGTGTCTGTCTAGTGGATAGAACCATGTGTCTTCGAGATTGCAGTACAGCTTCTTGCCACTAGACCACGAGAACTCCCCCAAACTTTTATGTATGAATTTTATGTTACTAAATTTTTAATTTGGCAAGCCTGGATTGATCTTTAGTGCAGCATGACACAAAATAAAATCCAAAGTCCATTTTTTAAAAGCATTATTGACACTTGTAATTTATCTGAAAAGCATATGAGAAAATATGGAAAAAAAATCCTTTGTGACAGGAAAAAGCACAATAGGATTAAAACTAGAAAAGAAAACGTTAGTTTTCAAATTTAGGTATAGGAAATAATTAACTGATGAGAATAGAGCAAACTAGTGCAAAACATTTGTAAAGCATTTCTGACAAAATGATGGGTATTTCTAAAAAATTTAAAGAGATGGATATTTCTGTGCAACTACCCCATGTTTTTGCAAGTACTTCAGACATTTTTGTTAAGTTGTGTTATGTATCTTTGTTAAGAGTCTCTGGGTGATGCTGATGGCTAAGTATGCTAATGCCTGAAAGATTGGTGACTCCTGCTCATCCAGAGGCACCGATGAAGGCAGGCCTGGCGAGCTGCTGTAAAATCACAGATTGAATATCTATCTAGAAGCTCTTTGCACACATGGCTCTCGATGAGTTACAGTCAAACTTGATGGCCACTAACAATTTTGTTTACAAAACAGCTTAAACTTATTTTATCATAAAAAGCTGTAGACATTTGATAATTACACACATTTCAGCTGTAGGGATTTTTCACTTAGAGTGATTACATTTTGGTACTGTAATGTTTAGACTCATATTAATGTAGACATTTCTTGTAAAATTTAGTATGACATGAAAATGGGTTTATTTGGTGAATTTAAACAAAGATGGTCTTAGCTGTACATAATTTATTTTGTAAGCTCTGACAGCTTGAACAAGTTGTATTTGTGAGTCCCTTTCCATCTTTAAGGTTAAAAGTATAAAATTCTAAGAATGACATCATTTTGCCATTAACAACATGACTGACATATATTGAAGTCTTCCACTGATTGCTATTTTATGTAGTATGTTTCACAGTTGTTTTAAAAAAAAGATTAGTCATAAATAATACTTTCAGATTTAATCACTTAGGTAGTTTCATATCACTCAGGTAAAGTTGGAAATGACAGAGCACAGACATCTATTTTTTAAATAATGATATAAAATACTTGGGTTTATTCATATTGCCATATAAAAACATATACATACATCAACATTTTAGCTAATCAGAAATAATAAACTGGTGAAATAAATGCAATCATCCTAATTAGTAGTGAAGACGTTTTGCCAAATGGCACAGATATACCTCCATTTATATTTTATATAGAAAAAATTAGATTTCAAAATAGAATTATGTATAACACACTTTTTTTTAACTAAAGTGCCATATACACATATGTAACTGGGATGAGTTTGCGTTAACAATTTATAATTTCTGTCAGTACAGCGTATACTGAAAATTCAACATTTTCAAGTATGTCCAGGGTTAAAGTAATTCAATTTCAAGAAACCATATTTTTATTTGCCATACTTTATTTGAAGCAGTAATGATTTTATAAATCAAATATAAATGTTCTAGTAAATTATGTGCTAACCATGGCAAGGAGACATTTACATTTGGTTTTTTTAAATAAATTTATTTAAAAATATACTTTCTATTTTTCTGTACTGACATGCAATAAATTGATACATTAAAAGTTTGAATAATGTCTTAAGTTAGTTTGTATTTAGTCTCTTTTTCTTTTTTATGTAAGATTGTATGGAAGGACATAGACGTTTCCTTAATGGTTAAATAAGTCCTGAAATTTTAGTGAAATTAATATTAACTATTTATGGTGTGGACAAAAAGTAGAACCCATATTTG
Organism: Elephantulus edwardii; assembly: GCF_000299155.1. Lineage (NCBI taxonomy): Eukaryota > Metazoa > Chordata > Mammalia > Macroscelidea > Macroscelididae > Elephantulus > Elephantulus edwardii. The sequence continues at coordinate 7,266,635 of NW_006399897.1, forward strand.
TGTGCCTTTCCTATGATTATTCTCCTACGTGTATGGAATGTAAACGATTTCAACCACACGTACTCATATGAACTGTTCAGAAAAGAAATCCAAGTTGTACTCAAAAGAGACTCAGCTAACCGTCCAGTGAGTTTTCAGAGGCTGTAAATCTCCTGAGAAGAGGTTGTCTAGTCTGTCCCTTTTCACACGGAGCAGTTGGTGGATCCGAACTGTCCACCTTTGAGTTGACAGCACAACTTCTTACCCACCAGGCTACCAGACCTCCCTGCTGGTAAATAGTAGGCCACAAACCTATAGTTACTTAAGTGAAACTAGATAGGAAAATAAAGTTCATAGTATCTTGAATCACAATTTACAGAGTAACCTGTTTGAAGGGAAAAAAGATGTCTTCTGTTAGTGTGTAATTCAATGTTTTGGGGTGATTAAATAATGATAGTCACTTGTCTGTGAAGGGTTGTAAACTTTCCTTACCTAGAAAACTTGGCTTCCTTGCCATTCCTAATAGTATGAAAACCAAACAAATGAACAAATCTCAAACAGGCCACTGGACAGTGCTGGAGAAGTCAAATTACTCAGAAAACAGAAACAAACCTACTGCCAAGGTAGTATGTCTCTGTGACCTTATACGACTACAAGTGCTCATATATAAATACCGTGTAAGAGTAGTTGTGCGTGACTCTGAACAAAAGACTTAATACCTTTCCATGACTATCATCATTTCTCCAAATTCATATAGTTTCCAGAGGCATGTGGTTTAGGAAGTAAATGCCACTCTTGCATCCAAACCTGTTTTACAACTGGGAGCGCCACCACACTGTCCACATTGGGAAACCATTCTGGTATTTGATATGCCAATGGTACAAGGTTCAGCATCACAGCAAACCGAGATTACTTCATACTGCAGGTTGACAGAGTGATTTACAAAGTGGAAGAGTGTTCCTCTAGATAGAACTAGTTTCATTTAGCAGTGGTTAAATGTCAAATATGACTGAGAGTAAACTTTACGCAAAAGACCTGTGATCCATAACTAACATCATTTCTGTACAGACGTCTGTTCTATAACGTTTCTGTACATTTATAGAGTTTAGAGAATTTGTAGTTTCTAGAGGCATCTAGTTAATAAAAGCAGCACACTGCTAGACTGCCACCAATGCTTGTTATTAGAGAACAGCTTTCATGGGTCGATCTAATGGGAAATAGGATTACTTGCACTACCCTGAATATTAACTCATTGTCATTGAGTTGGAACTGACTCTGCTGACTTTCCAGTGGGTTATCAGAAGCTGTTGTCAGTTGCTTGGGAGGAGCCTGCTCATCTTTCACCCTCTGATCTACTTGTATATTTGAACTACCAGGGGGTCACCACTTTTGGGTTAACACAACTTGTAGGCTACCAGAACTCCTTGTTCGCTGAGAAATGGCTGACCTTATTCTCAAGGTGAAGCTGTGGGAGAAGACAATGCCTACAAATAGAAAGTTTAGGCATAGCATGCATGATTTTACGAAATTCACCCCAGTAAACCTTTTGAATAGTTGTAAAGGAGTTTAAAGGTTAAAAAAAAAGGGGTGTTTTGTTTCATTTTATTGTTTGTTTTGCATTGTTCTTACTTGTTACTGAGACTGGAGCTAGGATTTGAATTCAGATCTCCAATTCTAAGCCCATAACAACCATTCATTTTGGAATGGATTTGAGTTGGAAAAGCAGATTCCAAGTAGACATCCTTAAAGCCCTCAAAGAATTAGCTAGAAACTGGAATATCTAGTTTGACAAATTGAGTTATACAATAAACTACGTAGTCTGAATCGTTTAATGTATGGGCCTGCAAGAGAAATCTATAAGACTTTTTACAGGGACTTTAGCGTAGTCCATAGAGAGTTCAGCTGCTAATCCAAAGGTGGGCCTCCCTATTCAATTTCCCCCACTGTGATTTACCACCTCAGAAACTCACTGGAAGCTTAGCTATGAGCTGGTTTCAATGACAATGAGGAGTTGAGTACAGCTAGCCAATACTGAAAAACTCTGGGTTGTATCTTCCTCATAAGTGACTTAATAGCGTTGAATCATTTCTTTCCAATAAGACTTACTCTCAAAGTCTTCACTATTACCATAAATGTCCAGGAAGTTATAATAACATTTTAGTACCATAGTGTGAAATATGTTGCATTGTTAACTGAAAGATTGGCATTTTGAATCCAACAGCCACTCTACAGGAGAAAGATAGACATCTTCCCATAAAAATGTACAGTCTTGGACACCCAATGGAAGATTGTTATACTGAGTGTTTATATTATACAAAATACAGTTCTAATGTCTTTATTGTAAATGGGGGGGGGAGAGAATCCACCTCAATAATCTCAAAACAAACCGATAAAAACAAAATAATTAATTGCTATTGAGTTGGAACTGAATCATAGCAGTCCCTCTAGTGAGTTTTTGAAGGCTGTAAACCAATGCCATGGGAAGAAATTGCCTATCTTTCTCCCACAGAGCTTTTGATGGATTTCAACCACTACAGATGCCTTTGGATAAGCAACGCAACTTCCTAAGAACGAAGTCAGCAGAAATAAATAGTATTCAAACTGGATTCTAATGTCATTTATTTGCTTATCAAATATTACCCTTGTGCTGATTTTCCATAAAAAAGATAACGTCTTTCCCAACTATAGGATTTGTTAACTCAAATTTTCATTAGCTCAAAGATTTGTCAGTATAGAGTGCTTTACAAACGAAACTTTTTTTAAAGACAAATTCTCTTTTTCTTGAACCAAATTTTTTCTTCATATAATCACACCTTATGGTTTAATTACTGTTGTTAGGTGCTGTCAAGTCGTGTACGACTCCTAGCAACCCTATGAACAAAAGATCTGAACCTGTCCTAGCCTGTGTCCTCTTCACACTTCCTGACACATGAGAGTCCACTGAGGCTGTCACTGTGTCAATCCACTTGGTTCAGGGTCTTCCTCTCCTTCACCAACCCTTCACTCTTCCATGCATCGTCATCCCTGACTATAAACTTCATTAAATAAAAGCTTGGAAGAACTCTAGAAGTCCAAATCCAAAACATAAACAGTCTTCAAAAAACAAAAAAAACCAAACAAAAAAGCAATCTGGCATTTTAAAAGCTGAGCAAAGGACACTTAAAAAGCTGAGATTAAAGCCTCGGAAAGAACCCCAATAGTGGATGTTTGTCATAGTAGATCAGATAAACTCGCCCAACAGTGACTAATAGAAACTATCAATAAGAACCCAGAAAAAATCAGGAAGAATCAGATAAAATCAAGAAGGCAAATCAGAATCCAAAGAATGCTTTGCCATATAACTGTTGTTCTAGGTAATAAGAATTTAACTCCTTACAATTCTGTTTCTTGTTCTATGTGCCTGTGGTTCCTTTGTTTAAACAAAGTGGGATCAGCTCTTGGAGTAATGTTACACATTCACATTTTTCTTGGGCCTTCTTTTCTAGGACATTTTCTGAAGTGTAAATAAGCTCAAAATTCTTCGATGGCAATTATCATGAAAGTCTCTAACCACAAATTGGGTCAGTAGATTCTGATGGTATTGGGTACTTTGGAAGTAGCTCCAACTCATAATGACTTTTTATTTGGCAGACTAAAATTTTGCCTGGTTCCATACTATCCTCATAATTGTTTACTATGTGTGTGGTCATTGTTACAACTACAGGGTGAGTCCAGCTCGCTGAGTATCTCCCATTTCCTTTGACCATCTACCATGAAAGATGTTCCTTTCCAGGCACTGGCCTCTTTTGATAGTATGTCCAGAATATTTGCAGATGAAATAGGACAGATTTCTTTCTTCTTCTGGAAGTCATATGTTCAGTAATCTTCAGAAATGTCATAAATGAGTCAATTTTTCATCTTCCTTATATACTGTCTGGCTTTCACATGAACTGATTTTAAACAAGTACCTTGACCTCTTCTAAACCAAGCTGCACATCTGACAGTTCTCTGTCGATGTGCTGTTTTAGTCATTTTTGGATTATTTTCAGCAGGATCTTGCTTACATGTGATATTAATGATATTGTTGGATAATTTCCACACTGTCGGGTCACCTTTTTCAGAATGGGAACAAATATGGATCTCTTCCAGGTGGTTGTCCTCTAGATTTCTTGACAAAACTTGGTGAGCATGTCTAGGGCAGCATCTGTTTGTTGAAATATTTCAACTGGTATGCAACTTTATGGCAACTGTTGCATTTAAGTAACAACTATAGATACCTGACTGAATACCAAACAAGAACCCACAGAAAACAGCACATGGAGTCACCAGAAAGTCAAGAACAGCAGGCAAATACTGGAGCAAATACTGGAGCAAAGTAAGCAGCTGGAAAAGGTATTGTCATCAGAAATTTTATATATATAGTAACACAAGTTTATTTTTAAATTATTATTAATTTTAATAAAAATTTACAGATACTTTGGATTTCCATTCATTCATTGTTGCACTTTTCTCTCTTCCCACCCCTCCCCGCCCAGTTCACTCTTTAAAAAGTAAAAGAAAAATTCTTTCACTGTTATGCAATCTCTCCTCCAAGTCCACTCCACTATGCAGTCTTTGTTCTGGACTCCTGTCAAGACAATAATGCCTAATCATATATCCCTTTTGAACAGTTTTCCCCTCACCTGTTTCAATGCAGTGTGCATTATTTATCCCTTCTTTCTCAGTCTCCCTAGAACCCTGATGTCAGTCCCGTTTTATCACAGTGGCACTATCCAGTATTTTTCCTTTTGTGTCTGAGATATTTAACTCAGCATAATGTTTGCTGTTTACAGGATTCACCTTGAGGACAAGCTCCATTCAGAGCTGTTGTGACATTGAAATTGTCACAGAAAACTTCAAGTGGTTCTTAAACTGTAGAAACAAAGTACAAGATTTGAGACAACCATAGCTATGTTAAAGTGGAAGAAAAAATTCTTAAAAAGAAAGTCACATATGTGTAGGGCAAGTACAAGACTCCTAAAAAGTAAGCATGTATGTGCAGACCAGGCGCAATCAAACTGTAATATTTGAAATGTCACAAATCCCAGGAGCATTAAATCCATAGTCCAATTAGGTTCATTGCCTATCAAAATACTTACTCACTTAAAATACTAAAATACTTTTAAACAATATAAGTGGCTACTATACATATAAATGTCACTGAATAGAATACACAAGAATTAAATCAACAAGCTTAATAACCATTAGATCAAAGCTAGGGTCTGAGAAGAAACATAATCAACTATTGTTTTTACATGCCACTGAATCAACTGCAACACAGTGCCCCTATGAAGAAGGGATCTGAATCTTACCCTATCTTGTGCCATCCTCACCATCTCTGGTATATTTTAACCATGATTACAGACATTGTGTTGATCTGTCTTACTGAGGGTCTTCCTTCATTATATTGACCTGGCTACTTTCAAATTCAAGTTGAAGAAATAAAACAAAGTTATGAGAGCCAAACTATGACCTTTAATATATGCTACCTGATTTTAGAGACTATTTTAAGAATAGACTTGAGACATTGGACAGTATTTCCCAAAGACCAGATGAACCAAGGACATCATGCATGAAGATGTCAAAACACAGCATGCAGGAGCAATGATTTTTTAAATGACTACCTAACTTGGGAGGGGCTAGAGAGCATTATGCTGATTGAACTAACTGAGTCCCATAAGGACAAAAACTTTATAAGACCATTATTGTAGAACTTGTTTGAGGATCCAAGGGGGAGGGAGCAGAGGGGTGAGGATAGGCTGGGAAAGGGAATTAATCATGTTGTTGTTGTTGTTGTTGTTGTTGCTGTTGTTGTTGTTGTTATGTGCCGTTGAGTCACTTGCGACTCATAGTGACCCTATGTACAACAGCCCTAAACTCTGCTCTGTCCTGGGCCAACCACACCATCTCCGATACACCCATCCCAATTTCCCCAGTCACTGAATCAATCCACCTCATAGTGGGCCTTCCACTTCTGTGCTGTCCCTCCACCCTAGTAAGCATGATGTCCCTCTCTGAGGACCTGTCCCTCCTTGCAACATGTCCAAAGTATGTCCGATGGAGCCTTAGAATCCTTGCCTCTAAGGAGCAGCCCGGTTTGACCCTTTCCAGGATGAATCTGTTTGTTTTCCTAGCAGTCCACAGTACCCTCAATACTCTTCTCCAGCACTACAGCTCAAACGCATCAATACTCCTTCTATCCTCCTTAGTCATTGTCCAACTCTCTGATGCATAACAAGTGATAGCAAAGACCATGGCCTGTAACAGACACACCTTAGTCTCCAAAGAGACACCATTGCTCTTCAGTGCTTTGGAGAGGTCCCTAACAGCAGACTTTCCCATGGCAATACATCTTCTAATTTCCTGGCTACTGGTGCCAAGAATGTTGACTGTGGAGCCAAGCAAATGGAATTAATCATAGGTTCCCACAATTTGATTGGTGATGAAAAATAATGTATACAAACTTTATTAAGTAAACCAGTATAAAACAAAAATTTTATTTCACAAAAACAAACAGATCTTTGAAAATCTGACTAAAATAATCTGAAGATGCTTTTCCTTTACAGAAAGATTAAATAGATTCATCAAATCCAAAAACTTTTCCAGTAGGGTAAAAAGGGAAGCCACTGACTGGGAAAAAGTATTCGGTAATACCATATCAGATAAGGGACTTATATCCAGAATTTATGAAATACTTGAGC
>NW_006399897.1:7274476-7282493 GCF_000299155.1 Elephantulus edwardii
AAGATTAATCAGAACTGGCTTTGACAAGCACTGTGGCATTTGGACAAGAACAAACTGGGAGGAGGGTGGAGAGAATAGTGCAGCAATGAATGAGTGGAGGCCCAAAATCTCTGTAAATGTTTATGAAAATTAATAAAATATAATTATAGGAAAAAAATATAAAAAAAGAAGCAAAAAAAATAGATTCATCAATTAAAAAAATATACAGAAAACAGAATGAGGCCAAAATGACTAGAATAAGAGACTTTGAAATTTATCTTGAGTTTAGAGTATTTAAAATGATTTCAAGAAAAGACTAAGAGCTGAACATAAGTCTTCAAAGGGTAACTGAAGAAAATAAAGTATTATAACAAAAATGCACAAAACCCTGGATTTTAATACCAAATTTTCCTGAAGGTAATAGTAGAAAAAAGCACACCAAAAAAAAACCCCAAAACCAAAAAAAAAAAAAAACCACCTGTCTAAAATTCCAGCCTGATTCAAAAGAGATATGAAATGAGACATATTACTGATGGTATCAGGTGATTCTTGACTAACAGCAAAGAATATCAGAAAGATATGTACCTGTGCCTTTGTTTTTGTGTTTTTCTGTAAAAGAGTGCTCAGTTGTATAGATCATAATAAATTATAATGAACATTGTGGATAATGGAAATTTTAGAGCAATAGAATCTGTACTTACACTAAGAGGCACTCATGCAAACTGTCCATTGGTAGCTGTAATTGTAGCAATATTTTTTTAAATAAAATTTTTTATTTTATACTGCTTTACTTCCAAAGTTCACATGCATTATTTTTCACACCTGATCTTTCCCTCTTTCCCATTTCCTTTTCCCACTCCTCCCTCCACCCATTAACTTGTGTGACCCGATAATTAACCATCCAATCCCACCCCACCTCTACTCATCTTCAGCACTCTGCTCTCACCTTGCTCCCTCTTGAATCCTCATGTACGCTCTTCAACCATGGTCTCATACAGTATTTGTTCTTATGGGACTGAGTTAGTTCAATTAGCATAATGTACTGCAGTCCCTCCCCATGTTAGGTAGTGATTTACAAAATCATTTTTCCTGCATGCTGTGTAGTATTCCATTGTGTGAATGTACCATAATTTCTCAATTCATTCGATTGTGCTTGGAGATTTGGGCTATTTACATGTTCTTGCAATGGTGAATAACTCTGCTGGTGTTCAAGTCTCCATTTGTGCCCCAGTTCTTATTTTCTCGGGTTATATTCTAAGCAGTGGAGCAGGGTCACATAGAATTTCTGTGTTCAGCTTTCTGAGAAAATGCCAAACTTTTCCAGAATGGTTGAATCATTTTACAATCCCACCAACAAAGTTTAAGAGTTCCTATCTTATCACATCCTTTCCAACATTTATTACTTGCTGTCCTGTTAAGCTTTGCCATTGCTACTGGAGTAAGATGGTATCTCATGGTTGTGATTTGCAACTCTTATTGCCAGTGATTTTGAATATTTCTTCATATGTATGTTGGCCATCCAAATATCTTCCACTATGAAAAGTTTTTCCATGTCTTCTACCTAGTTGGCAATTGGGTTATCAGTCTTTTTCATGTGTAGGCCCTGTAGGATTTTGCAGACTTTTGACATGGGACCTTTGTTTGAAATGGTATTGGCAAATGTTTTTTCCTAGTCAGTAGGTTTTCTTTCTACTTTTCTGGAGGAAAAAGTTTTTGATGCACACAGGGATTTAATCTTTAGAATGTGTCATTCATCAATTTTATCCTCTCCAGATTATACATTTCTGGCTGGATTTGGCAGTCTCTTTATACCACAGACTAGGCCATCTAAGCTTGATTCCACTGTGTCTCTAATGAAACTTTATGGTTTGGGGCTTTAGTCCCAGTCTCTGATCTACCTTGAGTTGATTTTTGTGCATGGTGTGAGATGTGGATGCTGTTTCAGCTTTCTGCGGGTAGCAATACAATTTTGCCAGAATCATTTGTTGAAGAAGTTGTCATTTACCCATTTGATAGGTTTTATTTCCTTGTCAAATATCAGTTGGCCGTAGATAGCTTGGTATATTTCTGGGTTCTCAACTCTGTACCATCAGTCTATGTGCCTGTCAATGTACCAGTACCATGCTGTTTTGGTTATTAGTCTGTGTAATAGGTTTTGAGGTCAGAGAGTGCTATGCCTCACACTTCATTTTTTTCCCCCAGAAGTACTTGCTTATTCAGGGTCTCTTCCCTCTCCAAATAAACTTTACATTTTCCCTTTAAATTTCCTTGAAAAAGGAATTTGTTATCTGTGTTGAGATTGCTTTGAAATGTAGATTACTTTTGGTAGGATTGTCATTTCACAATATTGAGTCTTCCTATCCATGAACAGGGCACATTTTCCCACTTATTTAGATCTTTTAATGTGTATCGCAGAAAGACTAATTTTCTTTGTGTAGGTTTTTTGTGTATCTAGTTAATTTCATTTCTGAGTATCTCAATTTCTGGTTGGCTATTGTAAAGGGTATTACTTTCTTGGTTTCTTTTTCTGAGTTCTCTTTGTTACTGTATATGAAACCCACTGATTTTTTGGTTATTGAACTTATATCCTGCCACTTTACTCAATTGGTCTACTACCTCTAACAGGTTTTTTGTTGAGTCCTTGGGATTTTCTGTGTACACTATCATATCATCTGCATATATCATCTCCTTGCCGATCTGGATGCCTTTTATTTCCTTTTCATATTGTATTGCCCTAGTACTTCCAATACAATATTAAATAAAAATCCTAGTCTGGTCCCTGTTTTTTAGTCTTTCTCCGTTGGCTCTTGGTTTTGCATATATACTTTTTACTATGTTGAGGTAATTCCCTTGTATTCCAGTTTTGCTGAGTGTCTTTCAGGAAGGAATGTTTGCTTTTGTCAAATGCCTTTAATACATCATGCAGTAGAATTTCTACGGCCCAATTCTGTATGTGTCTTTTGAAGTTTTTTCATATTTATGAGTTTCCTCCAACTTTAGTCATCCCTTTTTTCAAGAGTTTTAGAGTGTTACCCAAAATATTTTTAGTATAATAATTTTGTATTTAATCAATTTAATTACTGTTTGCACCTAAGAGAGACCTGAGTGGTGAGAGACCTGAGTGGTAGAATATAGTAAGAGATGTTGATCGAGCTATTAGATTTTAGAAGAGATATCTGAGCTCAAAATACAGCGCAGAGTAGTCATCAGTGATATCACGTGACTAGTTGGGAATCTTTAGCTGAAAGTTTAGAAAGAGAACCTGCAATCTAGCCTGACACATCTGAGTATTTATGAGACAAGAGAACTAGTAGAAGATACTTCTAAAAGATAATGGGAATGAAATGTTTTATTTAACTCTTATCACAGTAACTGGCACTTGGTAAAATTAAGCAAGATTTGTAGCCTTCTTCAAAAGTTAAATGAATGTATGAGCCAAATTCTCTGGTAAAGAAATGCTGAGTCTGTTGTAGTTTAATTGCTTATCTAATTACACATGGGTAATAAAATTTGATACATATTAGCATGGTGAAAAGATTAGCAAAATGGTTTCAAGGCAAAGAACTACCCTTTTATTGCTGTGCAGAGTCCAGGGGAATGGGGAGGCAGGTGGTTTCTCTCAACTCAGTAGTTACTTTTCATTTAACCAGAAGCCATTGGGCTTCTGTTCTAAAACAATTCTAGTAAAAGTCTTAATCTTTCAAACATGATTCTAACATACTCTTTAGCTCAACATGTTTCTTCATTAGGTACAGCTCATTTCTTGACTTAGACTCTTTTCTGCAGTTATAGTCCATTTTCATTGTTATTAGATGAGCTCACCTTTATTCATTTTATGTCAGCTCCTTGTGGTCCATTGTGCAAAAAGTTAGAAAGTTAAATCTATATTTGTTTTACTTGAAGTTTAGAGATAACAAAATTGAGCACATTAAAGGCATGCAAAGAAGAATAGAGATGTTTAGATTTACCATTAGCTATTCGATTACATGAAATATTTCAGGTTTGGAATTTTAACTCTTTATTGGTGAATAGAATAGAAACTTAACCACTCATTGGCCAAGATCCTAAGGACAAAAAGTATTGTAGAATTAATTTTTCCTTTCATTACATGACATTTTCTCACAAAAGTCAGTGTATTTTTAATTGCCTCATATGCATGCAAAAGCTGGATTTTACATTGAATAATGTAATAATGAATAATGTAAGAACAATGAACAAGGAAGACCAAAGAAGAATCGATGCTTTGAATTCTGTGCTGCTGACAAAGAATGTTATATGTTACAGAAACAAAAATAATATATCTTGGATGAACACACCCACCCAGAATGCTCCTTAAAAGCAAGGATGTTGAATCATTTTCATTCAAGCATTTTTTTCTTTGTTCTCTTATGATTATTATTATTTTGCTTTCAAATATATTGTATTTTTGGTAGAACCCCAGAAGTCATTGATAATCATTATGTGTTTTATTCAGTGAGTTTCCTCTATGAGATTTATATTGAATGGTTACTACTGAACCTTTATTTTTTATGCTAAACACAGCTTTTTTTTCATTTTGGAAATTAAATTTTAGTTTTGCAAATTTCCTTCTTGTTATTTTTCAGACTTTCTATTTCTTTCTTTTCATGGTGTATCTCTTTACCAATTATATGCATCCATGTGTTTTTTAATTGTTAAATTCTTTACCACTTTTTAAAATTAATTTTAATAAAAGTTTACAGAGACTTAGGGTTTCCATTTATTCACTGTTTTACTTTTCTCCCTGCCCACCCACCCCCAAATCGCTCTTTTCTTTGAAAAGTAAAAGAAAAATTCTTTCATTGTTATACAATCCCTCCCCCCAAATCCACTCCACTCTGCAGCCTTCATTCTGGACTCCTGTCATGACAATAATTCTTAATCATACATCCCTTTTAAACAGTTCTCTCCCGCATCTGTTTCAATGCAGTATACATTATTTATCCCCCCTTTCTCAGTCTTCCCTCAACCTCGATGTCAGTCCCGTTTTACAACAGTGGCACTATGCAATATTTGTCCTTTTTGTGACTGAGATATTTCACTCAGCATAATGTCTCCAGGGTCACCCATTTTGTATAATATTTCATGAGTTCCTTGTTTTTCAATGCAGTGTAGTATTCCATTGTGTGAATATACTACAGCTTCTCTACCCATTCATTTGTTGATGGGTACTTGGGTTGTTTCCAACTCTACCGCTTTTCTTAAAAAAATATATTGTAGTGGAGTTGTTTCCTACTGTAGTGATCTTCCAGCAGGTATCAAAGGCTCTAACTTGAAGGTGGCACCTCTCCAGCAGTTTGAACTCTCCACTGGCTCCAAATAAGAAAGACAGGCAATCTCTTCCCATGTGCTTGTGCAGTTTCAGAAAACCTGCTGGAGGGCTAGCTAGTAGTTAATTTCAACTTAAGAGAAATAATTTTGACTTTGAGGCTAATTATCTGGGATGTAAAACCATAAATAAGGTCTCATAATGTTTTTGGCTATGTTGTTGTTGTTGTTATGTGCCATCGAGTCACTTGCGACTCATAGCGACCCTATGTACAAGAGTCCTAAGCACCGTTCTATCTTGTGCCAACTCACTCGAACACACTCATTCCCACCACTCCACTCACAGAATCGATCCATCTCATCGAGGGTCTTCCTCTCCTGCACTGTTCCTCCACTCTCCCAAACATGATGTCCCTCTCCAAGGACCAGTCCCTCTTTATAACATGCCCAAAGTATGTCAGAGGAAGCTTCAGAGTCCTTGACTCCAAGGAGCATTCTGGTTTCACCCTCTCAAGGACAAATCTATTTGTTCTTTTAGCAGTCCATGGTATATTCAACACTCTTCACATAATCAAATAAAGATTGAAATTAATTATTTCAGATGAAGCTTCAGAATCCTTGACTCCAAGGAGCACTCTGGCTTCACCCTCTCAAGGACAAATCTATTTGTTCTCCTAGGTATCTATGGTATATTCAACACTCTTCACATAATCAAATAAAGATTGAAATTAATTATTTCATCTTACTTGGATCCAAAATCAACACCCTTGGTAGTAATAGTCAGGAGATCAGGAGACAATTTGCAATGGGCAATTCTATAGTCAGAGACCTCTTCAAATTACTGAGGGGCAATGATGGCAGTTTGAAGACTAAAGTGTGTCTGATACAGGCCATGGTATTTTCAATCACTTCCTATACATCTGAGAGTTGGACAAATAATAAGCATGACAGAAGAATTGGTACCTTTAATTGTGTTAGAGAAGAGTACTGACTATCCCATAGACTGCCAAAACGAACAAAGAGATCTGTCTTGGGAAAAGTGCAGAGAGAGTAGAGTGTTCCTTACAGGCAAAGAAGGTGAAACTTCATGTCATACATTGTACATGTTGTTAGTTGAGATTATTCCATGGAAAGGTGTAGAATCAGCAAGAGAAAAGAAAAACCCTCAATGAGATGGATTAACACCATGACTGTAGAAATGGGTGAAAGTGTATTAAAAGGGAGGAGAGCTGAACAGGATAGGACAGGGTTCATATCTCTTGTTCATAGGTTGACTGAGTCATAACTTACTCTATAACACTTAACAACACCAATCAACCTCAAGAGCTACTTTTTGTCCTTGTTGTAAATACATCTACCACACATCCTTTGCAATTTAACTTTTTATAGGCATGCAACTTATTGAAAAAAAAGTTACAATAATTGGCTGTACTACAAATCAACATGATATTTTCATCACCATTAACCTCCCTTCTCCTTGCCCACCCTAACTTTTGATTCCGCCTATCTATGGTAACCACTGATAAGCATTGCATTGGTATCTATCTATTTGATATACATTGCATTGGTTTCTATATATTTGGAGTTATACACCTTTGCCTTCTTTGACTTATATTTTCCACCTCCATTGGTACAATAGCATGTATTATGACTTAAGTTAAAGAACTTAGGCCACATGTTCCAACATGTTATTGTAATACTTTTAGCTAAGTATAATATATAGTATTCTCAAGCTACTCATTGAAACGTCTTTTTTATTTTTGCAGATTTTTTTAAATTTTATTTTAATAATTTTAATGAACATTTACAGAGATTTTGAATTTCCATTCATTCATTGCTGCACTTCTCTCCCTACCCAGCCCCCCCCCCCAGTTCGTCCCTCTCTTTGAAAAGTGAAAAAAAATACTCCCGCCCTGGTACACAATCCGCCCGCACCCCTCCCACGGCCCCAAGTACATTCCACTATGAAACCTTAATTGTGGACTCTTGTGATTCATTGAAACTTCTTGTTGAACTCTATTCATTTCTTTTATTTGTTTAAATTCTCTATGTTGAAGGATAAGTTTCAGAGTCTCTTATGACATTCATTTAGATTCTTTATTCTCTTCTTGTCTTTTAATTACCTTTAGCTTTCTTCATGCACAATATTCTTGATGCCATCCCATAACTCAGCTGGTCTTCAGTTATTGGTGTTCAATGTATCAAATATATTCTTGAGATGCTTTTTAAATCCAGATGAGATAAACTCAAAGTTTCGTTTGGGCTCTAATAAATAGAATTGCTTTCATTTTCATCCGATTCCGTTTTAATATGAGTAACTGATGTTACCACAGTTCCTAGCCTTCTTCTGACTCATAATAGTGAGTGTTTATACTACGGTGTCACAGATAGAGTCAATTTGATATCTGTGTATTTCAAAGAATTAATTACAAAGGTATAGCTACCTTTTATGGTTTTTTAAAAAGGTATTTGCCAAAAAGAAATTATTAATTGTACAAAATTCGATCATCCAATCGCATGTGTCATTTCTATCAGCAAGACCACATTCCTAATTACTAGATTTTCTTCTCTGTGTCCAACTTGTCTTCCAGTAATTTAATTATTATTAAATGGCATCATATTCTACATATCTGTCTTTACCACACACCTTACACAATATATTTATCAGAATTCAAAAAATGAAAAAAATAATTTCCATTTAACTGAACTTTTGAGCTTCTAAACTAAATTGGAAAACCAAAAAATAACATTA
>NW_006399897.1:7283574-7298424 GCF_000299155.1 Elephantulus edwardii
TTCTATCCTCCCTAGTCATTGTCTAACTCTCTGATGCATAACAAGTGATTGCAAAAACCATGGCCTGTATCAGGTGGACCTTAGTTTCCAGAGAGACACCGTTGCTCTTGAGTACTTTAGAGAGGTCCCTAACAGCAGACTTTCCCATCGCAATACGTTTTTTTATTTCCTGGCTGCTGCTGCTAGTGTCAAATAATATGAATATGTCATATCATGGTAACTACTAAAATATTAATATATATTACTATTTGCATCCTCTGATGCTAATGTTCAAGGACTGTGGTGCCCCCTCCTTCTATATAACTGCTATGTTCTGTGTTACAGTAAGAGCCAATATGAGGTTAAATTCCTCCCA
This sequence comes from Elephantulus edwardii, assembly GCF_000299155.1. Taxonomy (NCBI): domain Eukaryota; kingdom Metazoa; phylum Chordata; class Mammalia; order Macroscelidea; family Macroscelididae; genus Elephantulus; species Elephantulus edwardii. Next base: position 7,283,930 of record NW_006399897.1, read on the forward strand.
ATGTATAGGCATTCATTAGCAACAATTTTTGTTCCTGTCTACTAGTAGGGAGAATGTCTTTATTCTGTTCTTAAATATACTTAATCCTTGTTATCAATAGGTCACTCCCATCACATTTTTTTGGTGATAATATTGCATTCTTTTGGAATTGAAGTATCAAATAGAAAAATTCCTTGGAAATAAATACAGAAATTTCATAGGATTTAGATATGAGGATTAAATCATGGACTACTGGGTTTGCTAATTTCTCATCTTTATGTAGACATTGGGTCCTCTTTCACCAGTCTCCACTAAACACACATATTGAAGTTGAATGCTCTGACCAATTAAGAACCATTTCTGAGATCTTTCATGCTATTTATGCAATATATGATAGAATAAAGACAAGGTAACCTTTTTTCCTACTCATTAGTTTACAAAACTCAATTACAAATTCAAACAAATTCTTTCAATTTCTCATCTCCCCCCCATCAAATTGTACAACAATTAATTCCCCCCTCCCCTGGCCCATCCACATCCCTCTGCTTCCAGCCTCTCCCACTCCTCCTGGATCCTTATACTTATTCTACAGTAAGGTTTTATACAATATTTATCCTTGTTGGACTGAATTAGTTCACTCAGCATAATGCTCTCCATTCCTTCCAAGTTATGTAATAATTTACCAAGTTATTGCTCCTGCATGCTGCATGGTATTTCATTGTGTGAAAAGATAAAGTAACTTTTAATAATAATTATCCAACTTCAATTACTAAATTTTGATTAAACAATTCATATGTATCGCTTGGTACCCTTCTTGTTGTTATGTGCCATCAAGGTGACTACGATTCATAGTGACCCTGTATACAACAGCTCTGAGCCATTCTCTATCCTGAGGCAACCTTATCGCCTCTAGCACATGTACCTCTGTTTCCCTAGTCACTGAGTCAATCCATCTCATTCAAGGTCTTCTTCTCTTGTGCTGTACTCCACCCTTCCAAGCATGATGTCCTTGCAACATGGCCATAGTAAAGAATATGGAGCTTCAAAATCCTTGCTTCCAAGGAGAACATTGGTTTCACCCTCTCTGAGACAGACATACTTGTTCTCTTAACAGTCCATGGTATATTCAATACTCTTCTCCAGCACTATAAATTAAAGACATCAATTCTTCTGTCATTCTTAGTCATCCAGCTCTCTGATACATAGCAAGTAATTGCAAAAACCATGGTCTGGATCAGGTGTGCACTAGTCTCTGGACTGACATCATTGCTCTTCAGTACTCGGGAGAGGTCCCTGACAGCAGATTTTCCTAATGTAATTCATCTTTGATTTCCTAGTTATTGACAATCTCAGGCTCCTCACTGTCTATCATGATGCTACCAATTGGCGTAGAGGCAAACATCTTTTTTTTTCCCCTTGATGTTGAGCTTCAATTCATATTGAAAGCTGCAGTCCTTGACCTTCTGCAGAATATGCCTCATTTTCTCCTTAGTTTCAGCAAGCAAGGTTGTGCCATCTGCATAATGCAGGTTATTGATGAGTCTTCTTCCAATCTTGATGCTGCATTCTTCCTCATAAAGCCCATAGCCTCCCCGATGATCAGTTCCATATATAGATTGATAAGGTATGGATATAGGATGCATCCCTGGCATATACCTTTCCTAATTTTGATCCGTGCAGTGGCAGTGTTTCCTTGCTCTGTTCTGATGACTGCCTTCTGGTCCAAGTATAGGTTTCACATAAGCATAATCAAGTGTTGTGAGGTTCCCATTATTCTCAGAGTCAGCCACAGTTTGTTGTGATCCACGGTGTCAAATGCCTTTGCATAGTCACTGAAACCAGACAGTCATTCCTCTGGTACTCTCTGCTATCAGCCAAGATGGTTTAATGTTCCTTCTGCCACAACCTCTTCTAAACCCAGCCTGCATTTCTGGCAGTTCCCTGTTGATGTGCTATTGCTGTCATTTTGGATAATTTTCAGTAGGATCTTGCTTGCATGTGATATTAATGATGTTGTTGTTGTAACAGCCCTAAACCCTGCTCTATTCTGTGCCAATCGCATTGCCTCTGACACACCCATCCCGATTGATATTATTTGATAATTTCCACACTCTGCCGGGTCATCTTTATGGATCTCTTCCAGTCAGTTGTCATCCATATTTGTCAAGTAGTTGTCATCCATATTTTTTGGCACAATCTGGTGAGCTGTCCAGGGCAACATCTATTTGTTGAAATATGCCAATTGCTGGGGCTCCCCCCCCCCACCCCAAGTCCTTTAGAGCAGCTTGAACTCCCACCTTCATCATCATTGCCTCTTGATCATATGTTGTTTCAAGAAATTCTTCTGTGTCAGCCTATTCTTTCTGTTATGGTGACTGTATGTACCCCTTTCAGCTTTTTTTTTTTGATGGTTTCTGGGACATTCAGCATTCTGCCCACAGTATCCTTAAATATTGCAACTCGAGGCTTGAATTTGTTCTTCAGTGCCTTCAATTTAAAAAAATGCTGAGTGAGATCATCTCTTTTGATTTTCTAACTCCAGCTCTTTGCACATTTTATAATTTTTCTTTGTCTTCCTGTGCTGCCATTTGAACTATTCTGTTTAATTCCTTCTCATCTTGATTTCTTACCTTTGCTTTGGCTTCTTGGTGCTCTAGTGCAATATTTAGAGTCTCTTCTGAATGAGCTTTTGCATTCTTAATGGATGATATTCTTGATATCCTCCCACAGGTCATCTAATCTTCGCTCAATAGTATCCAAGGCCTCAAACCTTTTCCTGAGATGGTCTTTGAATTCAGGAGGGTAAGATTCAAGGTCAGACTTTGATTCTTGTGGATTTGATCTTATTTTCTTTAGCTTTAGTTTGAACTTGCATACAAGTCATTGAAGATCTGATTCACAATCAGCACTTTGCCTAGCTTTCACAGCTGATATTGAGCTTCTCCAACAATTTTTCCCACAGATATAATCAATCTGATTCCTGATTAGACCATCAGTTTAGGTCCATGTATATAGTCACTGTTTGTAGTTCTTATAAAAAGTATTTCCAATGAAGAATTTATTGATTTTACAGAATTCTATCCTTCTACCACCAGCCTAATTTGTCATCAAGTTCATGTTTCCCAACTACTAATCTTTCTTCTTTGTTCCCAACTTTTGCATTTCAGTCACTCTTTTTTAATTGTTTTAATAATTTTAATGAACATTTACAGAGAATTTGGATTTCCATTCATTCATTGCTGCACTTCTCTACCCGCCCAGCCCTCTCCCCATGCCCCCCAGTCCACTCCTCTCTTTCAAAAGTAAAAGAAAGACTCCCTCCCTGGTACACAATCCCCCCGCACCCCTCCCACCGCCCCAAGTACATTCCACTATGCAACCTTAATTGTGGACTCTTGTGATAACCTTAATACCCTATCATACATCGCTTTTAAATTATTCACTCCCTCGCCTGTTAATGTATCTTGGTTGTATGTTCAATCAATTTCTGATTGCAATAGTTGGTAGAAGTCACCTGTTTCCTCCTCTTTGATACTGGTTGTTGGTACATAAATTTGAATAATAGTGGTATTAATAAGTCTTCCTTGTATTCTTATGGACGTTATCCTGTTACTGACAACATTGTATTTCAAGATGGATCTAGAAATGGTCTTTTAAACTATGAAAGCAATCCCACTTTTTCTCATTTTTTCATTTCCAGCATAGTAGATCATATAATTGTCTGATTCAAAATGTTCCATGCCAATTCATTTCATTTCACCAATGCCTAGTATGTCAATATTTATGTGTTCCTTTTTTTCCACAACAATCTCCAAGTTTCCTATATTTATGCTTCTCAGAAGAAGTCTCAGAATCCTTGTTTCCAACGAAAAGTCTCTTTTCACCCTCTCCAAGAAGAAACTGTTTGTTCTCCTGGCAGTCCTTTGTATATTTAATACTCTTCTCCAGCTCAAAACCATCAATTCTCTTTCTATCATTGCTAGTCATTGTCCAGCTTTCTGGCGCCAAGCAAGTAATTGCAAAGACTATAGCCTTGATCAGGCACACCTTAGTCTCCAGACTGACATCGTTACTTTCCAGTACTCCAGAGATGTTCCTCACTGCAGACTTTCCTAATGCAAATCATCTTTTGATTTCTTGGCTGCTGGTACCAACAGTGTTGATTGTGGAACAAAGCAAACTAAAGCTGTTAACAATCTCTATCTCTTCACCATCGATCATAATGCTGCCAATTAGCCTAGTGGTGAGAATCTTTGTTTTCTTGATGTTGATCTTCAGTCCATATTGAAGTCTACAGTCCTTGACCTTCTGCAGAATATGCCTCAGTGCCTCCTCAGTTTCAGCAAGCAGGGTTGTGTCATGTGTATAATGCAGGTTGTTGATGAGTCTTCCTCCAATCCTGATGCCACACTTTTCCTTATAGAGCCCAGCCTCCTGATTGATGTGTTCTGCATATAGATTGAAAAGTATGGAGATAGGATACATCCCTGGTGTTTACCCTTTCTGATTTTGAACTATGTAGTGTTCCCTTGCTCTGTTCTGACAACTGCTTCTTGGTCCAAGTATAGGTTTCTAATAAGCACAATCAAATGTTCTGGGATTCAAACTTTGAGTATGTTGCAAAGAGGGGTCAGTCCTTGGAGGGGGACATCATGCTTGAAAGAGTGGAGGGACAGCGCAAGAGAGGAAGACCCTCAATCAGATGAACTGATTCAGTGACTGGGGTAATGAGGGTAGGTGTATCAGAGACAATAAGATTGGCACAGGATAGAGCAGGTTTGGGGGCTATTGTGCATAGGGTTGCTATGTGTAACAAGCAATTTGACAGCACATAATAACAACAGACTTCTCACATGTCATGTTCCAATCACTAGGGTCTGTTTGCAACTGTTCCTACTCCTTTGTGATTCCCAGTACAAATTCTTATCCTCCTGTGCCATATCTGCTAGTCTAATCTAAGTGTTTTCTGTTGTAGATAGGGTTTTTAAAGGCCCGCTAATTCAGAAGTAGATGGTCAATCCTTCTCCCTAGTCTCTTAATTTGGGTGCTCAGCTTTAGAGCAATATTGATAGACAAGCATTTTACTAAAAAAATCATCTGATGAGAGTATGTAGGTAATAAGTCAGATGTTGGTCCTGGGGCACACCCCTTCAGAGATTGTGTTGTGTTCCCACCATCACTCTGCCCTGCCTTCATTCTCTCTTGTTGCCATGCCAACATTTCCTGTCCCCCGATTGCATAGAACACTGGTTGATGGCTCAGGCCTTCCACTTCTTCCGTCCTCTCATTTCCCTTCCACTCTCCAGTAATATTGGTGCTCTTGGTACAGGGGAACAGGAAGATCTCCATGTGGTGGCTTTTGAGTTCAAGGCAATTCATATTTAGCACCTAGGGTAGACACAGATCTTTCCATCAGAAGTTCCTAGGATGATGGTTCCAGCTCTTTCCTATTAGACAGAAGCCATTTCTTTTTTTTTTTTCTCTCTCTCCCTCTCTCTTTATATAAATTACTTTATATTGTTTTGTATATAAAATTCACATACATTATGTTTCACACTATTCTCCATTCATTGCCTTTCATACAATTGTTCCTATTCATTGTGTTTAATAAAATTCGTCACCATTGAACTATGCCCTATGGTAGTTACCTTGTCTTTTCTGATCGCCACTGGATCTTTCCCATTTCCTCTACTGTCTTCTTCCACTCACCAAATTGTGTGACCCCATTATTTCCCTTTTGCTGATTCTAACTCCTCTTTTCCCACCGCTTCTCCCTTGAATATCTATACACATTTTACTAGTTATTCTTCTATTTTTACAATAATTGTCTTTTGCATTATTTGTCCTTATAGGACTGAGTTAGTTCACGCAGCATAATGATCTTTGATCTACTCCAAGTTATAGAGTAATTTTTGAAATTGTTGCTTCTGAATGTTGTATATTGTATGAATGTAGTACATTTTCTAACTCAATTGTATCATAGTTAGACATCTGGGCTTTTTCCATATTCTTGAGATTTTGAATAATGCTACCATAAACATTGGTATACAAATCTCCATTTGTGTCTCTATAGTTGTAGAGGGACTTCAGGACTTTTGTTCGTAGGACATGAGTCGTGCTTGACTCGAAAGCAATCAAAAACAACAATATTTTCTAGGCAGTGGAATAGCTGTGGCATACAAAATTTTATGTTCAGTCTTTTGAGGAAATGTCAAACTACCTTCCAGAGTGGTGTGCCATTTTTAAATCCCACCAACAGTGTGTGACAGTTCAAACTTTTCCACATCGTTTTCAACATTAATTGCTTTCCGAACTCTTAAACCTTGCCACTGTTACTGGGATAAGATGGTATGTCATTGTGGTTTTAACTTGCATCTCCCTTACTGCCAATAATTTTGAGCATTTCTTCATGAACCTGCTGGCCATCCGAATGTAGAAGCCATTCCTTTTGTAATACAGTCTCATTTCTGAGTGTCCTTCTTTTGAGGACCTGACTTATGCTACATGATTAAAAAAAATTCAGAAGTGCTTGAACATAATGGACATAGAATATGAAGAGTTAAGAGTAAAAATGTAGTCTGGCTGATTTCTCTGAGAAAGGGGAGAATAATGAGAAAGTATCAACAAAACAGTTGTTGATCAACATTAATTTTACACTATTCACACAATGACAAATATATAGGTCTAAACAAGACATAAAATCTAACTCAAAACACTACTTTGGGTTCCAGTTTTACCTGATCACTTTTGCCAGGATAAAGATGAGAAAATGATTTGTATAGACAGTGGAAATCTTTCCTTCATCCTTAGCTTTCCACAAAACTCATCTCAATTCATTGTTATTGAGTCATAGGTGACCTTTCAGTGGGTTTAAAGAGATGTAAATTGCATAGGGGAGGAGATTCGAACTACCACATTTGGGTTGGCAGCACAACTCCTTACCCATTGCACCACCAGAGCTCCCTTGGCTTTTCACAAGAAAGTGTAAATAGGAAAAAGTGATTGTGCTCTTGTTACATTTCTTTTTCTAATTTTTTTAAATTTGTGTGTGTGTGTGTGTGTGTGTGTGTGTGTGTGTGTATACTATCAAATAGGATCTGACTGGTACAGGAAGAGATTGCTCCTCCTTCTCCAGCAGAGCATCCGGTGGATTTGAACCGTGTACCTCTGGGATTGCAGTGTTACATTTCTTTTAGTAATACAATTTTCCAAGCACATAAAGACATTAATATATCCATAAAATTAATAACTTCATCTACAACTAAGATTGAACTTTTTAATGTGTTTTATATTTTTGATATTTAGATCATCTCTGTATTTGTCAGTCTTTTTTATTCTTTTTCTGTTGGACAATTTCAAAGTAAAAATGCTATCATGTGCTGTAGATATGATGACACTCTAACCTTACGCATTGTCCAGTATGCATTGTCTAAGAAAAAGATTATAAAAAAAAGATTATCCTATGAAAATACAATATTATCATTAAGCCTGGACATGAGCTTCTATTGATGCAAACCTTACATATTAGGATGAAACATTAACTGATTCTGTGTCGTATTCAAAATTGGTTTTTGAGATCATTGTTAGGGGTATTATGCCAATTCACTACATCGAGAATTTCCCTTGTTTTGTTGACCACTTTACCAAACATGATGTCCTTTTCAATAGATTAGTCTTTCATGATGTCATGCCTAAATAAGAAAGATGAAGTTTTGCTCTTTGCTTCTAAAGAGCACTCTGGTTTATTTCTGCTAAAATTATTTTTTTCTTCTGATATCACATAGTATATTCAACAAAATAAAATGTTGTTATTTTTATGTGCCATCAAGTCGCTTGCCACTCATAGTGACCCTCTATGTACAACAGCCCTAAATTCTGCTCTCTCTTGTGCCAATTTCACTGTCTCCGACACACTCATCCCGATTACCCCAGTCACCAAATCAATCCACCTCCATGATGTCCTTCTCCAAGAACCGGTCTCTCCTTAGAGCATGACCAAAGTATGTCAGACGAAGGCTCAGAGTCCTTGGCTTCAAGGAGCAACCAGGTTTAACCCTCTCTGGGATGAATCTGTTTGTTTTCTTAGCAGTGTATGGTACCCTCAATACTCTTCTCCAACACCAAAGCTCAAAGGCATCAATTCTCCTTCAATCCTCCTTAGTCACTGTCCAACTCTCTGATGCATAACAAGTGATTGCAAAGACCATGGCCTGTATCAGACACACCTTAGTCTCCAGAGAGACACCATTGCTCTTCAGTACTTTAGAGAGGTCCCTAACAGCAGACTTCCCCATCGCAATACGTCTTTTAATTTCCTGGCTGCAGGTTCCAAAAGTGTTGATTGTGGAACCAAGCAGACTAAAGCTGTGAACAATCTCAATCTGTGAGACTCTTTGTCTTCTTGACATTGAGCCTCAATCCATATTGAAGGCTGCAGTCCTTGACTCTCTGAAGCAAGCTCTTTAGGTCCTCCTCAGTTTCAGCAAGCAGGGTTGTGTCATCTGCATAACACAGATTGTTGATGGATCTTCCACCAATCCTGATGCCACATTTCTCTTCATAGAGCCCAGCCTCTCGGATGCTCTGTTCTGCATCCAGGTTGAAAAGGTATGGAGACAGGACACATCCCTGGTGTATGCCCTCAGTTTTGAACCATGCAGTGTTTCCTTGCTCTATTCTGACGACTGCCTCTTGGTTCAATTTTAGGTTTCACGTTAGCAGGATCAAGTGTTCTGGGATTCACATTCTTCTCAGAGTCAGCCAAAGTTTGTTATGGTCCACACAGTCAAACACCTTTGCATAATCAATGAATCACAGATAGACATTCCCTTGGTACTCCCTGCTTTCAGCCAAGATCCATCTAACATTAGCTACAATATCCCTAGTACCACGACCCCTTCTAAACCCAGCCTGGACTTCTGGCAATTCTCTGCTGATGTGCTTCAAGTCATTTTTGGATAATCTTCAGCAGAATCTTGCTTGCATGTGAAATCAACGATACTGTTCTATAGTTTCCACAATCTGTTGGCTCACCTTTCTTTGGAATGGGAACAAATATAGATCTCTTACAGTCGGTTGGCCAAATTATTGTTGTTTCATTAAATTCTTCTGTGTCTGCCAATTCCTTTCGATACAATGACTCAGTATATTCTTTCCATCTTCTTTAAATACTTCCTGGATCATTTAATATTCTGCCTCAAGCATCCTTGATTACAGCAACTCAAGGTTTGAAATTGTTCTTCAGTTCCTTGAGCTTAAGAAATGCTGAGTGAGTTCATCCCTTTTGATTTTCTGACTCCAGCTCCTTGCATATTTCATTGTAATATTTTACTTTGTCATCCCACACTGCCTTTTGAAATCTTCTGTTCAGCTCTTTAGTATCTTGAATTCTTCCTTGTGCTTTGGCTTCTCTGTGCTCCAGTGCAATATTCAGAGTTTCTTCTGATATCCATTTTGGTAAAGGAAACTTTAGATATCAGATCAAGGTTGGACAATGGGAGATAGATGTTGAAGGGAGTGGGCAGAAGTGGAGGAGTATCTTGATGGATGGTGGAACAAAAAAATAAGTGGGTCAAGACACTTGTACCAAGGGCAGGGCAACACCAAAACTAATGGTTAATTCCACAATAAGGGATATATTTTCACTTTTTCTGTAAAATGCTTATCTGTTGGATACTTCTCTAAATCTGAACTTTCAGATTAAGACACACTAGGAAGGATTAACCATCCACTTTGAAAATAGCAGGCCTCTGAAAACCCTGTGTACAACAGAACACACATAGAATGACAGAAAGGGCAACTGATTATGAAAATACAAAGGAAGAGGGAATAGTTGTAAGCAGACACTAGTGATTGGAACATGGAATGTGAGAACCATGAATGTAGGAAAGTTAGATATTGTTAAGGAGGAAGTGGAATGCATAAATATTGACATACTAGGCATTGGTGAGATGAAATGGACCTGCATGGGGCATTTTGAGTCAGATGATCATATGATATACTACTCCAGAGATGAAAGAGTGAGGAAAAATGGGATTGCTTTCATAGTTAGAAAAGCCATTTCTAGATCCATATTGAAGTACAACATTGTGAGTGACAGAATAATATCCATATGTATACAAGGAAGTCCAGTGAATACCACTATCATTCAGATATATGCACCAACAACCAGAGCCAAAGAAGAGGAAATAGAAGATTTCTACCAACTTTTACAGTCGGAGATTGATTGAACATGCATTCAAGATGCACTAATGATAATGGGTGACTAGAATGCAAAAGTTGGGAACAGAGAAGAAGAATCTGGAGTCGGAAAACATGGACTCAGTGACAGAAATGGAGCTGGAGATAGAATGATTGGATTTTGCACAATCATTGACTTATTCATCACAAACACATTTTTTAACAGACATAAATGCAGGTTATACATATGGATCTCACCTGATGGTATACATAGGAATCAGATTGATTGCATCTGTGGAAAGAACCGCTGGAGAAGCTCAATATCAGCTGTGAAAACTAGGCCAGGAGCTGTTTGTGGAACAGACCACCAACTACTCGTATGCAAGTTCAAGCTGAAGCTGAGGAAAATTAAACCAAATCCATGGGAACCAAAATATAACTTTGAATCTAACCCACCTGAATTTCGGAACCATCTCAGGAAAGATTTGAGGCCTTGAATATGAATGAGCGAAGACCAGATGGTATCTATCATCCAAGGCGAGTGCAACCGTTCATTACAAAAACAGAAGAGAAAGAAAAGACAAAATAACATAATCAATCCATATTTAACTTTGTCTAATTAGCCTCTAAAATTCTTTTAAAGCTATTTCTTTTAAGTAAGATCTTTATCTACTTTATAGATTGTGTTTAAAGTTTTTCCTTTTGTTTTATAAAGCAGACTATAAAGTTGCCTAATGTTAAAACTGGGCTGCAATCACAAAAGCATGTGGTTCAAATCCACCAGCTACTCCACTGGAGAAGGATGGGTAGTCTTCTCTTGTGCTGTTAACTGCCTCTGAAAATCATGGGTCAGTTCCGACTTGTTGGTTTACAACAACAATAGCAACAATTGTCTTAAGGAAACAAGATGTTCTGTTCTGCAGGACAGAATGGAAAAAATTCAGAGGAAAAATATGTTTCAATTAGAGAGAAAATTAGTCAGTAACTATTGACTGTTGTTAATGAAGAAACAGGAAAAGATTCTCATCTCCTCTTGTTACTGGCTAAGAAGAAAATACAGGTCAAATTATCACTAAATTTACAGCATGACCAAAGAAGAGACTCTCTCACTAAGTATCATTGTTATGGTAATTGTATCCTTCCAGAGGAAGCTTTGATGGTTCAGTGGTAAGGAATTGCACTGCCAGTGTAAAGGTTGTTGTCCTCGTTTGTTATTAAGTGCTATTCAGTCATTTACAACTCATAGTGACCCTATGTACAACAGCTCTGAACCCTGCTCTATCCTGTGCCAACCTCGCCCACACACCCACCCCCAGTACCTCAGTCACTGAGTCAATCCATCTCATTCAGGGTCTTCCTCTCTTGTGCTGTCTCTCCACCCTCCCAAGCATGATGTTCCTCTTCAAGGACTAGTCCCACCTTGTAACAGGCCTAAAGTATGTCAGACGAAGCTTCAGAATCTTTGCCTCCAAAGGGCAGCTTGGTTTCACCCTCTACCCCATGAAACTGTTTGCTCTCTTAGCAGTCCATGATATATTTAATACTCTTCCCCAGTACCATAACTTAAAGTGCAAAGGTACTCAATTCTAACCCATGAGTCACTCGGTGGGAGAAGACGAGCAATCTTATTCCATGTGATTTACTGCCTCTAAAAACCGGCTGGAGGGTCAGCTCCAACTGGACTGTACTCAACAATAAACAACAATCCTTCTGGAAGATGTAAGCTATCTTTCCAATATAGTTCAATAACATTAACTGATTAAATCAAGTTAATCCTCTGGTAAATCTGGCAAATGTGCTTTTAATTGTACTTTGTTAGTAAATTGGCCCATAGACCTTGTGTTTGAAAAAAATTTGCTGATCAACACATAAGATTTGTATCTATCAATTACTTTATTTAACTTTTTGTAAAAAATACATTTTTATTATTTCTTAGTGTCCATAAACTTTAAGTCTATGAACTTTGATAGATGTCGATGGTTATAAAAAGTCTTCAGGCCTTTTGTTCATAAAGTCACTGAGTTGTGTTCAACTCGAAGGCAATCAACAACAGCAAGTGTCCATCGGATTTTCAAAGGCCTGTTATTCAGGAAGTGTGATGACAGTGCATGATAGAATAAGGCTCAGATCTTCTGTTCATAGGGTTTCTATGAGTCGTGTTCGACTCCACAGCACCCAACAACAACAACAACACCATTTCTTACAGCAATTTTTAAAGAACTTTAAAAATTTCTTTGGTTAATGATTTAAGAATGGTGTTATAAAATGGTGAAGGATTTTAACAGTCCTTAATAGAGTTTATATTTTATATCTTTGATTTGCCTTCTTATCCTTGGTTAATTATTACTAGTACTACTGTTTGATAAGTGATAATGAGAATTTCACATGAATTTTGCACTTCATGATCACTGTTTCTCCTGTGTGTGGAAGTACCAATACAGATCTGGGTTGTGTTAAATCTTGGAATCTTTAGAATCTCATTATTCAGTTTCAAATATGTAAACAGCTGTAGCTATGAGATAACATATTGTGCTATTGGTTAAAATTCTGGAAATCACCCTCTTTTTAAAATACTAATATTAGAACAAAGATGCTTACATTCAAAGGAACACCAAAACAATCAGCAAGTTAATTTCAAACTCGGTAAATACAGAAATAATTAACAGTAAGTACAGTTTATGAATTCCTACTATCTATTGTAAGACATATTTTTATGACTATATACTATTTCTTAACACAGGTATTACAAGTTTTCAAATTAAAGTTTTATTTCCACTGAGTAATCAACCTTCATAATAAAACAATCTGAAAACACAGGAGTGTTTACTTCTTTATCTTCAGTAACCAAAACCCACAAGAAATATTTCTTAATAGAAGATTAATCTAAATGAAATTTGTCTGCAAACCTAATTTAAAACAAATTAACAAATATTTTTAAGTAACATTTTAGTCAAAGTGGAAATCGACAAATATATTAACAATTTCATAAAATATTTATAATAAAAACATATAGGGTTGTATATCACAAAAGAACACTCACAAATTTATAGCCTATATATTTATAACAAGAGATAGTAAAGTAATTGAATTTTTAAGCATTCACCTTAATAAGAAAGAATAAACAATAAAATAAGCTTATGAAAAGCAGACTGAAACAGGTAATAATGATAATAAGTAAAACCATGTAATGATTATGTAAACAGCAATCATAACATAGTTGACCTCATACTTTCAAGAAATAAAAGGAGAAATCTGAAGTATACAAATATATCTTTTTTTCTAAGAAGGAGATATAACCATAGATGCATAGATGAGCTATGTTCTCTAAGTCTGTGAAAAAATTGTTAAAATTATTATAAATAACCACACATGCTTTAATGTTTAATAGAATTTAAGTTTCAGGAGGTAGAGTTGTTCAACTTTTTATTTATTTAAATTACTAATACCTAGTACACAACTGAAGGAGAGAATTGTGCATATCCTTCATGTGCCAATTGCTTTTACTGTCTTATTTTTTATTTTTCTGTACTTAAAAGAAAGGAGAAAATGCTTATTTTTTTCCAAGTTTTATGTAGATTTGGCCATAGTACCTTACTGTTTTGGCTCCTCTAATAGCTCTATTGAGTCCACCAACGTTTTTATGTAATATATACATATGCAATATAAATACATGCAATATAAATATATTTATATATTTATATTGCATATATTTATATTGCATATGTATATGTATATTTATATTTTTTTTGTGTGTATACCAATGAAGGAACTTTTCTTTTTTCTAAGAGAGGCGTGAACTGGAGGGGAGGGGTGGACAGGGAAAAAAGTGCAGCAATGAATGAATGGAAATCCAAACTCTCTGTAAATGTTTAAAATTAATAAAAAAAATTCATTTAAAAAAAAAGAGTGTCAGAGGTCATGAAGCAGGCACAGGATAGGATAAGGTTCAGATATACTGCTCATAGGGTCATATTCGATAGCACCTAACAACAACAACACAAGCTTTCAGGATTTCAATTTATGTTCAAATAGCTCTTTTGAAGATCTGTTTTTAATTTATGTTTTAAATTTTACTTTCTCTTTTATGAAATTCTGTAGTCCTGTAAATGATCAATTTTGTCATTTCAAATAGCCAAATATTTTCATCCTTTGCATTCTATTTCTATAACTTTTCCATTCATTTTTTCCCCTTTATATTTATTTCTGCCTTTAAACTTAATCGACTTACTTTTCTAATTTTTTTTTTAAATTTAGGTTGTTTATTTTTCATTTCAATGAACATCTACAGAGATTTTGGGATTCCATTCATTCATTGTTGCACCCTTCTCCCCGCACAA
>NW_006399897.1:7298524-7312629 GCF_000299155.1 Elephantulus edwardii
CCCAAACCCCACCCCCTAGCCCCAAATATAATCCACTCTGCAACCCTCATTGCACTCTTATATGACTCTGCGCGTGAGGAGATTGCTCACCCTTTTCCCATTAAGCAATTGGTGGATTTGAACCATCAGAGGGGTGTGGCCTGTTGGCTAATCAGCTCCCTATTACTATTCCGAGCTGCAAGAGCTCTATTAGTTGCTTAGCTCTTTTAACCAAGTTATTTATTGTCTTTAATGGATCATGCTGCTTCTAGTCCAAATTAAGTGATTTGTAATCTTATGAGACCCCATGGAGCAAAGTTGCTTCCTATCTTTTGACGATATGTTCATGAAGACTTTCATTTCCTCTGAGTTTGTATTCGCCTAGCCTCAAAGACAAAGAGGATATTACTTGACCCATTTAATTCTCTTGAGAATGCTCAGAAGGTAAGGAAACTTGGACAGTTCACTTGGTGCTGACATTAACAACTGGGACCTACACATTTTTGCTCAGCCATTTTTTCCAAGATCCACTGAGACTCAAGTCTCAGACCTGGAATTTTAAGTCTGACTTTTAGTCTTAATTTTTTCCCTGCTATGGAGGGCCTACCAGAGACAAAGTCTTGTTAACATCTAAATGTTTCTAGGTTCCATTGCGGTTTGGTTCAGAAGAGGCCTATGGTTTAGAGGTGGTGTAGGCTGTAGAGACTTGCACTGTGCTGCACTGGTGGTTTGAATCAAGAGGGAGAACAATGGGCAGCCTCCTCTCAAGGGCTATATAGCCATGGAAACTCACTAGAGGGTCACTTATGAGTTGGAACTGAGTAGAAGGAGAGGCGTTTCCAGTTTGAGTGTGAGCGTGGAAAGAAGAATTCACATTACATTTCCTCTAGAATCTGCTAGCCCACCTATGGCTTGTCTTTAAACTGTAAACAAGATACATTTTGAAAAATTAGTTTCTTTTTTTCTGGCCTATAGGAACTATTTTTTCTTACCTTGAAATTTTATAAATATTGACAATTGGAAAAATTTTGAAAGAGTTTCAAAACTGTTTTAGGGAAAGACCTTTAGTTGTATGATTATGCATCTAAAAGGAGCAGAATTAGTTTGGTTACTTTTGCCTGACTGAAGATTCAATTCTAACTCAAATTGCCTTAAATAATAAAGTATTAACTAAAGAGCAAATATGTCTACTTAAATCTGAGTCGCACCTGAGCCAAGCCATAGCATTTTCAATTGCTTCATATGCATCTGAAAGTTAGACAATGAATAAAGAAGACTTAAATAGAATTTATGTTTTTGAATTGTGGTGTTGGTGAATAGTATTAGATATAACATGAGCTGTCAAAAGAACAAACCAATCTATTTAGAAGGAAGTACAACTAGGGTGCTCCTTAGAGGCAAGGAAAGTGACAATTCATTTCATATACATTGGGACCTGTTGTCAGGAGGGAGTCAGTCCTTAGAAAAAGACATCATGCTGGGAATGGGACAGTTATTGAAAGAAGAGAAGACACTTTACAAGAGGATTGACATAGTGACTGTAACCTTGAGCATGGTCATGAGGATGCCATAGGATAGGGCATAGTTCCAAACTGTTGTTCATAAGGTTGCTATAAGTCATAGTAGACTTGACAGAACCTAGTAACTATGCTATAGTAACAATAACAACTAACTAACTATAGTGGGAAAATCTGACCAGTGGAAAGAAATCCTATGTGTTTCCAGAGGATGTGTTTCATAAGGTTTTCAATGGATAACTTAAGACCTTTCTTCTGGGTGCCTCTAACCTTTTGGCCAGAAGTTGAATGTTGACCATTTACACTACCCAGGACAACTCCATCTAATAAAGTGAGAAGGCCTTAAGCAGGAAACAATGAATGACTGAGTCCACAACATGATAGTACCACTAAAGATGAATATTTCTTTTGTGAATCTACTTTCCTTTTCTCTACATTTCAGCTTGAGCCTCACCATAGTTTCAAGATGGTGGCTAATAGAAAAATAAGGAAAAGAGTGTTTCTTCCTTTTATTTCTTTTTAATAATATGGAATGCATTTTAAGAAACACTCTGATACTTGCTTGTAAATAATTTAGTCACATACTCACTCTTAGCAATTAATCACTATCACTGTGGAGTCTCTCTGACCAACTTTTAATAATTAGAATTTTTCTTAAGTTTGATAATAGACCCACGTCTCAGAAAGACATAACAAAATCAATCCCTATTTTGGGCAAGAAAAGGCTTGTTAAGATGCTAACATAGAAGTGAAGATACAGATATGTCTGACTTAAGAGCTTACACTCTCAAGCCTCAACCAGCTATCTGTAACTTTCAGTAAATAAGTTATAAAATAAGCCAATTATGAGTTTTAAAATCTGCTTTATTGAGTTTTAAAGATCAGGTAATAGTGTGGGTAGTGTTCCCTGCATGGGTAGAATGAACTTCTTATATCTCCTAGTGTTTGAGGTGGGCAAAGCTGAACAGGTATCATTGTTGTTGACCAGGGTGTCAATATGTATTCTATGAATCTGCATCTAAAACAGGAAAATTCATCCATACAGGGATTTCTGGTGTCCTACTGAGTAAGGCATTGTGCTGCCAACCCAAAGGCACACAGTTTAAATCCACCACCTAACCACCTACTCTATGGAAGGAAGTAGGAACTCTTCACTCATACTATATTTGCCTTTTGAGAACACACAGAGGGTCAGCTATGAGTTGGTCTCACTCAATGGCCAGGGTGACGGGGTGATATTAAATAGGTTCCAGCAGTCAGAAAATCAAATAGGCACCAACAGCCAGGAAATAAAACAAAAACAAAAACAATTGCATTGGAAAGTGTACTGTCAGGGACCTCTCTAGAGTGCTGAGGAGCAATGATGTCAGTCTAGAGACAAAGGTGCACCTGATCTAGGCAATAGTCTTAATTACTTGCTTTGTATCTGAGAGATGGACAATGACAACGGATGACAGAAGAATTGATGCCTTTGAGTTGTGATGCTGGAAAAGAGTATCAAACACGGCATCAACTGCCAAGAAAACAAACAGTTCTGGAGAGGTGAAACCAAGTTTTTCCTTGAAGAAAAGGATTTTGAAGCTCTGTTCCACATACTTTGGAAATGTGGCCAGGAGGGACTAGTCTTTAGAAAAGGACATCATGATTGAAAGTGTGCAGGGACAGTGCAGGAGAGGAAGACCACAGTTGCAATGGATTGACACATCATAACTGGGGTAATGAGGGTAGGTTTAGTGAGACAGGCTCACAATTAGGCAGGATTTCAAGCTATTGTATGTTGAGTCACTATGAGTCACAGATAATAACAACAAGTTATTGTTATGGTTATGTACTTTCGAATTGAAGCCAACTCATAATTGATCTTCCAGGAGATTTTCAGAGGCTAGAAACCACATGGGAGGAAATTGCCTATCTTTCTCCCAAGGAACTTCTGATGGATTCGAACCAAGTACCTTCAGGTTGGCAGAACAACTCCTTACCACTAGGCTACCAGAGTTTCCCCAATAATCCATATTTACCTCAAATTAATAAAAGTATTTTCCTAAATGGCATAAAGTCAAGGAAAAGCAAAGTAAACTGCACTATAAATTAAAAGTGGGAGAAGGATGGTCAATCACCTCTCAGGAAATTTACTGTGTTTGAAAACCTGCTGGAGGGTCAACTATGAGTTGGTTTTTACTTGACACTACATAACAACTACAACAACATAATTAAAAGTAGTACTGAAGTAGCCAGATATTTCTTAAAAACACAGACACTGTGGTTTAATGGCATTGTATCTGTAGCATTTAAAGAACAGTTTAAGGAAGTATTCCCAAAATGAAACTTACATGTAAATTATTTGACTTCTAGTTACTAACATGGAAAAATATTGGGTTGTTTCCTCCATACCGCAACAATTAAAAAAAAAATAAGCTTTAACAAATCTGTCCACATTCCTATTGCTAATCTTGTCAATCTTGTTAAAAGGAGGAAGAACCTCAACAAAATGGTTTCACACAGTGACTACCACAATGGGCGTGATCATGGCAGACCTTGAGGATGGCACACGGCAGGACAGCATGCAGATGGGCTGCTCACAGGATCATTATGAGTCCAAGGTGACTTGATGGCACCACAACAGTCACTGGTCACTCAGCACAGTTTTTATGTAAAAGTGACAAGAGCTGTTTCTTTTTAATAACATTGTTATTTTACATTTACATTACACAGAGTGAGTGTGATTGTAACAACAACTGACTACATGGGTATTCCTACAAGAAAACAACAAAATAGTTCTGACATGTAGCCATGATTTCTTTCTCATGATTTTGTAAGTCCTGGGAACTTTGGGATGTCTTTTTTACATAGATGTTTTTCAGGTACATCTGTGTGTCTAGAACACCCAGCATCCTCAAAAAAAAAAAAAGAATTCTTATTAAGACAATTCTTTCGTAAGAGTTGTAGGAATAGAGTAGAGATCACTTAAGCCTGCTAATCATTTACAGCATTGGTGAATCAGAAATGTAGGAGTAAGCTTTTTGAATATTTAAAAAACTATCACTGTCTGAACTGATGTCAGTCTGGAGACTAAGGTGTGCCTCATATAGGTCATCATCTTTGCAATCACTTGTTATGCATCAGAAACCTGGACAATGACTAGGAAGAATGGAAGGAGAATTTATGCCTTTGAGTTGTGTTGATAGAGAAGAAAATTGAATATACCATGGACTGCAAGGAGAACAAACAAGTTTATCCTAGAGAAGATGAGACCAGGCTGCTCCTTGGAGGCAAGGATTCTGAAGCTTCATCGGACATACTTTGGACATGTTGCAAGGCAGGACCAGTCCTTGGAAAGGGAAGTCATGCTTGGGAGGGTGGAGGAACAGCACAAGAGAGGAAGACCCTCGATGAGATGGATTAATTCAGTGACTGGGGTCATGGGGATAGGTGTGTCAGAGACAATAAGGTTGGCACAGGGTAGAGCAGGGTTTAAGACTGTTGTACATAGGTTCAGTATGAGTAGCAGATGTCTTGGCACATAACAAACAAAAAGCAACATACTGTATGCATCACTGCAAATACTTCAATTATTGATGTTACCATTTTGTTCTGTTCCTTGGATACACATTATACTTGCATTCATTTCAAATGCATTGTTATTGTTACATACTGTCTAGTAGATTGTGATTGATAGTAACCCTATATGACTAAGTAGAATTTCCTCAGTAGAGGTTCCTGGATATAGCCTTTAAAGATAACTATCCCTCTCTTGTAGATTAGCTGGGTGGATTCAAACAGCCAAATTTTTGGTGAGTAGTTGAGAGTTAAAGTGTTGGACCAACAAATCCCATTTTTCACATGTGCTCCATATTATCCTAATCATTTTGTATGCTGAGCAAATTATTTAAGCTGTACTCTGAAGAACAATTTAATTTTCATCAATAACCTTTATTATGTTGATGACACAACCTTGTTTGCTGAAAGTAAAGAGGATTTAAAGTGTTTGCTACTGAAGATCATACACTACAGCCTTCAATATAGATTGTCTCTCAGGTCAAGAAGACAAAATTCTTACCACTAAACTTATAGGTAATGTCATGATAGATGGAGAAAAGATTGAAACTGTCAAAGGCTTCATCTTTCTTGGACCCATAATCAATACACTTGATAGCAGGAGTTAGGAGATCAGAAAAAAAGTATTGTGCTGGGAAAAGTCTATAGTCAGGAATCTCTTTATTGAGGAGCAATGAGGTCAGTATGCGTGATACATGCCATGGACTTTTCAGTCACTTGCTATGCTCCACAGAGTAGGACAAGGAATAAGGATGATAGAAAACTTTGATGTCTTTGAACTATGCTGTTAGAGAAGAGTACTGAATATTTCATGGACTGCCAAAAGAACAAAGAGATTTATAGTGGAGAAAGTGCAACTAGAGTGATTCTCGGAGGTAAAGATGATAAAAAATTGCCTCTCATACTTTGGTAGGGCAGGCTACCTTGGAAAACGGTGGGGAGGTGGAAGGATGGCAAAAGAGAGGACGGCCCTCCTACAGGTGATTGACATAGTGACTGCAGCAGTGGATTCAAGTGTGTCACAGATTGTGAGAATGGCACAAGATAAGACACAGTTCATATCATTGCTATGATTTGTACTCAACTCAGTGGTACCTTACAACAACAACAACTTTAATATCTACTTTGCCAACTACTGAGTGTATGGGACAATCTGAGCAGTCCCAAGAAATACAGTATCTTTAATGTATTTCTTAAATATAGACATGTATTACTGGAGAATTTTGAGATTCTCAAAAGGATGGGCAGGGGAGTGGTTTATTACAGGGTTGCACAATTTAATGGGTGGGTAGGGGTGTGTGTGAAGGAAAGGGGAAAGATCCGGTGTGAAAAAGAATGTATTTGACCTTTGTAATAAACCAGTATAAACTTTTTTTAAAAAAAATTGTGTTGAGAAAGAGAAATATGAAAAAAGTAATTAATAACAGAGAGTAAAACTTGGAGATACATATTTTTTTACCAAAACATGTGGCTCAGGTATAGCACCCTCTTCTCTGAAAAATAAACTTACAGTATATTGTTATTCAAAGAGTGTTGTTGGTTATGTATTATTGGTTTAAAAGAGTTTCAGTTAAATTTTTGTCAAACCATTTCCTCTGCAGGAAATGGTTTATTGAATTATGGAGCAATAATTTCCTTTTGTTCATTTAATAAGAAATTTAAGAAATCATGAATGCCCCCTTAGTTTCTCTCTATTTTTAGAGGAAATAAATTGTGTGATCCTTGGAGAGGACATGTACAGGGCAGTGCCTGCTTGACAGTGTCACTTCTGAGGGAAGCCTTACAGCTGTCTTCCTATCACTTCCCCTTTATTTGAACCAGGGTTGCTATTTATTTTCAAATGGTCTGACATACATGCTGACCAGTGATCCTCTCTTGACATGATTTTGCATGAAAAACCTCTGCCAAATAGTGCAGAAGAAGGTGAGGTACTTTTCTATCACAAGTGGAATTTATTTGCCTTCCCTTTAGAATTTTACTCGAGAGGGCTGGCAAAGGAGAAGTGAAGAAGAATCCTAACCCACAGAGAAAATAATGGCTCATTGGTTCCTGGGGGGAAAGTAGAATAATTGGTTTCTAAATCTTCCTTGAATTCTGAATGCCTCAGCTAAAAAGCTGAGTTTTAGTTCTATACGCAGTGTTGTTGGGTGGGTGCTGACCGGGTATCTCCAACTCATAACAACAGACTGAAGCATGACCTGATCCCTTCTTCCTCAATTGCTTTTCTGCTGAGTCTATTGTTGAAGTCACTGTGCCAGTGACAGACATTTTTGTTATGTGCCATCGAGTCTCTTGCGACTCATAGCGACCCTACTATGTACAAGAGCCGTAAATGCCGTTCTATCCTGTGCCAACCTCGCCATCTCAAATGCACTCATTCCCACCACTCCACTCACAGAATCGATCCATCTCATCGAAGGTCTTCCTCTCCTTCGCCGCCCCTCCACTCTGCCAAACATGATGTCCCTCCTTGCAACATGCCCAAAGTCTGTCGGACGAATCCTTGACTCCAAGGAGCATTCCGGTAATATGTATGTGTGTATGGACTGCTAGGAAAACAAACAGATTTGTCCTGGAGAGGGTTAAACTGGGTGGCTCCTTGGAGGCAAGGATTCTGAGGCTCCGTCTAACTTACTTTGGACATGTTGTGAGGAGAGACCGGTCCTTAGAGAGGGACATCATGCTTGGGAGGGTGGAGGGACGGCGCAGGAGAGGAAGGCCCTCTATGAGGTGGATTGATTCAGTGACTGGGATAATTGGGATGGGAGTGTCAGAGACAGTGAGATTGGCACAGGACAGAGCGGAGTTTAGGGCTGTTGTAAATAGGGTCGCTATGAGTCGCAGGCAACTCGACGGCACATAACAACAACAACAACATGTACGTATGATCCTCTCTTGAGAGTGTTTGGTCTGAAAATCTCTGTCAAATAGTGCAAAAGAAGATGCGATCATTTTCTACACAATTACATTTGTTTGCTTTAGAATTTGTTTCTCTTTAGAATTTTACTAGAGATAACTGGCAAAGCAGAAGAGGAATAATACGTAGAAATCATTGTTAACTCCATCCATCCATCCATCCATCCATCCATCCATCCATCCATCCATCCATCCATCCTTATATACATCCTTATATCCTTATATATATATATATCCCTTTTTAAATATAGACTTGTTTTTGTTGTGTGCCATCAAGTTGGAACGAACCCAACCCATAGATGATCCTTCAGTGGGTTTCCAGAGGCAGTAAATCTCATGGGAGGAGAATGCAAGATCACCCATCCTTCTCCCATGCAGCATCTGGTAGATTCAAACTGTGTGTGTTATTTGCTCTAATGGCCTAGTGGTAAGAAATTGCACAGCAAACCCAAACTGCATGCCTTTGGGATTAGAGCACAGCTTCTTACCACCAGGCCACAAGAGCCTCAGTGAATCTCAATTACTTTCAGTCAGAAGGGTTTACTAAAATGCAAATTCTGTGTTTTAATAGAATATGTCACTCTGATTTACCTAGGAACAAAGACCATGACAAAAGTGCCTCCCTGAAGTTATTGACCACCTTAATAGACTGTGACAAAATAATTGGATTATGTAAAAACTTACATGAAAGAGTCTGAGCACTTACAAAAAGAAAACTTCCATAGGAGCAATTAGAGCACAGCCTATTTAGAACACCACTGTAATGACGAGTTATAGAGGAAGATCTCCAGGACTTGCAGAAGGGACACTTCTGCAGAAAATTCAAATGAGATTGAGTTAACATTTAGCAGTCTTACTCACACCAGGGAATAGTACCTTATCCTGGGATTGGAAAGTACTCAGTAGTACTATTAAATGAGGAATCAATTTCCAGAAACTGGACATGGACAGGAAACACAGAATAAGGCAAGTCAGGATTAGAATGGTCAGGTAGTCTGAATAGCACCCCTATCTCTGGAAATAAAGTTACTTTGAAACTAAGGTGGATTTTGTTTGAGTCAGGATATTTTGTATACACTTTAGATTGAGTAAAGTTAACTCAGTGTGTACTTAGGAAGGAAGACCCCCAAGGAGATGAGTGAGTGTACAACTGGGCATATCAGTGATCGTGAAAATGGCACAGGATAGAGCCAGTTTCCTAGGGCTGCTCTGAGTCATAGGCAACTCGATGGCACCTAACCACAACAAAGGAAAGAAGAGTTGAAGGTGATTAGTAAGGCATTCAGAATTGGAGAGACTGCTCGCTTCACCCTAAAATAGTATCAGACTAGGCTGGAACTTGAAATTGTAGAAACAGAACTGTGAAGGTAAAATAAGACTCATGAAGAGAAGCAGACACATAGATCTTTAATTATCCAGTTAGGCATTCTCAGAAAGGGGAAAAATTAAGTGTCCTTTAAAAGTGTTTTCCCCTCATATCTAATCTAAACATATGTCTCAAATGTAGTCACAATCCTTTTATTACATTGCTGTGATAATAGTAAGAACAATATCCAGCTGGCTTCCTTTCTTCTTTCAAGGATCCCTCACTTTAATTAGTGTTTGAAGACAGTTAGTAAATCATAAGTCTGAGTCAGGACAATTTAATGCTTAAGCACTTAGCTTATCTGACCTTCACATTAATTACATTTATTACACCCACAGGAACTTTCTGTGCTATTTTTTCTCCCCCTTGCAAAACCACATGGTCCCAACCAACCCAGTCCTCTCAGTTTGCCTCGATGAGCTCCTTCAGAATGTCCACTTCTTCCCAGTCACCTCTTGCATATGTGAATCCAAACTCAAAGTGCAGTCACTAGGCATCCATTTGTGTATGATTGTTTTGAGATGTCATTTAAATTCTTGCAAAAACTGAAAGTGAAATGAGGAAGAGTGATTGAGCAATCCAATAGAAGGGCGAATGCCAGGAAAACCTACCGTACAGTAGGGGCAGAGATGCAGAAAGGAAAAAAAGAAGAAAATTCAGGAGAACTCTCCTGACTGGGGGAGCCAAACTCTGTGATGTGTTCAATGTAGGACATTAGCAAACACAGATAACAGGAAATGATCCATTCCTTGTGGTCACTTATTCTAAAGGCCCTAACCTTCAAAGTGCAAGTGGTGAAATGGATGACTCCACAGAGAGGGAGCAGTTACGCCTCTCTTGCTTTAAGAAAAGAGAAGAAATGAAACTCAAGGAGTGTGTTTTCATCCTCCCCCAGAAGGAAAGCCCCTCTGCTTGGTTCTCTAAAGATGGAAAACTCCTCTCAGTGACCTTGCTGCTGACCCTGCTGTCCTCCTGTCTGACAGTGGTGTCTTTCTACCGAGTGGCCACCCTGCAAGCAGAACTTCTGAGCCTCCGGGCGGAACTGCGGTCCTATCAAGCTGAGCCGCTGCCAGCATCTCCCCAGGCAGAAGCAGGAGCCTCCACCGCAGTGCTGAGGGAGACTCCAGCTGTCACCCCTGGAATGCGAGTGAGTTAGCATGAGCCATAGCCCCAGGCACTGCCGCTTCCTAAAATACTCTTTCTGACCTCAGTTGTCTTTGCAATGACTTCAATTTTTCTGTCAACAGAGCCTCCTTGAACCAGGAGCATCAGGAGAAATCAACTCCGGGCAAAGCAATAGGAGTAAACGTGCTCTTCAGAGTCTAGAAGAACCAGGTATGTTTTGGGGATAGATTCATTTAGGAATTAGGAATAGCAGCATTTATTAGTTTAGATATTATTATCAGATTTGGTAGAAGCATAATGTGGGGGGAGTGTAATCTCTCTAAATTTCTTAAACAGAGAGTATAGAATTTGATATTAAAGCCTGACCATGCCTTATAGCAAAGTCCTAGCAATGGCAAACTCAATCGGTGAGCAGCGTCTACGCCCATCTATGCTGGGGGCCAATAAGTCAATTCTTATTCACAGTTGCCCTACAGAAGATTAGAACTGCCCCACAGGGTTACCCAGGCTGAAATCTTTACTGAAGTAAATTGCCACATTTTTGTCTCCACAATCCTTTTGCTTTAACAGAGAATACTTACTCATTGGACCGTTAGAGACTGCAAGAATTTCACGCCTGTCATCCTAAGACATCCCTTAAACCCGGAACTGAAACCATTCCCAGAGAGTATCTTAAAGTTAAATCACAAATTAGCTCATAAATTTTATACCACCACCTGTGCCTACCGTGCGCTTTCTCTAAAAATGTATATATTTTTATATGATGTTCTATATATCTCTCCACTATGAGTAGGTTCTGACTTGAAGCCACACAGCAGTATCTCACCAAAATAGTCAATATTTCCTCTTAAGAGGTGAATGACAGGCAGAGAGTGGGTGGGTGGGAAAGTTAGATTAATGGAAATAGAGCAACTAGAATAAAATTAATAATAATATTGATACATTGTGATAAATGTAAATGTCACTGAACAAGGTACACTTAAATTGTTATGTGGAATTTAATTTTCCATGTAATTTCACCCAAAACACAATAAAATATTAATTTCTAAAAAAATCATTCAGATGATGAAAGGTGAAATTCTGTCTCCTTTAACAAAAGTCAACTACTGAAAATATTGATCTATATGCATTTACCTATTGTCTATCCATCTGTCTACACATGGCTAAATGCTACTAAATAATACATTGAATTTATATATCTTTTGTTTTCCTATAAATAATAAATTTCATCAGACACATTAATTTTATCTGTATAATTCAATTTCTAGCTTAATTCCAGTGTGTTGTGATAAAATCCCTTTTCTGACTCAATTACCACAAAGCCAGTTCTCCCCTCTTGAACATTGCACCAGTATTTGATGTTGTTAGGCTCTGTGAAGTTGATTTCATCTCACAGCAATTGGCTGATCCTGTATCACCTTTACAATCTTCACAACTGTTTGAGACTTTGGATCTGAATATGGTCATGCACTGATAAACTGATGGCATGTTGACATTGAGGATCAAATATAGAAAGAGGGGGAAATAAAAAGAAAATCCCTATTTTATGTCAAATACCTCTATGCCAGAAGCACTCTCTATGAGTCTAGAAATAAAATACATTTAAATAGTTTGAGTAGTTCAGTTAGTTTACTTTATGGTCCATAGTTTTTCATGTTTATAAATAAAGTTTGGAGGGATTACCAAAATGACCAGTTTAGTTCCTTTACTTTATAAATGAAGGGCATATGTTGGATTTAATTTATTATTGTTAAAATTTACAATGTTAAAAATTGTATATTACTACCTTCTATATCTAGTAAATCTCATGCCCCATTTACATGGGTGTGTATGTGTGTGTGCCTAGAATCTTCCAGGTAGTCCACAGAGTTGTGCTATTAACCTAAAGGCCACAACTCTTTGGCAGTTTGACTCCATCAGAGGCTCCACAGGAGAAGGATGAGCAGTCTTCTCTGTGATTTGTAGCTTTGGAAACTCACTGGAAAGTCAACTGTGAGTTGGATCAGACTCTACAGCAATGAGTTTTGCAAGGTTGGATTGTTTATTTTTCTAGTTATGTTGTTTAGTTTCATTTATTCTTTATAGTGACTGTGTGAGGTAAACAAAATATATGCAATTATGTTTTTGCTTTTGATGTTTAAGAAATCTAGTCAACGGTAAACTAGGTACTCTGTGACACACATGCACATCCATGGCATTTTAACAGGAAATCCATTTATATTTCCACTATCTGTCTTACTCATGAAAACATTTTTTCCCCTTATTTTATAAAATTAAAAAGTTCTGACCTAATTGTTTTCTCTTTGGACAAATTATAAAAATACTTGAATTTAAACAGTTTTAAACTTGAAAGCACACTCATTTTAAAGGATATTTTTCAGGTTAGTTACTTTCATAGTTTATTTTTATGATTTTTATTATCTATATTTTAGATAAAATGGAGATATCTACTGTTTCACAGCTTTGTTTTCACTTGTTATCAGACAAGAAGGGTTTATTCCTCCTTTAAGTAGTTTATCATATATGCACATGAATTTATTTTTATTATAATATTTTTATGGCCATTTAAATTTTTATTAAAATAGAGCACGTTATATGCACATATATTTTGCAGCTGAGAATTGTATGTTTAAAAAGAAATTCCATGTAATGGGATCTCTGAGCTGCAAGGAATGAACAGTTATATCATTCTTATTAAAAACCAATGTCATATTATTTTTAAAATAAGTTATAAAAACAAGAATCAGGCACTCTATGGGAAAAAGATGTAGGAGCACCTTAAGATAACAGCTTTGCAAACATCAAGGGACAGTTCTACCATATTATGCTGTTAGGTAAATCAGGACTCGTAGTACCACTGTAAACAAGAGATCTGAACCCTGCCCTATCCTGTGTTAACTTCATAATCTCTTTCTTGATCCAGCTCATTGTTGTAGTCACTGTGTCAATCTCATTGAGAGATGTCCTCTCCTTTGTTAACCCTTTATCTTTCCCAACATAGTGTCTTTCTCCAAGGAATGACTCCTTCTGACAACATGCCCAAAGTATGTGAGACAAAGCTGCACCTTCCTTGTCTCTAAGGAGCATTCTGGCATTTATTACTCTTCTGTCATCCTTGTTAACTGTCCACTTTACAGATGCATAGTAAGCAACTGAAAATATCATGACTTGGATATAAATAGGTGCACATAATTCTTTAAACCAATATCCTCGCTCTTTAACACTTTAAAGAGTTCCTTGACAGCAGGTTTTTCCCAATGCAACATGGTTTTAAATTTGTTTTTATTGCTTATACCATGTATGTTGATTTTGTGAATCCAAGTAAAATGAAGTTGCTGACAATTATAATTTTTTAATCTTTTCTCCATCTACAACTTGGTCTTATACCAATAGCTTCTTGGTTTAGATATAGATTTCATATGAGTACAACTAAGTGTTCTGAAACTCTCATTCTTCTCAATGTTAACCATAATTTCTTATTATCTATACAGTCAAATGCCTTTGCAAAGTCATAAAACATAAAAGACACTCTTCTGGTGTTCTTCCCTTACAACCAGGATCCATCTGACATCAGCAATAGTATCCCTGGTGCCATGGCCACTTCTGGTACCTAGTTCCCTTTAAATGTACTGTTGTAGCCATTTTTT
>NW_006399897.1:7315256-7327764 GCF_000299155.1 Elephantulus edwardii
ATATTAATAGAAATATCATTAAACATATTTCTGGATATAGAAACTAAATATTAATATAACTCCTTCTATTATCTGTGTAAACTTCTGGTATTTATTTATAAAACCCAGTAAGAATCCCAATGGCTTTGAAACAAATATTAAAAAGTTATTAATTTACTGAACATTTTGAAAGAAAAGGAAGTAGCCAAGCTAAATTTTTTCTAATAGATTAGAAGAATTGGAAAATATGAAAATCAAAATATGCAGCAAAAACAATGTTCTTATTTCAAAAGAAAAGACCTGTGAATTTCACACAAATTGCTCCACACAAAGAGCATCTAATAGAGAATTCAAGCAGTTTTGATTGACAGGAAATGGGAAACGAAGTCTCTTTATTCTTGTGTCTAAGAAACATTATGGCTTCTTCTTCCAAGACAGATGTTTGTGTGTTCTCTTAGCAGTTCATGGTATATTCATTATTTTTCACCAATATTACAATTCAAGTGTATCTTCTTTATTCAGTGTCCAGCTTTCACATGCATAAGGAGATTGAAAATACCATGACTTAAGTTAGGAGCACATTACTTCTAAAGGTTACATCTTTGAATTTTAAAGAAGTCCATTACACAAGATTTGCCTGGTGCAATATGTCAAATAATTTCTTAATTTCTGCTTCCATGGATTATAACTATTTATCCAAATAACATTAGATCATTGAAATATTTCCCTGTGTACATGATGTTATTGATACAGCTTTCTTAATGTTGAAATATAATCCATACTGAAAGTTGTACATATATTGGTGTTTCAACTGTTCTTCATGTAGACCCTCAACTTTAGGTTTACCATCTCAGATTTTTAAAGAATCTTCTTCCAATACTGATGTCACACTCTTCATTATATAGTTCATGTTCTCAGACTACTTATTTGCTTAGAGTGTTGTTGTTTTCTCAGTGTATAGATCTAATAAGTATAATGAAAGCATAGAAACTTTATATACATCTCTCCTGAATTTAGACTATACAGTATTGCCTTGTTCTGTTGAAACAACTGTTTCTTGGTCTTTATGGAAATTCCACATGAACAAACTTTGTGAATCTTATGTGCTGTCGTGTTGACTACAATTTACTCTGAGCACACGAAAAACAGATTGAGCTTTAACCCATCCTGCACCATTCTCATGGTCTCTGCCATGCTTGAGCCCATTGTTATAGTCACTGTATCAATCTTGTTGAGGGTCTTCCTCTCTTTGTCTGACTCTCTGCCCTATCCATCATTATGTAATTTTCCAAAGACTAGTTCTTCCTAAAAATACACCCAAAGTATGTGAGGCAACATCTTATCATCCTTGCTTCTAAGGAGCACTTAGTTGCACTTCCTCCACAGTTATTTATACCTAGTGGAATGATACTATTATCACTGACTTTTTTTGTTTATTTTAAACTGCCTTTCTTTCTACATTTAACGTAAATCTTCCCAAGCCATTAGCTTATTATAGTGTGAATAAAGTGCAGAGCTCAAAAATTAAAAGACAAATTCTCTGTAGGACTTACAGCCTCATCTGTCCTTGTTCTCATCTATGCGACCAGAAGAACGAGATGGTGCCCAGCTACTGTGACTGTACATTCTTATCAGAGACAAAGTCGATGATGCTGGATAGAATGGAAGAAAAACATGGAATGGAATTGTTTGGGTTTTTTTTTTCTTTTTAAGCTATATTTACTGTGCTAATGACTCCTTGAGACACACTAGTCCTGGAACTAATTCCACACCCAGAGGTCACTTAATGTTAAATCACAGATTAGCTCATAAAAGAACAGTACAAGCTGTAAGTACTGTGCTCTTTAAAAGCAAACAAATAATAAAACTGTATGAAATAAGTTGTTAACATTTATTCCAAAGCAAATATAAGAAGATGAAAGGTAGGGGAAGCTGTTGTTGTTGTTATGTGCCGTCGAGTCGTTTGTGATTGATAGCGACCCTATGTACAACAGCCCTAAACTCTGCTCTGTCTTGTGCCAATCGCACCGTCTGACACACCCATTCCTATTACCCCAATCACTGAATCAATCCACCGCATAGGGGGCCTTCCCCTTCTGCGCTGTCCCTACACCCTGCCAAGCATGATGTCCCTCTCCAAGGACCTGTCCCTCTTTGCAACATGTCCAAAGTATGTTAGACAGAGCCTCAGAATCCTTGCCTCCAAGGAGCAGCCCGGTTTGACCCTTTACAGTATGAATCTGTTTGTTTTCCTAGCAGTCCCTCAATACTCTGCTGGAGGGGAAGCTAGATTAATGGAAATGAAACAACTTGGTGAGAACAATGTGAATACTGGTACATTATTATATATGTAACTAATGTTATTGAACTATATGCAATTGTTTTTGTACTTGTTATGCTAGAGAGTCAAAATGAACTCATAGCTGACCTTCCATCAGGCTTTCAGAGACTAAAATTGCACAGGAGAGGATTACTTATATTTCTCCCACAGAGCAGCTAGTGGATTTGAACTGAATTATTGTTGTTGTTGTTAGGTGCTAAGGTGTTAGGTATTGTTAGGTGTTGAGTCGAAAGCAATTCATAGAGACCCAATGAACAGCTGATCTGAACCCTGTCCTATCCTGTGCCATCTTCACAATATCTGACACACTAAGGCTCATTCCTTCAGTCACTGGGCCAATTCACCTGGCTGAAGTTCTTCCTCTCCTTTGTCGTCCCTTCACCTTTCCAAACATCATGTCCCTCTCCAAGGAATAACCTTTCCTAGAAACATGTTCAAAGTATGTGAAATTAAGATTTATCATCTTTGCCTCCAAGAAGCACTTTGGCTGAACCTTCATATGGGAACCTAATTAACTATTAAAGCATCACCAAAAACAGTGAAATTATTAAAGGCAGTCAGATAATAAAAGACAAAATACTACATCCTTTAACAGAATACCATTTATATACTCATAAACACCCCACACATTTAACTGTATAGTATATGTGTAATGACATAAATAGTATATGTATTATGTATGTGTATCTAATTAGCAAAATGTTGAGTGCATTATCTGAACAATGAAAGCATCAAATTACTAATTACTTATTGGGTTTTTTTTTCTCTTATCTGCTTACAATAAGAACTCAAATTTCAACTGACATACTAATTTTATCTTGTAGAAATTCAAATTGACTTCAGTGTGTTGGAATAAAAAGTCCTATCCTGACCTTCTCAGCACACAGCAGATCCTTCTTTCTTGAGTAGTATACCAGTATTTTAGTTTTTCATAGGTGCTGTTGTGCTGTTACCGATTCATGGTATCCCTGTCTACAAAGACATGAAGCATCAAACCCATTCCTGTGACATGTTCACAACTGCTGTTATATTTGAGCCCATTGTTGTAAGCATTGTGTCAATCCACCCTCTTGAGAGTCTTCCTGTAACTAACAGATTCAAAGCATGGAAGAGGAAATCTTGCTATCCTCCCTTCTAAGGGGCATTCTGGCTGTTCTTTTACCAAGACAGATTTGTTTGTTCATTCTTCTGACTCCTTATGGAATATTCAAGTATTTAGTACTTATTAAGTGAAACTTATGAAGGGTTATATTTTCACATGTATCTATCTGTCTCATCAATACAACAAAATAGTAGACATTTTCTTTAGTCTGGGTCATATTTTTCCTTCTGTCTCTTTCTTCATGATATCTTTACACAGATGGAGTTCTAGAAATATATGTCAATTATATTAAAGTCTAATATGAAGTAAATGAGAATGATTTAGGGATAACTTGGTATCATTTTATTGCTGATTTTCCTGTATTCTTTTATTTGGTAGAATTTAATCACAGGGTATCTAATGAAATATTTTTACTTGGCATCTAAAGCAACTAATTAATTAGGAAATGAGCTGGACCATAATCTGAGGTGCAGGGAGCCTAGAGAATTGGAGAGCAATGAGCCACTTGCAGGACTTCTTTCCTCATATCCCCTTCATTCACTAGATTGAGGCACAAATTGATATTCCCGTAATCATATAGGTACTTCTATATCCAGAAACCTCTTCAATTTTCATTTCATGGTTTTCTCACTTTAATATCTTACATTTTAATTGTATCATTATATATGACAAAGTTCACATGAGCACCCTGGTGATGTAATAGTTAAGAGGTGTAGCATCTAACAGAAAAAGTGACAATTCTACCAGTTCCTTTTTGGGATAAATCAAAGCAAAAACATAGATTTTCACCACTGATTGAGCTGATTGGCAGCATCATAACAGATGGTGAAGAGATTTAGATTGTTAATAGCTTTAGTTTGCTTGGCTTTACAATCAGTACTTTTGGTACCAGCAGCTAGGAAATCAAAAGATGAATTACAATGGGAATGTCTACTGTCAGGGGCCTCTCCAGAGTACTGAAGAGCAATGATGTCAATTTGGAGACTAAGGTATGATTGATCCAGACCATAGTCTTTGCAATTGCTTGCTGTGTGCCAGAAAGCTGGATAATGACTAGGGATGATAGAAGGAACATCAGGGCCTTTGATTTGTGGTGCTAGAGAAGAGTATTGAATATACCATTGACTACTAGGAGAACAAACATGTTCATTTTAGAGAGGGTGAAACCAGGCTGCTCCTTGGATGCAAGGATTCTGAAGCTTTGTCTGACATACTTTGGGCATATTGTAAGGAGGGACCAGTTCTTAGAGAGGGACATCGTACTTGAGAGGATGGAGAGACAGCACAAGAGAGAGGAAGACCCTTGATGAGATGGATTGATTCAGTCACAGGGGTAGTGAGGGTAGATGTGTCAGAGACAATAAGGTTGGCACAGGATAGAGCAGGGTTTAGAGCTGTTGTACATAAGGTCACTATGAGTCACAAGTGACTCATAAAAACAACAACAACAACAACAACCTGTTTTTGTAAAGACTTAAAATCTTGGAAATCATTATGCAGTTCCACTCTAGCCTATAAGGTAATTGTGAGTTGAAATTGACTTAATAGCAAAGACTCTTTGTAGTTATTGTTTAAAGTGCACATAAATTCATTGTACATCTTGATCAATAATCACAAACTAAACAGCAGTAGATGAAGTGACAGGCATTAAAATTAGTGGCCATGTCTTCTTCACACTCCACCCGAGTCCTTGGATACCCAAAGGGTAAACATTGCTTTAATTTTAAGATTTAATACTTTGGCTCCAGTTTTGTTTTTCTTAATTGCTTTGTGTTTCAAATGAAAGTCTTATTAAACTTGATGCGATTCACAAGATCAATTTTGATTATAATCATGACAAACAGAAATGTGGGGAAATCCAGGATCAAAAGAATTTCCAGAGTTCTTTAGCTAAAATTTTACTTGTATACCCATATAAACGTGTTTGGAGATAATATTTAAACACACACACACACACACATACACACACACAATAACTAAGGTAATCTGTCCCTTAATAAAATTACATGTCAAAATTTTTTTATGAATGGGATCATAAGCATCTATCTCTTTAATATCCACTTAGACAACTATATAATTCCATTCATTTTAAGAACTTAAAGGTAAATAATTTAAAGTCTATTCTAAAGTTAATTGTTTCAAATAGGTTCTCCAGAACAAAGAGTTTATGAATACAATCACTTGAGTTTTTCTATTTTGCATAATTCTGTCCAATAGGAAACTAAAGAGTTATCTAAAAATGTAAATATTTTAATTTCTAGAAAATATTTCATTTTTATTTAGTCATTTTTTACTTGCCTCAATTTTAATAGTGAAAACAGAAACTATCCGAAGAAATATAAAAACTGAAAGAACAATGAAAATTGCCTTTGTTTTATCCAAATAATGATTGTGAATATGTTGGCCAATCTACTTCAAGTTATTTTTCTCCATTATTAAAGTAAATCATTACTGTTGGAATAATTTCAGGAGTATAGGAAAGTTGCAAAAATAATAGAGTTCACATATAACTACTGTTCCTCCCTTAATCTCAATGTCTTAAATTAAGATTATAGGATTATAACTATGTAATCAACATGTAGTATACTAATAACTAAACTCCAGGAATTATTTAGAGTCCATCAATTTTTCTACTGAAATTTTTTTTCTACTGTTCCATCTAGCCAGGATACCACATTTTGTTTAACACTTTTCTAGTCAAAATTATTACTTTATATTGTATCACAAATATTTCTCTGAAAAATTAAACAAAAAAATCTCTAAATGTAAATATATCAATACTTTTTTTCCTGTTTTCTTTCTTAAAATCCAGACTCAAGCATTTTTGCAAGGCAAAATCAGATGCTTGAGAATATTATAGCATCCATACTTTGCTTTATTGGAATTTTTGGCTCATCTGTGACTTAAAAGGCCATAAAATATATGTTGGTAAGATGAAATGTAGGATTCAGCCAGTCAATTTGTATCAAAGTCAAACTATCCTGAACTTCTTCTCCAGTAAGGGTGTGTTCCTTCCTGGAACCAAAATAGCTGGCTGCTGTCATGGTGACCTTTTGACTAGAATCTTTCTTGAGTATTATTTTTCTTTTCCACAGTATCAATAGTGAGAAACTCTTTCCAGTGTTGCAAGAGTTGGCTTCTGTTCAATTTCCAGTAAAGTATTTAAAGTTGAAAATAGTGACCTGGCAAATGAATATTTAAACACTGTTCTTGTTAAACTTGAAGTTTTGGGAAACTAAACTGCTAGGGAAAAAAGTCTTGATGGAGCCCAAGGTAGTATTGTGCCTCTTTCAATCATTCACCAAATATTTAATGAGCACCTGTTAGGTTCCAGACACTTTATACTGTTCTGACATTCATCTGAGAACAAAGCAGTTTTGCTGACTACTTATCCATTCCAGAAAATTACAGTGAGGTAAAAGACCCAGAGGTTAAAAAAATCCAAGCCTCACAAAATTGTTATGTGCCGTTGAGAGCCCTGCAACTCAAAGCACATAGGTACAAGGCTATGAGCCCCGCCCCATCCCCCCAAACCTGAAGCAGTCTCACTGTCATTGACACATCTACCCCTATTACCCTAGTCACTGTATCAATCCATCTCATCTGGAGTCTTCCTCTCCTGCACTATCCCTCCACCCTTCCAAGAATGATGACATTCTCCAAGGATTAATCCCTCCAGGCAACATGCCCAAAGTACGAGAGACACAGTTTCAAAATCCTTGGATCCAAGGAGCAACTTGGTTTCACACTCTCCAAGACAGACCTGTTTGTTCTTTGGTGGTCCATGATATGTTAAATACCCTTCTCCACTCCGTCTGCATCAAACACCTCAAGGCCTCCTCTGCTTCAGCAAGCAAGGTTGTGTCATCTACAAGTTGTTGATGAGTCTTTCTCCAATCCTGATGACACATTCCTCCTCATGAAGTCCAGCCTCCTGGATAGTCTGTTCTTCATATAGATTGAAAAGGTATGGAGATAATCTCTTACTCCTTTCCTGATTTTGAACTATTCAGTGTTTCATTGTTCCATTCTGATAACTGCTTCCTGTTCCAAGTATAGGTTTCACATTAGCACAGTTAAGTAGTCTGGGATTCTCACTCTTGTCAACTTTAGCAAGAATTTGTGGTGATCCACACGGTCAAATGCTTTTGTGTAGCCAATGAGACACACATATAGATGTTCCTCTGGTACTCTCTACTTTCATACAAGATCCATCTGACATTGGTAATGTTTATCATCCCTAGTGCCACAGCCTCTTCTAAACCCAGACTTTATTTCTGGTAGTCCCCTGTCAATGTACTGTTCCAGTTGTTTTTGAATAATCTCCAACAAGATTTTACTTGTGTATGATACTAATTTTTTAACTGAGTGTGGAAACTACAGAACAATATCATTGATTTCACATGCAAGTAAGATTCTACTGAAGATTATCCAAAAACAACTGGAACAGTACATCAACAGAGAACTGCCAGAAGTCAGGGTTTAGAAGGCTGGGTTTAGAAGGGGTTGTGGTCCTAGGGATATTGTAGCTGATGTTAGATGAATCTTAGCTGAAAGCAGAGAATACCAGAAGAATGTCTGTGTTTCATTAATTATGCAAAGGCATTTGACTGCGTGGATCATAACAAACTGTGACTGACTCTGAGAAGAATGGGAATCCCAGAACATTTAATCGTGCTAATGCGAAACCTATACTTGGACCAGGAGGCAGTCGTCAGAACAGAGCGAGGCAACACTGCATGGTTCAAAATTGGGAAGGGTGTACGCCAGGGATGTGTCCTATCTCCATAACTTTTCAACCAGTATGCAGAACAAATTATCCGAGAGGCTGGGCTCTATGAGGAGAAGCGTAGTGTTAGGATTGGTGGAAGATCTACTAACAATCTGCGTTATGCAGATGACACAACCCTGCTCTCTGAAACTGAGGAGGACCTCATGCACTTACTGCAGAGGGTCAAGGACTGCAGCCTTCAGTATGGACTGAGGCTCAATGTCAAGAAGACAAAGATTCTCACCACCGGACCAATTGGTAGCATCAGGATGGATGGCGAAGAGATTGAGACTGTTCACAACTTCAGTTTGCTCGGCTCACCGGTCAACACTATTGGCACTCGCAGCCAGGAAATAAAAAAACATATTGCGATGGGAAAGTCTGCTGTTAGGGACCTCTCTAAAGTACTCAAGAGCAACGGTGTCTCTCTGGAGAGTCTAAGGTGTGCCTGATATAGGCCATGGTCTTTGCATCACTTGTTATGCATGAGAGAGTTGGACAATGACTAGGGAGGATAGAAGAATTGACGCCTTTGAACTGTGGTGCTGGAGAAGTGTATTGAATGTTCCATGGACTGCCAAGAAAACAAACAGCTCTATCCTGGACAGGGTTAAATCAGGCTACTCCTTAGAGGCAAGGATTCTGGGGCTCCATCTGACATACTTTGGACATGTTGTAAGAAGAGACAGGTCCTTGGAGAGAGACATCGTGCTTGGTAGGGTAGAGGGACAGTGCAGGAGGGGAAGACCCTCACGAGGTGGATTGAAGGTGGATTGATTCAGTGACTGGGGTAATTGGGATGGGTGTGTCAGAGGCAATGCGATTGGCACAGGATAGAGCATGGTTTAGGGCTGTTGCACATACGGTCACTATGAGTCGCAAACGACTCGACAGCACATAACAACAACAACAACAACAACATGATACTAATGATATTGTTTGATAATATCCAGATTTTCTCACATCATCCTTGTTTAATTGTTAATGAATAATTTAAAAATCATCTTAAGAATAGGTATGGAGTATTGAACACCAATGATCAAAGATCATATTCAGGTTATTATCCATGAAGAGAGAAAATGTCACTCAAAAGACAGAAAAGAAAGAAAAAACCAAAATCGACATCAGAAGAAACCCTGTAAATTGTTCTACAGCATCAAGAAGCCAAAACAAAGAGAAGAGGTCCTGAAATAAAAGAGCTAAACAAAATATTTCAAAAGGCAACTCTGGAAGACAAATCAAAATACTATAACTGAATGTGCTGAGAGACCTAGAATTGCAGAATAAAAATAAGAACTCGCTCAACATTTCTTAAGCTGAAAGAACAGAAAAAAACTAATTTAAGTCTAAAGTTTAAACACTTACGAATGCTATAGGAAAAATCCTAAATGATCTAGGAAACATAAGAAAAAAGATGGAGGGAACAGGAAGAATCACCATAGCAAAAAGAATTGCTGGCAATGAAACATTTCAGGCAGTTGCATTTGATCAACAGCCAATGGTGATAGAGAAAAACTCAGGCTTCATTGAAGACATTAGTAACAAAACAAAACAAAACAAAACAAAACAAGGCACATGAATTAATGTGGTACAAATTTACATGTTTCAACTAACAGATACAACCCTGGACATGTTCATCAATTTATGCCAGGATATTTGGAGGACAGTTTTCTGGCAGACTGACTGCAAGAGATCCAGACTTGTTCCCATCCCCAAAAAAGATGATCCAACAGAATATGGAAATTATTGAGCAGCATCATTAATATCACATGCAAACAAGCACATTTAAAGATCATCCAAAAATGGCTAGAATACTGCATAGACAGAGAATTGCCAGACAGACGTTTTCGCTGAATTTAGAAGAGACTGTGGCACTAGTGATATCATTGCTGATGTCAGATGGATTGTAACTGAAAGCAAAGAATACCCAAAGAAAGTCTATTTGTGTTTTTTTGACTATGCTGAGACATTTTACTATGTGGACCATAACAAGTTATGGCTAATTTTGAGAAGAATGAGAATCCCAGAACCCTTAATTATGCTCTTTGGAACCCATGCCTCGACCAAGAGGATATTGGCTAATAAAGCAAGGGAACACCGAATGGTTTAAAATTTGTAAACGAGTTCATCATGGCTGTACCTTTTCTCCTTATCTATTTAATCTGTGTGGTGGTTGTTTTGTATCATAGGTCAGAACTGACCCAGAGATGACCCTCTGGAGGGCTTTCAGAGGTAGTTAATCACATAGGAGGAGATTGTCCTTTCTTCTGTGGAATAGCTGGTGGCCTTGAACCTTGTGTTTTTGGGATTGGAGCACATCTTTTTGCCACTAGGCCACCAAAGCTCCTATTGAGCAAATTATTTGAGAAGCTGGACTCTTTGAAGATGAATGTGGCGTCAGAACTGGAGGAAAACGTATCAATAACATTTGCTATGCAAATAGCACAACCTTGCTTTCTGAAAGGTAGAAAAACTTGAAGCACTTGCTGTAGAAGATCAAAGACTATAGCATAGCCTTCAATATGGATTATATCTCAACATCAAGAAAACAAAAATCCTTGACACTGGACCAATAGGCAACATTATGATAGATGGAGAAAAGATTGAAACTGTCAACAAGTTCATCTTAGTTGGACCTACAATCAATATACTTGGTTCCAACAGTCAGAAAGGAGATGTATTGCACTAGAAAAGTCTATAGTCAGGGACCTCTCCAAATTATTAAGGAGCAATGATGTATATTTGAACACTAAGGAGTGCCTAATTTAGTCCATGGACTTTTCAGTCACTTGCTATGCTTTGGGGAGCTGAACAGTAAATAAGGATGGCAGAAGAAGAATTGATGCCTTTGAACGGTGGTGTTAGACAAGAGTTCTAAATGTCCCATGGACTGCCTAAAGAACAAACATGTATCTTCGAGAAGGTGAACCCAGAGTGCTCCTTGGAAGCAAAGATGATAAAGCGTCATTTCACATACTTTGGGCATGCTGCTAGGCAAGGTTATTCCTTGGAGAGGGGTATGATATTTGGAAAGGTGAAGGGACAGTGAAGGAGAGAAAGATTCTCAAACAGGTAAATTGACACAGTGACTGTGGCAATGGGCATGAGCGTATCAGAGAGTGTAGGGATGGTATAGGACAAGACAAGGTTCAGACCTGTTGTTCATATGGT
Source organism: Elephantulus edwardii (assembly GCF_000299155.1). Taxonomy (NCBI): domain Eukaryota; kingdom Metazoa; phylum Chordata; class Mammalia; order Macroscelidea; family Macroscelididae; genus Elephantulus; species Elephantulus edwardii. Next base: position 7,326,621 of record NW_006399897.1, read on the forward strand.
TAGTGTGAGTTGTACACAACAGCACCTAACAACAACAACAACAACAGGTCAATTGCTACTTAAGAGAATGGGACTGGGCAGTCGGATTTTTCTTTTAAAGGGCAATCTACTTTCTGAAGATCTAGAGAAGAAACAATTTTTCCATAAAAATGAAGTTAATATCTACTGCTTAAGAGTTTGCATCATACACAAAAGAGAAGAGAAAGAAACTAACAGTTATTAGGGACAGTGGTAGAACTATCTTCTTGTTGTTGATTGCCATCAAGTCCAGCAGGACTCAGCAACCCTATGAACAAAACACCTGAAGCCTCTCTATAGCGATTTTCGTTTGTCAAAGTTCATAGAGTTTCCAGAGGCATCTTGTTTAGGAAGTGGATGACACTCCTGCGTCCAAAGAACGATCTTACGAGTTGTGAATTTATACTTTCAATATTCTTATTAGGTTGGCATTATTATTTCATTTTCTCAGAGAAATTTGAGGCCAGACGTAGTGAGTGACGACTCCCAACAAACTAAAAATTTAGTTGTTTAAGTTAGAAAGTATTACACAAATATGAGTAACAAAAATAGAACATTTCCGTACATTTTACAAATTATATATAGATTATTTAATTATCACAATTTTATAAAGTTGCTATTATTACTCCCATTATACAGATAAGTGATTCTGAAATTGTTGATTTCATGGTTACATAGCTAATTAAAGGGAGAATGGTTTGAATTTATTTTCTAAAGATTGCAAACATTTTTCTTTTTTATTAAACAACTTGTACATGTTCAGTGTTCAAGAAAGACCTTAGTTGGGGGAAAAAAATAGTAGAAGTTCAGAGTTTTATTATCTCCAATGAGAAAGAGATCAAGTTAAATCTCATATAGTCTTTTAGTAGCGGAGCTAATAAACCATGTTTGAGAATAACTGAGCTAGATATTGAAAAATCTGATTTGGATAAGAATAGCAATGTCACAGGAAGTGGAAAAATAGAAGTGATCTTATTTTAATGAGTGCATAGATGTAAATCTTGTGCAAATACCTTTAAATTATCCTATTATGTTTCTAAATTAATGACATTTTGCAAATATTATTTGCTTAGGAGGTTTTTCTAAGTGCAGATTTTCCATCTCCTTCTCTTCCATTTTTTAAAAT
>NW_006399897.1:7331884-7333634 GCF_000299155.1 Elephantulus edwardii
TAACAAGTGATTGCAAAGACCATAGCCTGTATCAGATGCACCTTAGTCTCCAGAGTGACACTGTTGCTCTTCAGTACTTTGGAGAGGTCCCTAACAGCAGGCTTTCTCATGACACAGATTGTTGATAGATCTTCCACCAATCCTGACGCCATACTTCTACTCATAGAGCCCAGCCTCATAGTTTTAAAAACTCAGTATGTGTTTTGAAAATTTCTAAATCTTGGTCCTTAGTAGGAAAAAAACCCCAGACAAACCAAAACAACAAACACACATCAAAACTTAGATTCTAGGGAGGAATATAGTTTTATATAAACAATTAGTATATATTGCAAAATATATTTGTATAGATTATATATACAAAAGTATATACACTTGTTGAATTTTTAGCTATAGGAATCTGAGAAAGAAATAATAAATAATATAAAAGTAAGAAGACTAGGGATGCTAGAAGGAGAATTGATGCCTTTGAGCTGTGGTGCTGGAGAAGAGTATTGAATAGACCATGGATTGCTAGAACAAACAGGTTCAAACTAGAAAGGGTGAGACAAGCAACTCCTAGGAGGTAAGGATTCTGAAGCTTCATCTGATATACTTTGGACATGTTGCAAGGCAGGACCAGACCTTGGAGAAGGATGTCATTCTTGGGAGGTTGGAGGGACAGTACAAGAAAGGAAGACCCTCAATGAGATGGATTGATTCAGTGACTGTGGCAATGGGGGTAGGTGTGCCAGGGACAATAAAATTGGCACAGGATTGAGCGGGGTTTAGAGCTGTTGTACATAGGGTTCAGGGTCTTCTTCTCTTTTGCTGTTCCTCCACCTTTCAAAGTATGATATCCCTTTCCAAAGAATAATGTGTCCTAGCAACATGCCCAAAGTATGTGATGAGACAAAGCTTTATTATCTTTACCCCTGAGGAGCACCTTGGGTGTACCTTCTCTAATATACATCTATTTGTTCTTTTGATAGTCCATATTCAGTCCTCTTCACCAACACTACAACTCAGAGACATCAATTCTTCTTCTGTCATCCTTATTCACTGTTCAGCTCTCTGATGCATAGCAGGTGATTCAGAAGACCATGGCCTGAATCAATTATACCGTAGTCCTCAAACTCACTTCATTGCTCCTCAGAAATTTGGAGAAGTGCCTGACTATACCTTTTCCAAGGGCAATAAGTCTCTTGATATCATGACTTCTGGTAAAAAGTGTATTGAGTCTGGATTCAAATAAGGAGTTATCGACAATCTTTTCTCCATCAATCATAATTTTGCTGATTGGTTTAATGGTGAGAAATTTGTTTCCCTTACTCTATCCTGTGCCATCCTCCCAACTTCTGATGTGTTGTCACTCATTTTTTTGAAATAACAAAGTTTAAATACATTGTTTTTCACAAAATATCCTTCCCATTTTCTTCATCCCACCCACCCACTGAATTGTGCAACCCTATGATTAACATCTCACCCCTCCTCCAGCCCATCCTCGCCCCTTTGTTTCACCCCATAAATCCTCCTACTCATTCTACCATAATGATTTTTTACAGTATTTATCCTTGTGTGACTGAGTTAGTTTACTCAGCATAATGCTCTCCAGTCCCTCCCAAGTTAGATTGTATTTACAAAATCGTTGTTCCTGTGTGCTGTGTAAAGCAAAATATTACAGTGAAATGTGCAAGGAGTTGGAGTCAGAAAATTAAAAGGGCTGAACTCGCTCAGCATATCTTAAGCTCAAGGAACTGAAGAACAAATTCAA
>NW_006399897.1:7338022-7339299 GCF_000299155.1 Elephantulus edwardii
TGTTGGCATTTCTATTTCTAACTTTCCCAGGAAGTGTCAGACCATCTTCCATAGTGCTTATACCATTTTACATTGCCACCAACAGTGAATTAAGAGTTCCAGTCTCTCTATAACCCTACTAACATTTGTTTGCCCTCTGGTTGAACATTGTTATTGTTGCGGGTGTGAGATAGTATCACATGGTTGTTTTGATTTGCATCTCTCTGATAGCTAGGGATTTTGAATATTTCTTTATGTATCTATCTGTTTGCCATTAGACTCTTTATTGAAGTGTCAATTCCTATCTCATGCTTATTTTGAGATTAGATTGTTTACATTGTTCTTGTTGAGACTCTGGAGTATTCTACATATTTTTATATATAAGTTCCTTATATCTAGATATGTCATTGTCAAATATTTTTCCCCAGTCTATTGGTTTCCTTCTTACTCTTTTGGAGAAATTTTTTGATGTGCATAGAGATTCGATTCTTAGAAGGTCCCATTCATCTATTTTATTCTTTTGTGATTGTATGTTTTTCATTATGTTTGGGAGACTGCTCATTCTGTGGACTATACAGAGGCTCAAGAAGTCTTAGCAATTATTTTTATTCTCAGTAATGTTTGCAAGTAAATTTTTAATAGTGGCAAAAAATTATCTAATGCTAGAAATGCTTTAAACAAAATGTTCTTTCTAAATTATTTGGTAGTTTTATAATTGTTTCATGTATTTGGTAGACTTGAAAAAACAAATGTCTAAACTTGCTTTCTATGCATGCGTATAATTTTTACCAAATCAAGTTAAACTGTAAAGATGGTGTAACTCATTTGATAGCAATTATAATTTTTTCTAAAGTCTCAGAAATTTCATAATTGCTAGATATCTTTGTATATACCTTATAAAGTAACTATAAGGACAAAATAATACAAATATTTATAAAAGTGTATTTGGTTCAAGCAGTGGAATACCTGGGTCATATGGAATTTCTAAGTTCAGCTTTTTGAATAAACGGCAAACTGCCTTCCAGAGTGGTTGTACCATTTTACAATACCACCAACAATGTGTAAGAATTCTTATTTTGCCACATCCTCTCCACCATTTATTATTTGTTGCCCTGCTAAACTTTGCCAATGCTACTGGGTAATATGGTATCTAATTGTGGTTTTGAGTTGCATCTTTCTTATTGCCAATGATTTAGAGCATTTCTTCATTTGTCTATTGGCCATCTGAATGTTCTCTGTGGAAAGTCTTTCCACATCACTTGCCCTTTTTGCAGTTGGATTATCAGTTGTTGGGGTTG
>NW_006399897.1:7339399-7347699 GCF_000299155.1 Elephantulus edwardii
ATGGGAGTGTCAGGGACAGTGCGATTGGCACAGGACAGAGCGGAGTTTAGGGCTGTTGTCCATAGGATCGCTATGAGTCGCAAGCGACTCGACGGCACATAACAACAACAACAACATGATATACCACACCTTCTCAATCCATTCTTTTGTGGTTGGACATCTGGTATGTTTCTATGTTCTTGCAGTGGGGAAGAATGCTGCTATGAACATTAGTGTACAAGTTTCCATTTCAGCCTTAGTTCTCATTTTCTTGGGGGTATATTCCAAACAATGGAATAGCTGGGTCATAGTGGAATTTCTATGTTCAGCTTTTTCAGGAAGCCTTCCAGAGTGAGTGGTAAAAATTTGTTTTGTTGATGTTGAAATGCAATCCATTTTGAAGGTCTTTGACCTTCTGCAACCAGTGCTTCAACTCCTCATTTTCAGCAAGCTGGGTGTGTCATAATCATAGTGAAGTAGTTGAGTGCTTAACTGTTAGTGTTACCCAGGGACATAAATATTAATATGCAGATAGTTTTGTCAATAATGTTCTTTTTCCAACTTGAAAACATATGGTTCAAATCCATTCACTGCTTCATGGGAGAAAGATAGGCAATCTCTTTCTATGCAATTAACAGCCTCTAAAAACCTGCTGGAGGGTCAGCTATGAGTCAGTTCTGACTCAACAGTACACAACAACAAGAAGAACAACAACTTTTCATTAAGTGGCCTAGTGGCAAGAAGCTGTGCTGCAATACCAAAGGCACATGGCTCAAGGCCATGTGCTCCTCAGGAGAAGGATGGGATTAACTAGCTCTGAAAACCCATCGGAAGGTTTCCAAGTCTAGGTCGGCTCTGACTCTACATAACCCAAGATTTCTAATTGTTGTTGTTGATTGCCTTCGAGTTGAGCACGACTCATAGCGACTCTATGAACAAAAGGCCTCGAGCCTTTCTATAACTACCGACATTTATCAAAGTTCATATACTTTCTGGAGGTATGTTTAGGAAGTAGATGCGACTTCTGCTTCCAAAACTCTTCTAATAAAAGATTAGAAGTTCAAGTCCTTCCAGAGGAAGCTCAAAAAGAAGACACAGTAACCTATGCCCATAAAAACAAGTCACTGAAAACCTTCTGGAGCACCATTTTACCCCGATATATTAGAAGTTGAAAGGGAAATTCAATAAGAAATTTCAGCCCCTGAAAGAGAAACCTCGTATTTTATCCTCAGTCCATGTCCTTCCTCATTCAGAAGGCATGCTCCAGCCCTCATTCCTCAAAGCAGTCACTTCTGCATTAGGAATCCTGGTCCTCTTTAGTACTGTCTGCACAAAGAACCACCCTTTTTATGTCCTAGTAAGCAAATTCAATAAAAACTATGCTCTCCTGCCATTTTACTCCCAGATCTTTAGAACAGGAGTTCCTCTGGCTTGTCAACTGAGAAAGTGTCCTCTTCAAGTTCTCCAAGCATGCCACCTAGTCATTCATTAGTACTAAACGACAGCTGAGATCTTTGCTTCTCTTCTTGTGCTACTGAAAGTCACTTTGCACACAGACACATGCATGATCTACATTTAACTGTATGCTGTGTATACTGAAGCAGATCCCACTTGAGATTTAAAAAAAAATCCCCTAGTATCTATTATATCAAATACATGTATGTCATCCAAGGTCTCTAGAAATTAATTTAAAATTCAAGCCCTCAACTTTTGTTGCTCTCACATAAAGCCACTCAAGGCAATCTGCTTATACATCGATCAGCTAAAGCTTTAAAATCCAGTTTTTCTTTCCCAAATTATTGTATTTCATAGAAATGTTTATTTTAACCCTAGGTTTTTCACATTCTCTTTCTAAATCTGTACCTAGAATTAGGTTAATTTTTAAACCTGTAAAAAATTTCACCTAGTTAGGGAAGCAGTTAGTTACCATGCTTTCAAAACTAGTTCAATAGTAACAACAAAAATACAATTCTTTCAGCATATGATTAAGATAGACTAATTTATATAACATATACATATAAAGGAGAGCCATTTCCTTCTAAGAGTATCTTATCTTCAAAAATATGTGGTACTATTAGTTAGACTATTGTGTACCATAGAGTCAGAATGACCCATAGCTGACCCTAGGGTGGGTTTTCAGAGGGAGTTAATTGTATGGAAGGAGATTTCCCATCCTTCTCCCACAGAGCAGCTGGTGGCCTCAAACTGTGTGCCTTCAGGACTGCAGCAGTTCTTTGCCACTTGAGCTCCCTTATTAGTTAGACTACAGAAATAAAAGCAAGACTATAAGGAAAATACAGGAAAAACTCTCATCTACACTTAATCCTGTAAAATAGTATGCATGTATGAGATGAGTAAGACTTAAGAGAATCAGTAGGTATAGGTAACAGAATTAGACGAAATATAACGGAAAATCTTTATGTGTAATGTTCTTCTTGGAGCTATGAATAATGCACATTAGTTGTATAATATATGACAATTTATATTAAATTTACTTTTCTTATATTAAATTTACCTTTCTTAAAAATATATAATAAACAAGATTCCAGTTTGTAGTGTCTCCAATAGAGAAATAAAATTACAAAATAGACAATCTGTTTCATAAGTATCCAAATCTGCATTTCTGATTAAGTAATATTTGGTTAGTATAATTCAAAAAGTGATGATTTACCGCATTAAGTGAATTTTCTGTATGGAAAATATGTAAATGCTATTCAAATTGCAAAGGTTTTTAAATTTTATCATGCTGGAATTTCAAGAATGGCAGATTAGTTTTACCATAAAAAATTTTTGAGACATTTTCTTTCATAAATGTTTTTTGTCATCTACTTATAATTTTAGAAAACTTATGGAAGCTGCAGTCACTAAATCAAAATTATTAAACCAAGAGGTGATAAGGCATTATGAATAATACAACTAATAAGTTGTTACAGGACATGCAAAAGGCAATGAAAGAGGAAAGGAAAGATAAATCTATATGAGTGAGCAAGTAAAAAGCCAATTTCTATGTAAATTCCCAGCAAATCACAATAAAAGCTAGATATATACATAATATATATTATATATAATGTGTGTATATGATGTATATATAATACATTTTATATATATTAATTTGTTGCTAAGGATCTCTTTAAATTATTAAAGAGCAAGTTGTCATTTGAAGTGCTATTTTCACTTGCTTCCCATGCATGTGAAAGAGCTGATGCCTTTGAATTGTGGTGCTGGAGAAGAATATTGACTATACCATGGACTGCCACAAGAATAAACACGTCTGTTTTGGAGAAAGTGCAGCCTGGGTGCATGGTTCAAGCGAGGATAGTGAGAATTTTTCTCCAATATGCTTAGCATGCTATCAAGAGGGAACAGTCCTTGGTAAAGGGGCTCTTGCTTGGAAAAGCAGGGCGTCAGATAAAGAGAAGACCCTCAATTAGATCCAGCGATTGTAACAATGGGTTTAGGTGACATGGAGATTTTGATGATGGTGCAAAATTGATCCAAGTTTTGTTCTGTTCTACATGGGCTCTGGAACAGCTCCAGAGAACCTAAAAATAACAAACTGCTTGAATACCTAGAGGAATATGGACAATCAGGGAAGGTGTTAATTGAAATAGTATGTTCTACTTACTGTATAAGGTGTTCTGATGACTAGTGATAAGGAGCTGTACTGTTGACACAAAGGCATATGGTTCAAATCCACCAGCTGCTGGGCTGGATACAGATGAGCAGTCCCCTTCCATGCGATTGATTCACTGCTTCTGATAACCCATTGGAGGGTCAGCTATGAGTCACTTCCAGTTAGACAGTACATAATAACGGTAACTACAACAGTGGTTTGTTGCTAAGTAAAAATTTTGTGGTTTGAGGTATAAATAGCTCCACATTTAAAAGTTGGGGCAACCAGATTTTGTAGACTGTAGCCTTAGGGACCACATAGGGCAGTTCTGATTCTGAGTCAGAATCAAATGGCCACAATTAGTTTTAGTTTATCGTTTCTTTCTTGCTTTTATCATCTTTATGAGGCCATGCGCTAACAACCTACTTCTGTTAGGTTTCTCAGGTTATTTGGTTATTAGAACAATAATGTAACACTTCCACTGATAATAATAATTACCAAGTTTTCTTTTGCAATAATTATGTACTGGTTATGAGTCAGGATCTGCTCAATAGCAATGAGTTTTATTCATTTGGTTAGTGTATTACTTGATATATCAAGTATATAATCCCATTTAATCTTTGTAATGCATATAACCAAATGATAAAAACAACGAAAAGCTAATAAAATTACCTCTGAATCCATAAGCTTTGTGTGCACTGATTAGCCTTCATATCCCTTATGGAACTTTCCCCCTTTTTTTAATAGGTTTACATACAATGATTCATATACATTATGATGCATTTACAGTGTAAATATGTAGTCACATTTATATACAATGTAAAATACATTCACATTGTTTTTATTTCATACAATCATTCAAGAACATTGTGTTCCACAAAATTAATTACTAATGATCTATGCCTATTATTACTCCCTCTTTCTCTTTTTAAGTCCCTATTTAATCTTTCTTATTCCTTCACACACATACTCCCATCCTGCAATAAAATTCTCTTATCCTAGTGATTTCCATACTTCTTCTTTTTCTACTCCTTTTCCCATTCCTCTTTTGTTGGTCGTACGCCCCCTCCCCCCGATTCCCCTTTTGGACAATTATATACATCTTATGAGTTATCCTTCTATTTTTACAATAATGATCTTATGCAGTTTGCAGTTATGAGATTGAGCTAGTTTGCTCCACATAATGCTCACTAGACTTGCCAATGTTGTATAGTATTTTATAAAATTGGTGTTTCTTAGTTTTTCATAATACTCTACTATGTGAATGTGCCACAATTTCTCAATCCATTTATTTGTTGATGGCCTTTTGGGCTGTTTCTATATTCTTATTATTGTGAATAGCACTGCTATGAACATAGGTGTGCATACCTCCATTCATGTCTCAGGTCTATCTTCCTTGACGTATATCTTAGCAGTGGAATATCTGGATCATATGCTATTTCTATGTTCAGCTTTTTTAGGAAACACCATACTGCCCGTCAGCATGGTTATACCATTTTATAATTCTACCAGCAGTGCTTGCAAGTTTCATTCTCTTCACATCTTCAATATCTATTACTTGCTGTCCTGTTAAACTTTGCCATCTCAGCTGGGGTGAGATGACATCTCTTTGTTGCTTTGATTTGCATATCTGATGGCCAGTGATTTTGAGCATTTCTTTATATGTATGTTGATCAACCAAATATCTTTCATTGTGAAAAGACTTTCCATTTCTTTGGTCGGTTTTGTAACTATGTTGTCACCCTTTTTTCTTCTGGACACCTATATTACTCTGTAAACTTTTGTTATGAGACCCTTGTTGGAAATGTCACTGCCCTTCCCCCCCACCCCAGGTCAGTAGGTTTTCTTTTCACCCTATTGTGAAATGTTTATGACACACACAAGGATTTTACTTTTAGAAGGACCCATCAGTGAATTTTATCCTCTCCTTTTTGTGCTTTTCTGGCTATATTTGCAAACCTAAAAGTTCTGGTCCAAATGACTTCATGGATGAATTGTACCAAACATTCAGAGATGAACTATCACCAATTCTACTCAAATTGTTTTAAAAGATAGAGGAGAAATAAAGAACACTTCTAGAGTGATTTTATGAATCTAGTATATCTCTAATATATCCCTTACAGAATATCTGTAGTACCTTAAGTAATAACTGTTCAGTAATTGTTGACATTATTGTAGTGTACCATTGAGTTGGAACCAACTCATAGCTGATTCTCTAGTGGATTTTCAGAGGGAGTAAATATCACTGGAGATTAGAAATAGGAGATTGCCCATCTCTCTCCTAGGCAGCAACTGATGGACTCAAATCACATGCCTTTGGATTCAGCACAGTTCCTTACCTTACTACAGTTCCTTAGCCACCAGAGCTCCCTGAGACGACAGGAATGTATTTTAGAAACAATAGCGTAATATGACTATTTTAGATATTATACACTCTATGCCTTAGTTTCTTTCTGTTTTCAAGGTTATTTTCTTATAAGCCCGTTGACACAGTCACTCGGTCAATCCATCTTATTTAGAGTCCTTCTCTTCTGCGTTGACCCTCTACCCTTCCAAGCATAATTCTCTTCTCCAAGAACTGGTTCTTCATGGCAACATGTCCAAAGTATGTGAGACAGCAGAACTTCAAAATCCTTGCTTCAAGGAACAAATTGGTTTCATCCTCTCCAGGGCAGATATGTGTGTTCTCTTGGCAATTCACTGTATGTCTAATATTCTTCTGCAGGAACACAACTCAAAGGCATTGATTCTTTTTCTATAATCCTTATTCATTGTTCAGTTCTCAGATGAATAGCAAACAATTTAGAAGCCCATGGCCTGGACCAGGCACATCTGTATCTGTAGACTGATGTTGTTGCTCTTTTGCACTCTGAAGAGATCCTTAACAGCAGATTTTTCCAATACACCTCATCTTTTATTTCCTCACTGCTGGTGCTAACAGTGTTGGTTGTGGATCCAACCAAGATGAAATCATTGACATCTCCAATCTTTTCTCCATTTATCTTGTGCCAATGACAAGAATCTTTGTTTACTTTATGTTGAGAGGCACTATATACTGAAGGCTCAGTCCGTGACCCTTTGCAGCAAATGCTTTAAGTACTTCTCAGTTTCTGCAAGCAAGATTGTGTCATCTGTATAATGCAAGTTATTGATGAGTCTTTCTCTAGGTTGTTGATAAGTCTTCCTCAATCATTATGCCACATTCTTCTTCATAAAATCCAACCTTCTGAATGATCTATTAAGCATATAAATTGAAAAGGTATGGAGAAAGGGAACGGATCTGATGCACTCCTTTCTTGATTTTGAACCGTACAATGTTCCTGTGCTCTATTTAGACAACAGCCTCCTGGTGTAAGTACACGTTTCACATCAGCACAATCAAGTGCTCTGGTATTCCTATTCTTCTCAAGGTTAGGCACAATTTATTGTGATTTACATGGTAAAATGCCTCGCATAGTTGATAAAACATGTACTTTCTGCCATGATCTGTCTGAAATCAGCAATGACATTCTTAGTATCACTGCCTCTTCTAAACCCAATTTTTATTTCTGAAAGCTCTTCTAGTTGTTTCTGGATAATCTTCCTCAAGAGTTTGCTTGCATGTGATATTAGTGCTGTCCAATAATTTCCACATTCGGTTGGATTATCTTTTCTTGGAATGGGAATGAATATGGATTTCTTCCAGTCAGTGTTTCATGTATCTGTCCTCCAGATTTTTTGTACCGCCTGGTGGACATGTCCAGTCTGGTTCCTGAAAAATGAATCTGTTTCCTAAAATATGTCAATTGGTATTCCATCAATTCCTGGAGCCTTATTATTTTTTTTTTTTTTGCCAATTCCCTCAGAGCAGTTTGAACTTCCTCCTTTATTACCAACAGTTCTCTCCTCCCTTTTTATTATTGTAATTTTAACAAAAGTTTATAGAAAAGTTGGCTTTTCATTCATTCTTGCATGTTTTCCTCTCTAGCCCCCAGTTTAGTTTTTAAAAAATATTCTTTTATTGTTGTGTAATTTCTTCCCTTCCTCCCCTCCCCTCCCCATTCTACTTTGTTATGCACCTCTTATTCTGCAATATTGCCATACAAATAATGCCTAATCATACATTCCTTTCAAACAATTCTTTCTTTCATCTGTTCCAATGCAGTGTTCATTATTTATCCCCTCTTTTCTCAGTTTTCCCCAACCCCCATGTCAGTAAGTTTTTATAACTGTGGTATTATGCAGCATTTATCCTTTTGTGACTGAGCTATTTCACTCAGCATAGTGTCCTTCAGGGTCACTGATGTTGTATAATATTTTATTAATTTCTTGTTTTTTTAATTAATTTATATATTTTTCATTTCAATGAACAACAACAGAGATTTTGGAATTCCATTCATTCATTGTTGCACTTTTCTCCCCATCCCTACCTCCACCGCTCACCCCCATTTGCTCCTCTCCTTGAAAAGCAAAAGAAAAACTCCTACATTGGTACACAATGACCCCTGCACACACCCCAACTTCACCCCAACCCCAAATATAATTCACTCTGCAACCCTCATTCCATACTCTTATGATAAACATAATACCCTAAAATGTAATACTTTTAAACTATTCTTTCCCTCATAGACCTCAATGCAGTAAACATAATTTATCCAGTTTTTCTCAGTCTTACACCCCCACCCCCGATGTCAGCCTTATTCTACAACAGTGGCACCATATAGCATTT
>NW_006399897.1:7352099-7367619 GCF_000299155.1 Elephantulus edwardii
TTTTTTTTTTTTTTTGTAGTTGTTCTTTTTTTTTTGTTTGTTTTGTTTTGTTTTGTTCTTCTGGAGGCCCTGTAGGCATCTTTAAACTTTCATTATGAGACCCTTGTCTGAGATGGTATTGCCAAATGTTTGTTCCCTGAGGTGCAAACGGAGACTTGTACCCCATTGTTTGTAGCAAGAACATGGAAACAGCCCAAATGCCCAACACAATGAAACAGATTGAGAAATTATGGTACATTCATATAACGGAATACTATGCAGAAAGCAGGAGCAGTGTATTTGTAAGTTACTACCTAACATGGGAGGCACTGGAAAGCATTATGCTAAGGGAAGAAACTCAGTCTCATAAAGACTAGTACTGTATAAGACCATTACTGTAGAACAACTATGAGGATCCAAGGAGTGTGGTAGGGGGGACTTAATCACAGTGTCACACAATTTGATGGGTGGAGCAAGGAATGGGTAAAGGAAAGGGGAAAGAACTGGTGTGAAGAACAATGTATATGAACTTTATGAGCTTTGTATGTAAACCAGTATACATTTTTTTAAAAAAGGTATATCTGATTAATCATTTCAAAAAGAGTTGGCTTATAGTTTTGATTTTTCAGGCATTTTATTCACCCTATTACTTCTACTTAAGAAGCTAAATGAATATGTTTTGCTTTCAGTCACTCAAGACTGCTTGCAACTGATTGCAGACAATGAAACGCCCACTATACAAAAAGGTAATAAGATGGCTCTAGCATTTTTCCCACTTAAAATTTTGTCAAAGTACATGAAAGTTTAAAATATCAAGATTATGCTTGAACTATGTTTAAAATCACTTCAACATTCAACGTACTTCCTTCAACATTTCTTACAATGAAAAGTAAAATAAGTTTAGAGTTATTAAAAATAGTTACAAAATCAATATAATCTCATTCTCACACTGTTGTAATATTATATCGTATTTAGATATGTTCAAATAGTTAAAATATGACAAAATAAATCCTAAACAGAATTTCATTTTTAATTGTTTAGAAATAATTCTGGATTAGTACCTATTCAGGATCAGCTTTACAAATACTGATTCTTCTATTATAGTATGTTTTAGAACTCTTAAAAATGAAACTATGCATGTAGAGATGTCATAATTGTATGCAAATGTCAATTTATTTCATTATAATATCAGACTCTTTCTTTCTAATTTGGCATTTTATCATAGAGATAGGCAGTTTTAAACTATTTTGTTTATTTGAAGTTTCTGTTAACAGTGGATAAAAGAAGCATGATTTCCTAACTTCATGGAGCATTTGTGATAAAGGCAAAATAGAAAACCAGAAGAAAACAACAGCCTCCAAGTGTACATGTAAAGTGTGGAATTAAAGAGTGTGATAAATTCTAGAGAAAAATAAAGTAGGAAGAGACCAGAAAATTCTTGTATTATGTACATAAACAGTGGGCACAAGAGTTTCAGGAGATGAAACCAGGGGACCAGGAATTGGGAAACAACTAGTAGAAATGGGAAATACGGATTAGCCTCATAATGCTAAGCCCTTGAGTGCTATTTTGCATCTTTGTTTTCCAGGTTATTAATTAGGCTTCTCTTTTGGACTTTAAGTATCATAAACCCAACACAAGTACTAAATTATTTTCAAAATCTTTGACTGTTTATCGCTTTGTATTTCCTAAAAACACACACTTAACAGCTTTTAATAGAAAATTATTTCCTAATATTTCAAAGCCCCAAGAACATGCTAAGGATAAAAGATAAAATGAAAAATGATAATTTGGAAAAGGCTCACACTGGACTTTTGTGGAGAGAAATGGTGTGAATCTGAAAGGATAGAGCTGCCCCTCTATTGTAATGAAAGTTGTTGACTGCTACTGTCTTCTCTGTGTAGTGACTGTCTTACTGTCAGGAGAAAAGGCGAGCAGCACACTTTCAAAAAAGCCTGTTTTGGGGGTTGTCATGAGTTAAAGATGACTTCCTGGCAGATAACTGGTTTGATAGGCTCCGATGTCCCAAAATACAAGGACTTGGTCTTACCTACTCACTTCTGTTAACCACTGTTATCTTTCCACCCCACATCATCCAAGGTTTTAGTGGAGCACTTTACTGTAACTCCTTAAATGAAGTTTGAAAGATAAAATACTCCCAAACCTACTACTGTTGAATTGATTACCCTATACAACAGAATAGAACAACTTTATAGGACTTCCAAAGATATAAATCTTTATAGAGGAGATAGCCTCATCTTTGTCCCACAAAGTGGTTGGTGGGTTTGAACTATCTACAGCACAACGAGGTATCTTTTGACAGAAAACAGAGAATTAATACACCAATCACAAAACTTCTTGGTTAGCAGTGCAACAAGCTACAGACCACACTAGAAGAAGTCCCTTTAGAAATCATGAATATATATATATATATATATATATATAAGAAATCATGAATAACATAGACAACTGTTACAAAATTCCTTGACCAAAGATTATACTTTAACTTCTTTCTCTTTAGGGCTCACTGTCATGCTAAAGGTGAAAGTTGCTTAGTCTCAGTACCTTTACTAAGCTTTTCAAATATTTTCTCTTTCTGAGAATTAAGTATAAACAAAAAATCTCTTGGTATGTTATTCAGAGAGATTGTAGTGCACTCTTTTAAAATTCTTCCACACAGACTAGCTATAGGTAAATAGCTAAAATAAAGAAGAACTAGATTAACTCCAGTCATTCAAATTAAGTGACTCAAGTTCCTGATTCTTGTAGTTGCCTGGGTTGGTTTGTAAATAATAGCTGAAAAACCAAAAGGAACACTGGTCTATGTCTTCTTTTTAGTTTCTATTTACAGTGTAATTCTCTAAGCATCAAATTTAGTTTCAGTCCAGAAATGGAGGTAAGAATTTCCTTTTACTCTTTCTTATAGGATGTTTTCTTAATTGTAGGATCTTTCACATTTGTTCCGTGGCTTCTAAGCTTTAAAAAAGGAAAAGCCTTAGAAGAAAAAGAAAATAAAATATTGGTTAAAGAGACTGGTTACTTCTTTATATATGGACAGGTATGTTCAAACCTGAATTGCATATTCACTATTGAACATTTCTCCTTTTATTCTCATTTCTGACAACACTTATTTTTTTGTTTTTTTCAGGTTTTATATACAGATAACACTTTTGCAATGGGACATTTAATACAGAGGAAAAAAGTCCATGTCTTTGGAGATGAATTGAGTCTCGTGACTTTGTTCCGATGTATTCAAAACATGCCTGAAAAACTACCCAATAATTCCTGTTATTCAGCTGGTAAATAACTTATTTCAGATTTACTGGTTCTGAAATGGAGCTGTTTATATTGTGTTGTTAATCTTAGCTGTACAATATAAGAGGAAATGATGGTCCTTTAAAACACAAATAGGTGAAAAGACATTTCTCATTTAAGTGTGCCTTGTAGTATCTTGAATTAATAAGACAAAATAAATGACTGAGACAAAGTCATTACTAATGGTTTTATTTATGTAAATTTAAGAAACCAGTACCTTTATAGCATCGAACACTGAGAAGAATGATACTTTTGTTTTCCTCAACATTTACAACTAATAACTACAACATGATTGTTGTTGTTGTTGTTGTTGTTATCTGCCGTCGAGTCGCTTGCGACTCATAGCGACCCCTATGTACAACAGTCCTAAACTCTGCTCTGTCCTGTGCCAATCGCACTGTCTCTGACACTCCCATCCCAATTATCCCAGTCACTGAATCAATCCACCTCATAGAGGGCCTTCCCCTCCTGCGCTGTCCCTCCACCCTCCCAAGCACGATGTCCTTCCCCAAGGACCGGTCTCTCCTCACAACATGTCCAAAGTATGTTAGACGGAGCCTCAGAATCCTTGTCTCCAAGGAAACACAAAGAATTTTATTTACTTTACATAAGCCTGCTAATTTAATCTTTTTCACTTAAAAGATGTAGAGTGTGAGGCTCAGAAAAGTGATGTAACTTATACTAGAATGTTATTGGATTTTAGAACTTGGTTTGCATTAGTCAGCATGGGTCTATAGTTGTTATGTGCCATTTATGACTATTACAGTAGTGACACTATGAACAACAGGTCTGAACCTCAGACTACCCTGCACCATCTTTATGATCTCTGTCATGCTGTAACCCATTATGGCAGTCACTGTCAATCATTTTAAAACCTTATGGGTCTTACAGTATCAGTATATAACTCTTCTACATGCTATTGAGGGAATGCCCTTGTTTTCTTTTGAGAGGCAGAACAGATGACAGAATCACTCTCTCAATCTAAGATGCTTTTATACAGGTGAAACGTGATATAAATGAACCCCAGACAAAAATTCTGGATGTTAAAGTGTAGGAGTCAGAACTCATCACCCCTCTCTTGTGTTAGAACTCTGCAATAGTCAAGACCTGGAGCAACAATGGTAATGGCAAGTTTTACTAATTTGACTTTTCAAGTAATTACTGCCAACTTAGCGTCTGGGTGGTACAAACAATTAAAGACAAACCGCTTACTGAGAGGATAACAGTTCTGAGTTCTACCCAGATGTATCTTAGAAGAAAGAGCTGGCAGGTGATCCAGTTTTAAAAGACCAGGTATTGAAAACCCCGTGGAACATGGTTCTTTGCTGGCACATGTGGGGTCGCCATAGACGTAGTCAACTTGATGGTAACAGGTTTGGCCATTTATATTTCATTTTATCTGGGGTCTTGGTAATTTCAAATTAATCAAGACTGGCTTTAGAAAAACGACAAGTCAACTTAAACACCTTTGCTCTTTGGAAAATTTTATCAAAGTTGTCTAGAACTCTGTAGATGTTTATAATCAGACAGTTGCCATAAACAACAGTATGAAACACAGAATGGGTGACTTACTGCCCATTTCAGGAGCTTTTACAAATAAAAACTCAACAAATGGGTAAGAATGGAAGGAAAATAGTTCTAAATAATTGAGATGATGTCATTTGAAGATTTGTAGTCAAAACAATAGATTTAAATAGGTGATAAGGAAGTGTATAAAAGTTGAATTCCCTAATTTACATAAAGGGATGTTTCCTTGAGCTGTGGTGGCAAGTATTTAGACAATGCACAATATTTATTAATGCTGACCCTGTTCTAATATATTATTTAGCTATATTAGTTCCTACTTGTTTTAAAACGTTTTAAAATTAGTTTTAAAACTAGCTCTAAAATTAGTTTTAAAACTAGCTCTTTCAAAATGTCTAATTGTCTGCTACTCTCACATATTTCCATTATGATGGAGGACTCTGCCAGGCTGCTTAAGTGTTCCTGCAATTGAAGAATAATCAACTTACTCTTAAAAATATTTTTCAGTGCTAATTAATTAATATTGTTTATTAAAATAATCTCTGGGAATTTTCTATTTTTCAATTTTAATCTTTTCTAGGGTAAAGTTGCTTAAAATTATTCAATGTGTACGTTAATTTATTAGTGTACAAAGTACTTCCTTCTAAACTAGAAAAGAAATAAAATAATGGGCACCTCACCTTAAGAACCTTAACAGATTGCCAGTGAACCCAAGCAGAATACTTTCATTTTTTAATTAATAACCTGAATATAAATTGGTAGGAAAATGTAAAAATAACTGCTATTATCTGGAAGAAGTATGTTGTTGTTGTTGTTATGTGCCATCGAGTCGCTTGGGACTCCTAGCCACCCTATGTATAATAGCCCTGAACTCTGCTCTGTCCTGTGTCAATCACACTGTCTCCGACACTTTCCCAATTACCCCAGTCACGGAATCAATCTACCTCATAAAGGGCCTTCCCCTCCTGCGCTGTCCCTCCACCCTCCCAAGCATGATGTCCCTCTTCAAGGACCGGTCTCTCCTTACAACATGTCCATAGTATGTTAGACAGATCCTCAGAATCCTTGCCTCCAAGGAGCCATCTGGTTTAACCCTTTCCAGGATGAATCTGTTTTCTTAGCAGCCCATGGTACCCTCAATACTCTTCTCCAGCACCACAGCTCAAAGGCATCAATTCTCCTTCGATCCTCCTTGGTGATTATCCAACTCTCTGATGCATAACAAGTGATTGCAAACACCATGGCCTGTATCAGATGCACCTTAGTCTCCAGAGTGACACCATTGCTCTTCAGTGCTTTGGAGAGGTCCCTAACAACAGACTTTCCCATGGAAATACCCCTTTTAATTTCCCGGCTACTGGTAGAGATGAGAAACAATATTAGAGGTTTGTGATGTACAGCTATTATCAGTATATGATACCTTTTAATCTCTTTGCTAACAATTAATCTATTAAGCAAATCTTCCAAATTTTCCTTACTGTTATCTGATTATAGGTAGTTACAAAATGACTTTTGAATTCTTGAAGTTGTAAATACTGCTGGTAGTAGCAATTAAAGTTATCTTATATTTTTCTCAGTCTTCTTTTGACCCATGAAGCAATTAAAATAAGATATGTGGGAACAGAAACTTTTGTCATTCTTGATCACTTATCTGTCTAGAAAGGTGCTTGACACATAATAAAGTGTTCAATAAACAAACAGTGACTGGCTGAGCACCAAGTGTAGCTGGTTGCTTTGGTTTTGAGGATAGGATAACTACTAACATATTAATATAAATGCATTTACGCTGTTAATAACACAATGCAACTGCTTTTTCAATTGCCAAGGCATTATGAATTCTCATGCTAGTTTATTTTTTATTATTTCTTATTTCATGTCTTCATTTCACTTCTTCTCTTTTCTTTTTCTGCTTAATTTTCTTCTAAGATCAGATCAGGAACTACTCAATATACTGTCTACAGTTCTTGAATTGTATTTTATATGCTGTTTCACTGACCATCACTATTTTCAGACATGAACATTTCTGACTAATTTTTAACACAATTAAATGTCACTTATTTAAAAAAATCTCACTTATGATTATAAAGATAACTTTATAAAGCTACAAAAAAGTAATCCAAATGATTCCTTTTTTTTCTAGAGTCTGGATTATAGAGAACATTTTTTTAAGATGTTTTATATTAACAAATGGCATTTTGGTTTTAAATTTTTCCATATAAGAATGTTTGCACATTAGAAATTATAATCGAAACTGTGGTACATATGAATATGCTGGCATTACTATTCAAAGTTTTCTTGACAATAAAATTAAGCAAGAAACTTCCTTTTATTATATCATGTAGTATTATTCTATCAAGAGATTTACTACGATTTTCTATTCTTTATTCCTAAAGTTGGTTATCGAATTGTTTCCCCAGATTCTTAATTTTATTAACCATGAGTGAAAAATACTTTCATGTATTATAACTCCTTAGCTTAATTCTTACTATTTTTTTAGGTTAGTAGAGTAGAAGTAATTGGTTTAATAGTTCACAGATGTATTTTGAAGTGTAAATGTTTCTGCTAAACTTTATTTTTTTCTAAATCAAATAGTTTATTTTTTTCCTTTTCCATTTTACAACTACCTAATGCTCTTACTAATTTATTCTTTTCAGGCATTGCAAAGCTGGAAGAAGGAGATGAACTTCAACTTGCAATACCACGAGAAAACGCTCAAATATCACAGGATGGAGATGGCACATTTTTTGGTGCTTTGAAGCTTCTCTGACCTAGTTAAACCATACCCGAGGCTGTTTTCCTCTGTACCTCTAAGCAAAAATTCTTAGTGAGAAATACCAAAAGAAAAGAAAAGAATTAGTCACCATAGCCTTTTTATGAGCTATTTATTTTGGTTTGCTGAAACTAGACCAAAACAGGAAATTTAACAGACAACCACAGCCAAAGAGTGTCATGTGAATTATAAGAAATGGAACATATTTAAGGAAAGCTAGACTTAGACAGGCATTTTCTTTTAGTGGCAAATTGAAGAATTTAGTCATAGCTTCTTGTTTTGGAAGAAGTATACAATTGAAGTATCAACAATGTCTTCCAAAGTGGCATTCCATAATTTACTATGCAAATGTGCCCTGTCTATAGGATATTAAAATATTTTTGTGCGATATCAGTGTTTCCTTCTATTTTCCTGATAAGAACCTCTTTCTTTGCTTTTTAAAGATAACACTGTGTAAATTAAAAAAAAAACCTCTTGCATCAAGCATAAGAAGTAAACTAATGTTTAAATTTAAAACTATTGAAACAAAAATAGGACAGAGTACTATTTAAATAATTTTTGTTTATTTCAAATGACAATTTTTATAGCTAGTATTTTATGTACCTTATGAACGTTCCCAAATTTTTTTACAAGTAGATAGGTATATAAAATATGCGCACGCGCGCACACACACACACACACACACACACACACACACATCCCTACATTTATGTTCACAAGTTCTTTTAATCATTAATTTCAAATACTTCGAAAGTTGAGATGTATTTATAGTAATATAATTTCCCTTTCTTTCCTGTTATTTTATTTCATACTGCAGCTATTGTACTTTATGTATTCCAGCTTTGTTTGTAAAAAGTACTTATGTTGGTAGATTTACAGAAGGTGAAGCTTAATTAAAGTTCTTAAAACCTTGTATGTCATATGCTGACAATGAAGATAAGGTCTTATCATTGTCATTTTCATTTTATAAAGAGTTATATATAAAAACACTCTAATGCTTATTTTTTATAACATAAATTTCCTCTTACTTTGCTTCTTCCTTCCCTGTTATATTTTACTTCATATATTTAAACAGTAAGATAAAGAACAGTTCACTAGTGTATATGAAAAAAAAATTTAAATTACATTTTTCAAGCTATTTTTCTACTTCTACCTGGATTATCATATAGTTTTTCTTGCTTTTCTATTTTTTTAATTGAGATTTTAATGAACATTTGTAAAGAACTTGGATTTTCATTCATTCATTGTTGCACATTTTCTTCCCTGCCCACTCCTCCCCCAGTTTGTTTTTCTCTTTGAAAAGAAAAAAAAAATTCTCTTATTGTTATACAATACCCCCACCAAGTCCATAGTTCACTTGACTACGCATTTCTTTTTCTGTAATCTTATCATGAAAATAATACCTAATTCTATATTCATTTTAAACAGTTCTTTCCCTCACCTGTTTCAAATCAGTATACATTATTTATCCCCTCTTTTCTTAGGTTCCCCCAACCCCATGTCAGTCGAGTTTTACAACAGTGGCATTATGCAGTATTTGTCCTTTTATGACTGAGATATTTCACTAAGCATAATGTCATCCACGGTTACCCATTTTGTATACTATTTCATGAGTTCTTTGTTTTTCAATGCAACATAGTATTCCATTGTGGGAATATACCATAGCTTCTCTATCCTTTTGTTTATTAATGGGAACTTGAGTTGTTTGAAACTCTTTGCTATTGTGAACAAAGCTGCAATAAACATGGGTGTGCATATATCTTCTTGGGTGGCTGTTCTTGTTTCTTTAGAGTATATTCCCAGTAGTGGAATTGCTGGGTCAAGTGGTATTTCTATTTCCAACTTTTTGAGAAATTGCCATATTGCCTTTCATAGTGGTTGCACCATTTTACACTCCCACCAACAGTGAACAAGGGTTCTACTTTCTCCACAACCTCACCAACATTTGCTGTTTGCTGCTCTGTTAAATTTTACTATTCTTACTGGGGTGATATGATATCTCATACTTTTAATTTTCATCTCTCTTGAGCTAGGGTTTTAAACATCTCTTCATGTGTTTGTTTGCCATCTGAATGTCTTCTTTGGTGAAGTGTCTATTCCTATCCTGTGCCTATTTTGCAATTGTATTGTTTACCTTTATCTTGTGGCACTTGAGTATTCTATAAATTCTACATATAAGTCTTTATTAGACATGTCATTACCAAATATTTTTTCCCAGTCTGTGGCTTATGAAAAGAATTTTAAGATGTATTTTTCAAGATAAAGTTACTCAGATTTTATATCTAAAATAAAATTGAGTTAAAACTTTGCTATTAATCTTATTTTTTAAAAAGAAAATATATTAGCATTTTTATCATATTATAGTCAGAAATGAAAAACTAATAAGTCTGGTGTAGAAGTTTATGTAGTAGGAGGTGTGATGAGTAATTTTCCTAATGTTTCTGCTATGATTGCTCAATTAATAAAAAAATTAGTGCCTTTACATCATTTTCTGAGTGAATTCACCTCAAATAAGTCATCTTATGTTTTGTTTTTAATGTATAACTAAATGCCATTCAAGGTGCAGCTGATTCAAGTCATAGATTTTCAGTCACTGTGTACAGATCTGAGAGCCATACAGTGCATAAGCATGGCAGAGGATGAGTTGATGTCTTCAAGTCATGGTATTGGAGAAGAGTACTTAATATTCCATGGACTGCCAAAAAAAAAAAACACCAAACAGATATTCTTGGAGATAATATAAACAGAGTGTTCCTTGGAGGCAAAGATGGAAAAACTCCATTCACATATTTTGTATATATTGTTAGGAGAAACGATTCTTTGGAGAGGGACATCATGCTTGGAAAGTCAAGGGTCATAAAAAGAAAGGAAGAGCATAAAACGGATTAACTGCAGTGACTGCTACAATTGGCTCAAGTATGGGTCAGAAATGATAAGGATGGCCCAGGATAGGGCAGGGTTTAGACCTCTTGTTGACGGGGTTGCTATGAGTTGTACAGAACTTGATGGCACCTAGCGATAACAACAGATATAATTTTAAAATACTGGTGTATATTTGTGAAACATTATAATATAATGTAAGATAGAGTATATTCCAATGAAATATCTGAAAAACTAGATATTACTAAAAATGTCTTTAAGTCAGGGCTATCTCTCTAGTGTTATAAAGTAATTTCTATATATCATGTGTTCTATTTATTAGAACATGAAATAAGGAAAAAAACCTTTACATTATGATAGTCTTCTTAAACTAAATTATGATTTAGAACTTGTACAGCTGTTCTTTTAAATTACTTGGCATATTGTGTCAGAAGATATATAATGCAATCAGGTAAAAAACGACTGGAACAGTACATCAGCAGAGAACTGCCAGAAGTCCAGGCTGGGTTTAGAAGGGGTCGTGGTACTAGGGATATTGTAGCTGATGTTAGATGGATCTTGGCTGAAAGCAGAGAATACCAGAAGAATGTCTATCTGTGTTTCATCGATTATGCAAAGGCATTTGACTGCGTGGATCATAACAAACTGTGGCTGACTCTGAGAAGAATGGGAATCCCAGAACATTTAATCGTGTTAATGTGAAACCTATACTTGGACCAAGAGGCAGTCGTCAGAACAGAACAGGGCAACACTGCATGGTTCAAAATTGGGAAGGGTGTACGCCAGGGATGTGTCCTGTCTCCATACCTTTTCAACCTGTATGCAGAGCAGATTATCCGAGAGGCGGTGTTCTATGAGGAGAGGCGTGGCGTTAGGATTGGTGGACAATCTATCAACAATCTGCGTTATGCAGATGACACAACCTTGCTCGCTGAAACTGAGGAGGACCTCATGTACTTACTGCAGAGAGTCAAGGACTGCAGCCTTCAATATGGACTGAGGCTCAATGTCAAGAAGACAAAAATTCTCACCACTGGACCAATCGGTAGCATCAGGATGGATGGTGAAGAGATTGAGATTGTTCACAGCTTCAGTTTGCTCGGCTCCACAGTCAACACTCTTGGCACCAGTAGCCAGGAAATCAAAAAACGTATTGCGATGGGAAAGTCTGCGGTTAGGGACCTCTCCAAAATACTGAAGAGCAACAGTGTCTCTCTGGAGACTAAGGTCCACCTGATACAGGCCATGGTTTTTGCGATCACTTGTTATGCATCAGAGAGTTGGACAATGACTAGAGAGGATAGAAGGAGAATTGACGCCTTTGAGCGGTGGTGCTGGAGAAGAGTATTGAATGTACCATGGACTGCCAAGAAAACAAACAGATTCATCGTAGAGAGGATTAAACCAGGCTGCTCCTTGGAGGCAAGGATTCTGGGGCTTCATCTGACATACTTTGGACATGTTGTAAGGAGAGACAGGTCTTTAGAGAGGGACATCATGCTGGGTAGAGTAGAAGGACAGCGCAGAAGGGGAAGACCCTCTATGAGGTGGATTGATTCAGTGACTGGGGCACTTGGGGTGGGTGTGTCAGAGGCAAATGAGATTGGCACAGGATAAAGCATGGTTTAGGGCTGTTGTACATGGGGTCGCTATGAGTCGCAGACGACTCAACGGCGCATAACAACAACAAACAATTGTATTTTCAGTTTAATCCAGAATTGAAATGTACATATAACCTCTTTTTTATGTGAAATTATGAGGGAAATAAGTGAAATAGAAATTTCTGTTTATATCAGTAAAAATTTTCTGACTAGTTCTATAGTATGGTGGTGTATGATTCATTGTGGCCATAGTCTCTAAATTTCCCTATCCTTTATTCAGTTTATTTTAGACCACGAAAAAAAAACCCACCAAAGTTTTAAGTTAGGGTTTTCTACAATAAAACATTTTCTAAGGTTTAAGAGTACAGTCTTAGTTCAGATAATCTTTAGTCTTAAATTTCAAGGTCCTTAGAGAAAAATCTCATGCTTAGAAAAATAGAAGGTTCATAAAAATGAGGAAGACTTTCAATGAAATGGATGGGCACAGTGATTGACAATGGGCTTGAGTGTGGTGAAGATGATTCGGGATAGGACAAGGTTTCCTTCTGATGTTCATAACATCATTATGAGTCATAGTGTACTCCAGACAACCTAACAACAAATAACAGGGAGAAGGAGAAGTGGTTTGTTCTTTCTTACTGTTGCCTAGAAATTTCATTCTGTCATGATATAACAATGTATTATTGGGACTGCTTGAAGTTTTTTAAACTCATTCTACTATCAAAAGACCTTGGGAGTATTTCCAATGTCTTTATTATAAATAATTGTTCTAATTTTTTAGAAAGCTTATGAAATCTTTTAAACTCTTTTGGGAAACCTATGAATGCACTTGCAAAAGGAGCAAGGATCACATGGGGACAGCCGTATCTGACCTTTACCAGATTCATGAAAGAGAACTGTCCCTGTCAACGGCATCAACAACACAATGAAGTCAGACAAGTCCTGCACACTGTCACATTTCTTTCTACTCATCTCAGCACCAATCTTAGTACTTTATTGTGTCCAAAATATGATATAATAACTCCCAGACTACATAGAACTGTATTGTGGAAGTTAAAATGCTATAATTCAAATTAGTAATTGACAAGAAGCTGTGTTACAATCCCAAAAGCACGTGGTTTGAATTTATCAGCTGCTCTGTAGGAGAAGGATGGGCAATCTCCTCACATGTGATTGATTAATGGACTCTGAAAATCTGCTGGAGTATCCGGTATGGGTCGGTTCTGAGTCTATGGTACACAACAACATCAACAACAGAATCTAGTCAAGATAGCTTCTGAAATATGCTCACAGGCACTTCAGCCTTTAGCCTCATAGCTTTAGACCAGTGCAACAAAGCTCACAGTCATACCAGTTATGTTTCACTCTCAGTCCACAGTTGTCTAATAAACTTAGACAAAAGCTTCTAGTTCTGGTTCCTGGGGTCAGAACATCTACTCTGTCTCAGGCCAAGTCTCTGGTTCTCTGTTGCTGCTGCTATGGCTACTGCTCCCAAAGGCCTTGGTCTGGTTGGCACGGGAATCTCTGGCCATGAAAGATGTGTTATATTCTCTTGCTTCTTTTCTGGTGGGAAAGATTCTTTAATTCTGGTACTGGATCCACTTAATTTAATGGTGAGATAAGCAATTCCTTTGTGGATAGGCTAATACACCCTATTCATGTATTCCCCATCCACATAGCAAAGTAATTAATGGATACAGAAGCCATTTTTGACAATAAACCCTAAAAGCATAGTGATTTTGTTAGATATACACTTAGGGAAATCTTGGGTCATTCAACATGTTTATTTCTACCTTAACAGATGCTGCCAAATTTTTTTCCAAAAAAAGAGTGATCCAACAGACTGTGGAAATTATTGAACAATGCCACTCATATCACACAAAAACAAGATCCTGCCGAAGACTGTTGTTGTTGTTGTTAGGTGCCATCGAGTTGTAGATGACTCATTGCAACCCTATGAAAGAGAGGTCTGAGCACTGTTGGTACATAGAGTTTCCGGGGGCAAGCCATTTTGGAAGTGGATGCCGCTCCTGCTTCCAGGCTAGTTTTAGTCGGGAAGCTCCAGCCAACACTGTCCACCATGGGTGCCCAATACCACGTTTGGCACATCACTGTCACAGTGTTCAGCATCACAGCAAGCACAAGTTACCTCTGTATAGCAATGCACAGGCCAGTGCTGTACCACCTAGAAGAATGTTTGACAGGAAAACAATTTGAACCCAGCCAAGGGCCACAGATGAAAATCACCCACCTTTGGCTTGGTAGCATAACTACCAAGCGTACTTTCCACTAGGCCAACGTAGCTCTCTCTCTGTCATCGTTGTTACTGTTGTTATGTACCGTCAAGTCATAGATGACTCATAGCGACCCTATGAATGAAAGGCCAGAGCACTGTTCTTACATAGAGTGTCCGGAGGCAAGCCATCAATAACCTTGCTGTGAGTGATGACTTAAAAACTTGCTACAGATGATCAAAAACTATAACCTTCACTTATTACATCTCAATATCAAGACACCATAAATTTTCACAACTGGATCAATAGGCAACATTATGATAGATGGAGAAAAGATTGGAATTGTCAACAAATTCATCTTACTTGAATCCACAATCAATACCCTTGGTTACCAGATCATGAGATGTATTGCATTGGGAATATGTGCAATCAAAGACCTCTCCAAATCATCAAAGGTAAATTTGAAGACTAAGGTACACCTGATTCAAGCCATAGTCTTTCCAATCACTTACTATGAATCTGAGAGCTGGACAATGAATAAGGATGACAGAAGAAGAATTTATATCTTTGAGCAATGGTGTTGGAAAAGAATACTGAATATTACAATGACTTGCAGAGGAACAAACATATACAACTTGGAGATAGTACAACTAGAGTCCTCATTGGAGGCAAAAGTGACAAAGCTTTCTCTTGCATACTTTGGACATGTTGTTGTTGAATGATCTGTGTCATATACAGATTGAAGAGGGATGGAGACAGAATGCATCCCTGATGCACTCCTTTCCTGATTTTGAACCACGCATTATTTACTTGCTCTGTTTTTATGACTGTCCAAGTACAAGTTTTGCATGGGCACAATAAAGTGTCCTGGGATTCCAATTCTTCTCAAAGTTAGCCTCAATTTGTTGTGATCCACACAGTTAAATGTCTTTGCACAGTCAATGAAACACAGATAAACATTCTTCTGCTACTTTGTGCTTTCAGTTAAGATCCATCTGACATTGACAATGATGTCCCTAATACCATGGTTTCTCCTAAATCCAGCCTGTATTTCTGGTAGTTCTCTGTTGATGTACTATTATAGTCGTTTTTCTTCAGCAAGATTTTGCTTGTGTGTGATATGAGTAATATTATTTGATAATTTCTGCACTTGGTCATATCACCCTTTTTTGGAATGGGAATAAATATGGATCTCTTCAATTCTACCTGGCCAACTG
>NW_006399897.1:7368454-7369654 GCF_000299155.1 Elephantulus edwardii
ATTATTCTAAAGGAACTAACTCAGTCCCATAAGAACAAATACTGTAGGAGACCATTTTTGTAGAACTAGATGACTAGTAAAATGAGTATGAGGATCCAAGGGAGAGAAGTTAAGAGCAGAGGGATGAGGATGGGCAAGGGGCAATCATTGGGTCACACAATTTGCTGGGTAGAGAAGGGAGGGATGGGAAAGAGCCTGTATGAAAAACAATGTATATGAACTTTGTAAATAGACCAATATAAAATAAAAATTTTATCTAAACAAATAAAATTGTAGAATGATACTAACTATATTTGCAAAAAATAATGTAAAATAAATCTAAATAAGGGAGCTCTGGTGGCCTAGTGTCAAGAAGCTGCACTGCAATCCCAGAGATACATGGTTCGAATCCACCAGATGCTCTGCTGGAGAAGGAGGGAATCTCCTCCTGTACCAGTCAGATCCGATTTGATGGTACATACAAAAAATAGTAAAATGAAAATAAATAAATCTAAACAAATACCACATCCCTAGTAGTATTATATTGTTAATATCATTCCAAACACAGAAACTAGATAAAAGAAAATGTATGATAAAATTGTTTCCATCTTACCTAAGATTTAGAAGGGCTTTGGCCTCGGGATCCCTAGTGAAGCCACAGCTGCCTTCCTTATTACCTAAGGACCTCTAATAAATCTTAAGATGATATATTTAACGATATATTTAGAATGTAAAATAATTTTTTTGTATACTTTATGGTACAAACTTCAAAATCATCTTGACATATGTTTTATTTTGTCTTGTTTCTAGGTTCAGAATAAAACATACACTTTATTTTTTATGTTCTTTTTAAAATTTTACTATTTTTGAGTGTTTACCATCAAATTGGGTCTGACTGGTACAGGAGGAAATTGCCCCTCCTCCTCTGGTGGATTTGAACCATGTACCTCTGGGATTGCAATTCAGCTTATTGCCACTAGGCAACCACAGCTCCCTCATACACTGTTTTTAAAATGAATCCTAATAATGAGAACAAAGGCAAAAATAGAATAGGTAGTTCTGAGTGCTTCAGGTCTTCTTCAGTATCAGCAAGCAGGGCTGTGTCATCTGCATAATGCAGATTGTTGATAAATTGTCCACCAATCTTGACACCACATTTCTCCTCATAGAGCCCAGCCTCCCGGATAATCTGTTCTGCATATAGGTTGAAAAGGTATGGAG
>NW_006399897.1:7370946-7372130 GCF_000299155.1 Elephantulus edwardii
GGTTTATTGTTCAAAATAGCTTTCCCATCTATTGATTGGCTTTACCACATGGATGGGTAGGGACATGTGAATAAGGTATTATCCTTTTGACTAGTTTTGCCACTAAACTATGTAGACTGAGTGGCATAGAATCTACAGCATTTTGAGAATCTCATGACCAGCACAAAAGAAGCAGAGAATACATCATGTGTCTTAGGGCCAGAGATTCTTGCGCCAGCCAGACCTTCAAGAGAGCAACAGCAACCACAGCAAAGAACCAAAGACTGAACGTGAGTTAGAGCTGACCTGGAACTCCTATCCAAAAGAACCAGAACCAGGAGCCTTAACTTAGGCTTGCTGGAGAATTTGAGGGAAGATGGTATCGTTGGTAGGACAAAAAGAGCTTTGCAACAATGGCCTAAATTTGCAAGGCTGAAGGCTAAAGGGCTTGTGAGCATGCTTCAGAAGCTGACCTCACTGAGGAAATGTAACTTGTTAACTTCCCTAATAAACAAATAATCATGAATATGTTTCTATGTAGTCTGTATAGCTAGTGCAATGAATTTTGGATGCACTAAGACAATAGGACTGGTATTAGAATTAGTAGAAATAAGTGAGGAAGCTTAGTGGACATGTTTGACCTCATGGGAATTGGTTTTATATTGTGGATGTTGTTGATGTGGACAGATTCCCTTTGCGGAATTTAGTGAAGATCAGACTTGACCATCTCGTAATCTTTGCTCTTTTTATTACGACCTTCAGTGTGGATTACATGCCTCAACATAAAGGGGGTGGGATCTCTCACAACTGAATCAATATGTAAAATCAGGATAAATGGACAAAGAGTTGAAACTGTCAGGGATTTAATTTTATTTATATCCACAATCAGTGTTCACAGAACAAACAGGAAGTCAGATAGCATATTGTATCAGGCGTCAAGACCTATCTAAAGTACTAAAAAGTAAGGGTATAAGTTTAAAGAATAAGGTGCACCAGATTAAGTCATGGATTTTCAATTGTTTCCTATGCATCTAAAAGTTGTACAATAAATAAGGATGACAAAATAATCAATACTTTGAACTGTGGTGTTAGAGTACTAGATATCTGGAACTTGCTATGCAGATGAAACAACCTTGCTTGCTAAAAATGTGGAGGACTTGAAACGCTTGTAGAAGATCAAAGACTATAGTCTTCAACATAGATTA
>NW_006399897.1:7375499-7376992 GCF_000299155.1 Elephantulus edwardii
TGTGTGTGTGTGTGTGTGTGTGTGTGTGTGTGTGTGTGTGTGTGTGAGAGAGAGAGAGAGAACAAAAGGAATAAGCCAAGGAATAAGCCATATTAAAATAGAGCTGTAAGGCCAGAATCCTGGTCTTATAGAGATTGAAAAAGAATGCCCATCAAATCACACTTTTAAATTGGAACAAGATTTATCCCTGAGATTTAACTTTCAACCAAACAATACAAGATACAAATAGCAACAAGAGGCACTCTCTCCTTAGAATAATCAACCATATAAAATCAAAAGAACAATATTTTGTGAGGGATAAAGTCATAAAGGTAGACAAAGGAAAGATCGAAAGATCAATGAAAATAAAAATTAGGGAGAAGAAGTAGTGTGGTACTAAGGACTTATTGCCCATTTCCTAACCATTAACTTACTTTGCCCTGTGGATGCGTGGAAATATGTAAATAGGGTGTGTTAGCCAATCCACAGGGAATAGCTTAGTCCCACCAATCTTCCAGGCGATTCACTAGTCTTACCAATTAAATTGAGTGGATTCAGCAGCATATTTGGAAATATTTCACCACTTGAGAAGAAGAAAGAGGATGCAATGTGCCCCTCAGAACCAGGTATTCTTGCACCAGCTAGACTAGGAGTTATGGAAGCAACAGCCGTAGCAGCCACAGCAGTGAATCAGAGACGAGACATGGGATGGAACTGATGTGGGGACTGCAGAGCTAAGAGTCTTTTGTTCAATATTTCCCCCTTTTCTTCAAATTTTATGTAGGACTACAGGGTGGATTGATGGGAGAGACAATATTGGCAGGATGGAGAACTTTGTATTACTGGCCTAAAGCTGCAAGGCTCAGGGATGAGGTGGCCATGAACACATTTCAGAGGCTGTCCTGACTGTATTTTGTTACTGACCTGAACTTCCTTTTAACTTTTAACTTCCTTTTAACTTCCCCTATATTTGTTCCCATCCCAAAGAAAGGTGACCCAACAGAGTGTGGAAACTATAGAACAATATCATTGATTTCACATGCAAGCAATATTCTACTGAAGATTATCCAAAAATGACTGGAACAGCACATCAGCAGAGAACTACCAGCAGTCCAAGCTGGATTTAGAAGGCGTCATGGTACTAGGGATATTGTAGCTAATGTTAGATGGATCTTAGCTGAAAGCAGGGAACACCAGACAAATGTCTATATGTGTTTCACTGACTGTGTAAAAGTATTTGACTGTGTGGACCATAACAAACTGTGGCTGGCTCTGAGAAAAATGGGAATCCCAGAACAGTTGATCGTGCTAATGAGAATCCTATACTTGGACCAGGAGGCACTCATCTGAACAGAGCAAAGAAACACTGCATGGTTCGAAATTGGGAAGGGCGTACACCAGTAATGTGTCCTCCATACCTTTTCAACCTGTATGCAGAACAGATTATCCGGGAGGCTGGGCTCTATGAGGAGAAATGTGGCATAAGGATTGGTGGAAGATCTATCAACAATCTG
>NW_006399897.1:7377092-7378081 GCF_000299155.1 Elephantulus edwardii
CTCCTGGATCATTTAACATTCTGCCTAAAGCATCCTTGATTGTAGCAACTCGAGGTTTGAATTTGCTCTTCAGTTCCTTGAGCTTAAGAAATGCTGAATGAGTTCAGCCCTTTTGATTTTCCAACTCTAGCTCCTCGAACATTTCACTGTAGTATTTTGCATTGGAGTAAATGTAACCAGAGTGTTCCTTAGAGTCAAGCATGTGGAGCTTCAGCTCACATATTTTGGGCAAGTTGCTAGGAGAAACCATTGCCTGGAAAGTGATATCATGCTTGGAAAGGAGGAAGATCAGTGAATAAGAAGACACCCAATGATATGAATGGACGTAGAGTGCAGCAATGGGCTTAGGTGTGTCAGAGACGATGGGGATGGTACAGTAGAGAACAGGATTCAGGTCTTGTGTGTAGGGTCACTCTGCATTGTACTCAACTTGAAGGCACCTAACAACGACCACCATCATCAAATGAACAAGTCAGTCTGCCTGGCGGAAGTAGGAATAAGGTGCTCCTTCGAAGCAGGGGTGGTGAAACTTTGGCTCACATACTTTAGGCATGCTGTCAAGAGGGACCAGTCCTTGAAATAAGACATCATTATGGGAAGTTGGGGGTTACAAAAAAGAGAAGAAGACTCAATGAGATAGATCAGCACAGTGACTGAACCAATGGAAATCAGAGATTGTGAGATTGCACAGGACAAGATTCAGATCTATTCATAGGGTCGTTGTGGGTTAAAGTCAACTCAGTGATATCTAATAATAACAATTGAAGGGTATAAGGAGTTTCTGTCTATTGTTTTCATTCATATTTTTGCAAGTATAAAATTATTTAAAAATTAAAATAGAAAGATATTACAAAAAATTAAAAACCACGTTAAAGCTATTATCTCAGTCGTCAAGAATCGCCTCTCTTCCTCACTATTTAAAAACTCCTTTTGTTATATGTCCTCTCATTATCTTTTGGTCATGAGGTTTAATAAATTTAACTCCTCTT
>NW_006399897.1:7378742-7383421 GCF_000299155.1 Elephantulus edwardii
CCCACCAACACTAAATAAGGGTTCTAGTTTCTGTGCAACCTTTCCAGTATTTGATGTTTGCTGTTCTATAATATTTTGCTAGTCTTAGTGGGGTGAGATGATATCTCACAGTTGTTTTGATTTGAAGCTCTCTTAGAGCTAGGGATTTTGAACATTTCTTCATGTATGTGTTTGCCATCTGAATGCCTTCTTCAGAGTAGAACATTCTTGTGACTTAGTGATAAGGACTTGTGTTGTCAATCCAAAGGCAATTTGTTTGAATTCACAGGAATAAGACGGAAATTTCCTCCCATATCATTTACAGCTTCTGAAAACCTGTTGAACAGTCAGCTTTATGTTGATTCTAACTGCATAGCACTTAACAGCAACAAGAAGAATAAATAAACCCCCAAAGAATGGAATCAAGACCTCAGTGTAATAAAAGGTTAATGATAAATGTACTTCTCCTGTATCCACATACTCAGTAACCACACATTCAGGACAATTTTTGGTCCCTTATATGTAATGAAAGTTTATGACTTCATATTCAACCCCAAGTGAGAAGACTATTTGACCTAAAGTAGTTTTCCCAAAGTTTATATATGTTATACTTTTCTATTTTGAATCTTTAGAAGATTTTTCAATTGGTTTATTAGAATCACTTAGTATACAATCTGCTTCTTTCACATATACTAATTGTGTTTTATATAATCATTTATATATGTTGTGTTTTATAATCAATGACTATTAATCAATGCCCTTTTCATTTATGTATGAATTCCCTGAGAAGTTTAAATTTGTTTTGCATTTTCTCCCCTTTCATTAGGATTATTCTATGAAATCTTCAATAGCAGCCTACTCTAATTTTTCCTGTCCTAAGGAGCTCTGGTGACATTGAGGTTAAACCATTTGGTTACTAACCCAAAGATTAGCAGTTCAATCTACTAACCACTGCTAGAGTTAAAGATATAACAATTTGCTTCTTTGATAAAATGTCTATTCAAGTTTTTGTCCAATCTATTATTGGACTATTTCTCTTTTTTGTTGTTAAGTTGTTGAAGTTTCATATGTGTTTTGGTTATTGGAGTCTTTCTTCTTTATCATACTCACCTAGGAACAATATTTTGTCCACTTCTATGTCATTTTTATCTCCATTAATATCCTTATTTTATTCTTTCTTGTTTTCTAAACTGTATGAAAATTTGATAACTCAATCCCAAATACAATTCTATTTTAAAATCTCAGAAGGAAGTTTCTTAATTTGTATTATGTAACAAAAATTGGCATACAAATACATGATTGCATTTTAAAATAAAAGCATCAGCCAGATGACCTGACAAACTAAGGACAATTCCAGGAAATTTCTCTGTTGGAAGAACAGGTCAAGGCCTTTCCTATACACTTAGGAGATTGAGAGCAGGTCATACAGCCAGCCTACTCCTCCTTCTGAACTCCCTTGATTTACACTTATGTATGCATACAATTCTTTAAAATAGCCCTTGTTGGTGGACTCCAGGGTCAGAACATTTTTAAACATAATCTAACTTATTTGGAATGGAGAAACACTTGGCTTTAGCTGATTTTCTCAATGGTATATGTTGTTTGCTTGATTTCTTGACTGCTATTTCCATGGAGGTTGATTGTGCATCTAAATAAAATGAAATCCTTAATAATTCCCATCTTTGCTCTCTTTATCCTGATGTTTTTTGTTGGCCCAGTTGTGAAGATGTTTTGGTTTGTATTGAGATGAAATCTATACAAAAGGCTTTCAACTTTGAGCATAATCAGTAAGTGCTTCAACTCTTCAGTTTCTTTAAGCAAGGTCATGCCATGTCATTTGTACATCACAGGTTGTTAATGAGTCATTTTTTAACCCTAATGCCACATTCTACATAGTCTGGAATTTCACCTGGTTTTCTTTGAATACAAGTTAAATAGGTATGGTAAAAGACGGAGCTTGACACACATCCTTTATGATTTTGGATTATGTAGTTTGCCCTTGTTTTGCACAAACAATTGCCTTGTGGTTTTCACACAAGTTCTACATTAGCCCTATTCATAGTTTTGTCTTGTTTTCTCTTCACAATATTACCCATGATTTATGATTCACAAAGTTAGATGCTTATATAAGTAAAATTCAAATAGATACATAGTCATTAAAAACAGATAGATACATATTTGTGTTTCCTTTCAGCCAAGATCCATCTGATATCATCAATGATAGACCTAATTTTATGTCTTATTCTGAATAGTTTATATTTCCAGTAATTCTCTATTGATGTACTGCTCCAGCCATTTTGGCATTATTCTATAATTTCCACACTCTGTTGGATCACTTTTCTTTGGAATAGAGAAAAAGAAATTCTTCCACTTTAGAAGCAAAAATTGATTATAAGATATAAGGGTGAAGTGGTGAAGAACTTCATCCTGTGAATACTTGCTCTGAATTTAACCTAAAAGGAGCATCTACTTCCTAAATAACATGCCTATGGAAACTCTATGAACTTTGATGAATGATGATAGTTATAGAAAGGCTTCAGAACTTTTGGTGATAGGGTCGCTATGAATTATGTTCAACTCCATGGCAATCAACAACAACAACAACAACAACAACAACAACAACAACAACAACAAGTTCCAGGGAATCAGAACTCAGGAGATTTTCCTATATTGTAATTGCCAGAAAACATAGAAAGCATATGCTCCTTAGTTCAATTACCATACATGATCAAAAGTGCAACATTTATCTAGAGACAGAGGTCAAAAGACAGGAAGAATTAGGGAAGAAGGCTTGATGGAAATACCAACCAGGAGGATGAAGTGGGGAAAATGTACAATGAGGGGCTGCAAACGAGGTCACAAAGCAAAGAAGAAAAAATAATGGTTCTGAGAACTTTTACTCAAATAACACTGAAAAGTTAAAAATAAACTAAAAAAACTAAGAAAGCATTTAGATTAAGGACAAATTTGATGAGAAAGAAATTGTTCAGGAAGAGATTCTTCCTGGGACCATAGAATGCCCATAGGGAGGAGC
Organism: Elephantulus edwardii; assembly: GCF_000299155.1. Lineage (NCBI taxonomy): Eukaryota > Metazoa > Chordata > Mammalia > Macroscelidea > Macroscelididae > Elephantulus > Elephantulus edwardii. The sequence goes on from NW_006399897.1 coordinate 7,381,756, forward strand.
CCTTTAAATGAGAACTGGCGATAAGTGGGGTAGATAAGGTATTCTATCTGAACCCCTCACTATCACCAACCCCTGTAAAACAAGAGAAATCTTATAGTCCTTGGAGCCAATTCAACTGCTCAAGCCCTTTTTCTAAATTTTAAGAAATTGGTTGTTCCTTGTATTGGGTTTCTACAGAAAAGAACATGTTTGAAGTCTCTGATCACACGAAATAGTAGAAAGTACACCATGTGAACAGTAATATGTAAAAAGAGGATGGACAGAGGGAAGGTGGGGATAAAAGCACAGCCATATTTTTATTTGCATTTCAGATGAGCTTACTGAACAAACTCTCTCAGAAGATATTTCCTTCTTAAGTGTAATCCTCAGAGTTTACATAACTGCCAGAATAGGGTTCTGAAATAATGTGTTGTTCTTATGTGCTGTCAAGTCACCTGTGACTCATAGCAACCCTATGTACAACAACTCTGAAGCCTTCCCTGTCCTGAGCCAGTCTCACTGACTGACATACCTACTCCCATTGCCTTAGTTACTGTATCAATCCATTTCATCCGGGATCTTTCTTTCCTGTGCTATCCTTCCACCCTTTTAAGCATGATATTCTTCTCCAAGGGCCAGTTCCTCCTTGTCATGTGCACAAAGTATGTGAGACAAAGCTTCAAAATCCTAGCTTCCAAGGAGAAACTTGGTTTCACCCTCTCCAAGACAGACTTGTTTTCTTGGCAGTTTATGATATGTTCAAGACGCCTCTCCAGCACCACTACTCAAAGGCACCAATTCTTCTTATGTCATCCATTGTTATTGTCCAGCTTTCCAACTCATAACAAGTAATTGTAAAGACCATGGCCTGGATCAGGTGCACCTTAATCTCTAGACTGATATCATTGTTTTGTGCTCGGGAGAGGTCCCTGACAGTAGATATTCCCAGTGTAATTTGTCTTTTGATTTCCTGACCGCTGGTGCCAAGAGTGTTGACTGTGGACCAAGCAAGCTGTAATTGTTAATGACCTCGATCTTTTTTCCATCTATCATGGTGCTGTCAATTGGCACAGTGGTCAGAAACTTTGTCTTCTTGATGTTAAGCTTCAATCCATATTGAAGACTACAGTCTTTAACTTCTGCAGCAAGCTCTTCAGGTCCTCCTCAGTTTCAGCAAGCAAGATTGTGTCATCTATATAACACAGGTTGTTGATGAGTCTTCTTCAAAACTTGATGCCACATTCCTCCTTATAAAGCCCAGCTTCCCAAATGATATGTTTTCATATAGATTGAACAGGTATGGAGATAGGACACATCACTGATACAGTCTTTTCCTGATTTCAAATCATGTTGTGTTTCCTTGCTCTGTTCTGAGGACTACTTTCTGGTCTGAGCATAGGTTTGCATGAACACAATCAAATGTTCTGGGGTTCTCATTCTCCTCAAGGTTAGCCACAATTTGTTGTGATTCACACAGTCAGAAGCCTTTGCATAGTCAATGAAACTCAGATAGATATTTCTCTAATACTCTGCTCTCTGCCAAGGTACATCTGACATTGGCAATAATGTCTCTAATGCCATAACCTCTTCTTTTTTAAAACTTTTTAAAATATTCATTTTAATGGAAGTTTACAGAGACTCAGGTTTCCAGTCATTCATTGTTGTACTTTTGTCCCTGCCCATTCCC
>NW_006399897.1:7387771-7422887 GCF_000299155.1 Elephantulus edwardii
GAAAACCCGCTGGCAGGTTTGCTATGAGCAGGTTTCAATTTGATAATATATAACAACAATAACAACAACTAATAAACAACACCTCTCTTAGTTTATAAGAGAGAGTTATTAAGAGTTTCTTTTTCAGAGTCAGAAAGAGTTGGAATGACCAGTATCTTAGTTTGGATTTTTGAGTTTCAGGACTATGTAAAACAATAAATTTTGGTCACTTCATGAAGGTAGTTCATTACTCAAACCTAGAAGACTAAGACACTACAAGCAATTCATTCTTACAATTCTTCTCTACAATTCATTCGCTACCATCCAAGTACATTCCTCCAGGGAAGTCAATGTATTTTATTGTTTTGAATCCATGTGTCTTGTGAGGGAAATAGAACATGGTTTTTGTATTCAAAGCACCATTTCTTCAAACTCCAAGGGAAGAAATTTAGCTCTTTAAGTAAGATCTTTTTAAGCCAACATTATGAGAGTAACTGGATCACCACAGGCAGAATTCTAGCCACTTAGAAGAGATTGGGAACTCAGAAGAGTTAATAAATTGCACTTCTAGTTCTTGCTTACATGCTATTTGGGGAATGGATACTTGACATTTTTCTTAAGTAAGATAGTTGATGGTCAACCTTTGCCTGTGTATGTGATAAAAAGTATGTCAGGATGTTAAATCTGGTAAAGAAAGTGAATTTAACAAGTTTTTGATAATCATTCTCTATTTTAAACACATGCTGCTACCTTAAAAAAAAAAGGGGGGGGACGATACTATGATACTATGATAAATAAGAGAAAGTGCCTGCACTCCACAGCCAGCTCATTTTGATGCACACTGTCCCCCGCATTGTCCATCCATTCCCTTAAGCTTTGTATTCTAGCTTTACTGCTTGAATGTCCTTAATCAGCACCTCGGAAAACATTCAAATATGCTTTCACAATAAAATTTTCCTTTTATTTTGATAAATTATTGTGAAAGCAATTCAGACGTACAAATGTTAAATTATCTACGCCAATTTTTTAAAGCTATCAGAGCTAACATTTAAACAATGATTATATAAATATTGTTTAAAAGTAGACAGTGAATTTTAGTTTATTGGAACTGATTCCTAGCTGATAGTCTAGCAGGTTTGCAGAGGCTGTATTGAAGAGGAGACGATTGTCCATCTTTCTTATGGAACAGCTGGTGGATTTGAACCACCTGCCAGTGTGATGGCAAAACAACTCCTTTCTCTCAAGGCCATAAGAGCTGCTATTAAAAATATTAGAACTTGTAATAGAGTCCCAGAAAAAAAAAGAATCCTAGAGGAAGATTTTAGAAAATGACAAACTAAAAATGCATTACAGTTATTTTTAGAAGAAAATTCAAGTTATATTTTTGAGTTATATTTTTTGTATATATTTTTTCCAGTATTTTTGTGCTGTTTTGTAATATTCCAGGCTATTGTGACTGGGAATCTGCTCAGTTACAATCTTTTTCTTTCATGATAATTTTAGACTTACAGAAGTATCAAAGGCAGTACAGAATGTTTTGGGTTTTCATACAAAGTCTTCCTATTGCTGGTATAGAAAAACTTTTGTCAGAACTAAAAAACTAATATAGGTAAGTTTCTGTTTGTGAATTGACAAATTTCTTAGCATTTCATTAGCTTCTCCAATGTCTCCATGCCCCCCCCACCCCCACCTGGAAGTCGTACAAGAGATCTCATTGCATTTATTAACAAGTCTCTGGCTCTTTCATGTCCCTTGTGACAGTTTCTCAAACTTTCCTCTTTTTTAACAACTCCTCAGCTCTCACAGCTATAAGGAGCTAAGCTATGAGGTCAGGTGATGTGTTTAAAAGTCCCCTCAGTTTGGGCTTATCTAATGTTTCTTTCACAGTTAGATTGAAATGATGAATTTTGGAGAAGAGTATTATAAAGGTGAAGTACCCTTATATTAATTTATAATTATAATTTAGTTATAATTTTTCTGTAGTTATGAAATTCCTTTAATGTTGTTGTTGTTGTTATGTGCCGTCTAGTCACTTGTGACTCTTAGCCACCCTATGTACAAGAGCCCTAAACCCTGCTTTATCCAGTGCCAACCTCACCGTCTCCAACACACTCACTCCCACCACCCCAATCACAGAATCATCCATCTTATTGAGGGTCTTCCTCTCCTGAGCCGTCCCTCCACTCCTCACCCCTGGGCCAATTGGCAGCATCAGTATAGATGGTGAAGAGATTGAAATAGTTATCAATTTTAGTTTGCTTGACTCCACAGTCAACACTCTTGGTTCCAGCAGCCAGGAAATCAAGAGACGAATTGCATTGGGGAAGTCAGCTGCCAGAGACCTCGCCAGAGCACTGAAGAGCAACTATGTCAGGCTGGAGATTAAGGTGCGCCTGATCGGGGCTATAGTCTTCACAGTTACGTGCTATGCATTGGAGAGTTGGACAGTGACTAGGGATGATAGAAAGAGAATTGATGCCTTTGGACTGTGGTGCTGGATAAGAGTGTTGAATATAACATGGACTGCTAGGAAAATAAACAGGTTTGTCTTGGAGAGAGTGAAGTCGGAATGCTGCTTGGAGTCAAGGATTTTGAAACTTCGTCTTACATACTTTGGGCATATTTCAAGGAGGGACTGGTCCTTGGAGAAGAACATCATGTTTGTGAGAGTGGAGGGACTTTAATGTACATATTACATTAATTTGGAAACAAACACAAAACGCCACAATTTTCTTCCTTGGCGATGTGAGCTGTTGTACACGAATATAACCACTAGAGGGAGGCACTAGAACAATTAAAGTGGAAGGTCTGGTGTGGTTCTTAGTCTAAATAAAATTTATAAAACTATGGTTTGGGATAATGTTAAGAAATCAGATTGTGTTAGTGTTTTCTCAAAACATTAAATATCTAGCAAAGGTCTGCAGTATTAGAGGGTCTACTCTTCTATTTGATGGCATTTTAAAATCCAAGTATATTTAGGAACTTTGGCACATTTATAACGGTTTTCAAAGCTTCTAAAAACCATTTGAAATCATGATGCTGACACATCAGACAAAGTAGAACTACTTTATAGGATTTCCAAGACTGTAAATCTGTACTGAAACAGAGTTGCACGCGTTTCTTCTATGGACAATGTGGTGGTAGATTCGAACTACCAAGCTTTTAGTTAGCAGCCAAATACTTATCCATTGTGCTATCAGGGGGACCAACATTATCTGAAGAAAACATTATTCTGGGTAAACAGCCAGCGGAAATGAAGAAAAAGCTCAATGGGGTGGACTGAGACCTTGACTGCCAAAACGTACTCTGGCATAGCAATGATTATGATGAGGACTGAGTGGTTGTGATGTTAGCCTAAAAATCAGCTTTTTCTTTACTTTTCTTTTTTTTTTGTTTTGTCTTTTTTAAGCCATTAGAATTAGGCCTGTGCGGTCTCCAGCTACCTTATCTACAGACACATAGTCTTGCAAATCGGTATGGTTTTGCAAATCATCAATAGCAATAGGACTGGGATAACAGAAAAAGTGGTGCCAAGATTTGAGGATATCTGGAACAAGACACTAGTGAGAGCAAGGTCCTGGTGAAGGTGGTGGAGAGACTGTGGCAAAGTGTGACCTGAGACTTATTGCTTTTTTTGCTAGACACAGTTAAAAGTTTTTGCTGTTCTTATCAGATGCTTGAAGGAGAAGCTGACTTATAACTGCTCTGAGGTGAACCTTGCCAAATAATTTATATTTGAAGACTTAACTGAAACCAGAGCCTAGACTAATTGAAGAATTGTGCCTTGGAACTTGGGCTAAAATCTGAACTTGTTTTGAGTAATATTCTTTGTCTTCCCCGCTTTCCAACTTACTTCCTTAATAAACTCCATTCTCAGGACCAAAACTGTGAGTCTATGAGTCAACAACAAATAAACAACCTCTTGCTGTTGGTGTGACTCTGGAAGCACCGTGGGGCTGGGTTACGGGATCTTTGCCTGCTTTCTGCTCTGGAGCAGTGAGGGACTGTGCTGTTCTTAGTTCCTCTGGCCCTTTCAGAGAGATGCTCATGTCCTTGCTTCTGAGGAAAATTTTTACTGTACTTCTTCCAAGACATAGTTGGTCATTCTTCTGAGAATTCATGTTATAGCCGCTATTGCTCACAAACACTGAAAGACATCAGTTCCTCTTTGGCCTTCCTTATTCATTATACACCTTTCAAATTCATGAGCTGGGCCAGGTGCAACTTAGATCTGTACCTTTTTTTGTATTTTTAACACTACAGTGAGATCTCAGCTTTGCTTGTGGTTTTAAAAATATAATTCATTTCATTTACATATTTCATTCATGTGTATTGTGAGGTTCCTCCCCTTACTAATAACACCATCATGAAAGTGTGTAATCTACTTCATGCTTCATGCTCTAATAGCTCCCTTTTTGGTAGTCAGTTCTTGATTTGCCCATCCCTATCAAACCAGTCTTTGGTGCTCAATTCCTCAAATCTACTCTTAAGACGATATATATTAAAATTCAAATGGCATTGATTCAAGATCATATCTTGGTTCTTGTGGACTTATTTTAGTGTTTGTTGATGTCAATTTGAACTTGCATATGAGAAATTGATGATCTGACCCACAGTCTAGCTTTGACTGCAGATATTGTCTCCAACTATTCCTTCCACAAATGTGGTCAGTCTGATTCCTGTGAAGCTCAAGTGAGGGCCATGTATAAGCTGTATTCTACAAAGAGGAATGTGGCATCAGGATGAGGAAAACTCAGGATCAAGGACTAGAACAGTATGGATTGCATCTCAAGGAAAAAAAAAAGATTTGTACCACTGGACTGATAGGCAGCAAGAATCATGATGTATGAAGAAAAGTTGAAAGTTTCAACAACTTCATCTTGCTTGGATCCACAATCAACACCCTTGTGATGAGCAGTCAGGAAATAAGGAGACACATTGCGCTGGGAAAATCTGCAGTTAGGGACTTCTCCAAATTATTGAAGAGTAATGATGTCAGTTTGAGAACTGAGGTTCATCTGATTCAGGCCATGGTCTTTCCAGTTACTTGCCATGCAGCTGAGAGATGGACAATGAATAAAAATGACAAAAGAAGAATTGATGCCTTTGAGCTGTGGTGGAGAAGAGCACTGAACATCTCATGGATGGCCAAGAGAACAAATAGATATGTCTTGGAGAGGGTGCAGCTGGAGTGCCCTTTGGAGACAAAGATGATGAGGTTTCACCTAACATACTTGGCACATGTTACAAGGAGGAGCTCTTCCTTGGAGAAGGACATGATACTGAGAAAGGTGGAGGGTTGGTGAAGGAGAGGAAGACCCTCAACCAGTTGGATTGACATGGTGACTGCTGCAATGGATTCTTGTGTGTCAGGACACAGGATAGGACAGGGTTCAGATCTTTTGTTCATAATGTCACTATGAGTCATAAAAAACTCAACAACATCTAACAACAACATCAAACCAGTACACAAAGGGAACAAGCATGTCCTTTTGCTGCAGAGTCCTCTGTTAAATTTGGCAATGTGGAACACCTGCATCCACAAGCACAGTTCCGACGAGAGCAAGCTAGCAGGTTGCAACAACTGACCCTGTCTCACAGTATGGAGGAGCTTCTCTTCATCTGGCGGGGCTCTGGTCAACTTCGCCTGCCATCTGTGTCTCAGTTCACAAAGGCTTCAGCTGCAAGCTCAGGAGTTCACAGTCCTCCCTGCATTCCAGATCTGTTGTCTCCTCGCTCAGCCCTAGCTCCCACACGGTGCCAAATCAGTACTGCTTGCTTTTTGATAGGGAAAAGCGCAAGTAATTTTTTTTCATTTTTTAACTGATTCTTCCATGGACATTAATAGTGGTTCCAAGTAAAAGGAAATTATCAACAACTTTAATATTAAGATGTTGCTTAATAGCCAGTTGTGAGGATTTTTGTTTTATGTTGGAGTGTGATCTGTATTGAAGGTTTTAGTTTTAAATTTTCATCAGTAAATGCTTCAAGCTATTTTCACTTTTAGTAAGCAAGATTGTTATCATCTGCATAATACGAGCTGCTAATGAATCTGCCTCCAATCATGATGTCACACACTTTTCCCCATAATCTGAAACTTATTTTGTTCAGATTGCATGAGTATTAGTAAAGGATACAACCCTGACTTCTCACATCACTTGATTTTAAATCATGTTTGGTCCATACCATACCCTTGTTTGGTCTGAATTGTTGCCTCTTGATCTATGCGCAGGTTGCGGATGAATAAAGTTAAGTGTTCTGGATTTCCCATGCTTTGAAATATTATCCATAGTATGTATGATCCACACAAAGCAAAACTATTGCACAGTCAGTAAAACATTGGTATATATCTTTCTGGTTTGTTTACTCTTATTTATAGGGTGTTCTTGTGGTTTAGTCAGTTAGGTATTGAACTGCCAATTCCAAGGTGGGCGGTTCAAATTAATCATCTTCTCTGAAGAAGAAAGATGGATAATCACTTCACATTCACTTTAAAGCCTCTGAAAACCTATCAATAACTTACATTATCTAGTTGACACAACCATGTTGCAGAAAGTCAAGACTTGACACACTTGCTGCAGAAGATAAATAAACTGCAGCCTTAAAAACAGATTGTATTTCAACTACAAGAAAATAAAATTCTAACCACTGGACCCATAGACAACATCATGATGGATGGAGAAAAGATTCATTTTGTCAACAATATCCTTTTACTTGGACCCACAATCAACACCTATGGTACTGGTTACGTTGTTGTTGTTGTGTACCATCGAGTCAGAACTTACCCATAGCTGACCCTCCAGTGGGTTTTCAGAGGCAGTTAATCTCACAGGAAGAGATGGCCCATCCTTCTCTTGCAGAGCAGTTGGTGGATTTGAATGGTGTGCCTTTGGGATGGCAACACAGCTTCTTGCCACTAGGCCACCAGAGCTCCCTGTAGTACTAGTAGTCAAGAAATGAAAAGAATTATTGCATTGGGAAAGTCCACTGTCAAGAGATCTACTGTCAAAATTCTAAAGAATAACGATGTAAGTTTGAACTCATAGTGACCAAGTTTCCACAGCTGTAAATGTTTACAAGGGCAGCCTGCCTCTCTTCCTCCCAAGAGATAGCTGTAGAAACAAATTGCAGACTTCTGGTGAGTTGCCTAATATTACACCCAGAAAGTCTACAGAACTTGTTCTAGATTATTTTTTTTTAAAAGATGTCCAAGGAATGTTTGAAACTATTCAACAGAAATGAAAGCATCAGTTCCCACAAGAGTGAATTTGGCGAATGCTGCTCTTTTCGCTTTATATGGCTGGAGGTTCTGAGGAATGAGGACCTCCCTTGTCATCCAATAGGTCTGCTTGTTATTTGCCTGAAGGTTGAGCTACAGGGGTGAATTGTGTTCCAGGTTTGAAGAATCATTGTTTGAGGAGTTCTACCAGTTTCTATCAGACAAGTAAGTCTGATCTTTTAAAAGTTTTTGAGTTCTAAACCATATTTCCCCCCAAGAATAAAGCACAGAGGGCAGTAAGGGGTAGAGTTTTAATGAAAATGAGAATTACAGGAAAGATGAGAAATGAGAAGTGGGGAAATTGTGAGTATTGGAAATAAAGCTGTAAGATTAAATGTGTATGACTAGTAGAATGAAAAACCAATTTGCTTTATAAATTTTTATACTTTCACTCAAATAATAATGAAAATATTATAAAAATTAAATGAGTAAAATAAAAAAGTATGAATCATAAAATAAACATCAAGTTTACATACGCTAATGAAACAAGTAATTCTCAGTTCTACAAATGTTTTTAAATTTCCTTTTTTCATTTAGTGTACCACACAAGAAACAATGAGAATTATTAAAACATTTTAATATTTTATGAAGATAGGTTGCGATAAGAGAGCTCTTACGCCATAGTCTGTAAGTGCAGTATTGCTAACCCAAAGGTCACACATTACTGATGGTTTTAATCTACCAGTTACTTTTTGGAAGAAAGACGGGAAATCTCTCTGGTGATTTTCAGCCTTAAGACGCCAAAGGAGCATCAGCTGAGTCAGAACTCACTTCTCAGTGGCAGTGAGAGAGAGAGGAGGGAGAAACGAAGGCTGTGATTGATAGATGGGCACAGTGGTGACAATGATGGGCTTCAGCCCAGCAGGGGTTGTGATGATGGCACAGGATCAGGCAGGGCTTTGCTCTGTCGTCCAAGAGATTATGATGAATCACAGCTGACTGCATGAAGCCTTGGAAGCACTATAAGCTGTGAGTAAAACTGGGTGTGATTTTCATGTTGGACCATACCATGGGATCAGAATGAGAAGAGAGATTTGACTAATAAATACATTTAACTGGACACAAACTAAGAAAGCACAGAAATAGTAGCATCTCCCACCCCCCCCCCTTTCAGTTTTTTTCTCCTCCTGTAAATTTCTCTCCTTGGCTTCACTGCTGCAGTCAGTGCCTCTTGGCCAAGTTTCATCATTTGCTCTGAATCTTAGCCTTTAGTACCAGCTTATCTAGCTCTCTAGCCATTCATCATATTGTTCCTCTACTACCCATGGTGAGTAGAGTAGTTGAGCTAGAGGACATAGAAATGATAAAAACAAGCCCTCTGGCTCCAGGAATTTGAATGGCAGTGTTAGGGATTCTAACAAAGCATGTTACCCTCCCCCAGCAAGCAAAAGGAAAAGAAAAAGGTTAATTCACAACCACTAAACTTGTGAATGTGACTTTATTTTTAAATTGGTGGTGGTTTTTGTTTTCTTTCTTGATTCCTGGTTATCAGTTAAGTCAAATGAGCGCAAATTTGAATAAAGTGTGTTCCAATCCTTCTTACTTCCCCCAGTAATGTAAAATAAAAACAGTCACACAGAGGAAAGATACTGCACATGAACATATACTGACAAGCAAAGGGACACCAACTATTACAGAAGCCACCAGAAAGTAGGAGAGGGACATTGAACGTAATCACATCCTATCTCAGCACCCTCCTAAGGAACCCACACAGCTGATAACTAGAAATTCCATATGACCCAGCTATTCCACTGCTTGGAATAGAACTGAGGCACAAACAGAAATTTGTACACTAATGTGCACAACAGTGTTAATCACTACTGCAAGAATATGAAAGCAGTCCAAATGTTCAACCACAAGATAATGGATTGAAAAATTATAGTATACTTACAAGATGGGATACTACACAACATGTAGCAGCAATGATTTTGCAAATTACTACCTAACTTGGGAGGGACTGGAGAGCCTTATGCTAAGTGAACTAACTCAATCCCCTAAGGGCAAATAGTGTATAAGATCATTATTGTAGAAATAGAAAGATAACTAGTAAAATGTGTGTGAAGAGCCAAGGGGGAGAGGGTGGAAGCAGAGGAAGGGGGTTAATCATAGGGCCACACAATTTGATGGGTGGAAAAGGGGGGATAAAGGAAATGGGAAGTAAGTAAACCAGTATAAAGATAGATAGAGATAGAGATAGATGTATACGTTATATATATAAACCATATATATACTTTATATATATAAACCATACATATGCTTTATATATATATAAAGTGCTAGGATATAAATGTCTTCTTTAAAGCACTTTGTGGTGTTTTATTATGGTGGCTCAAATATTTTTTACTTAATGTTTGTTGTCTCCTCATTGTGATAGAAACTCATCTAAACTTGTGTCCATTCACCTAGTCTCGTTTTGTCCTTCTGATATTCAGATCAACAGGAAAAATTTAGTGCCAGAAACTAATGATGGTTAGAAAGACTTACAGCTTACTACTGAACTTTATCTTACTTGGATCAACAATTATCACCCTTGATACTAGCAGATGGGAAATCAGTAGATAAAATGCACTGGAAAAGTCTAGAGTCAAAGCCTGTAGTCAGGGACTCTTCAAATTACTGAAAAGTAATGATATCAGTTTGATGACTACCGGTGCATCTGATTTAGGCTATGGTCTTTTGATCACTTGCTATGCATCTGAGAGCTGGACAATGAATAAGGATAACAGAAGTGCCTTGGACCTGTGGTGTTGGAGAAGAGCACCGAACATCCTATGAATGGCCAAAAGAACAAACAAATATATCTTGGAAAGGATGAAGCTGGAGTGCTCTTTGGAGGCAAAGATAATGAGGCTTCACCTCACATTCTTGGGCATGTTGCTAGGAGGTGCTATTTCTTGGAGAGGGACATGATGCTAGGAAAGGTAAAGGGTCAGTGAAAGAGAGAAGACCTTTGACCAGGTGGATTGACATGGTGACAGCGGCAAGGGGCTCTAGTGTGTCAGGAGGTATGTGGCTGGGACAGGACAGGACAGGGTTCAGATCTGTTGTTCATTGGTTCGCTATAGGTTGTACTTGATTTCATGGTACCTAACAATACAACAATAACAATTAAACCTGACTGATGAATCTTGGATGATGCAGGAAGCATTAAAAGATGATGGAAGGAAAACACAGAATCGCTGTGCCAAAGAGATTGGTCAACATGGGCCCATTTCAAGATGTAGCATATAATCAAGCACCAATGATAATGAAAGAAATTCAAACTGCACTGAAATTTGTTTTTTCAAATGAATAGAATTTTATTACAAGAATCAGATGCACCTTAGGATTCGTCTGGCCTCATTTCTATAGCTGGAAAACTCCTAGCTATCATCAGCTTGCTGAATAGTTCCTTTTTTTGGAGACATAGATACCATCCCAAAAGGATAGCCTTGTTTTCAACAGTTGTAGCTGGCTGAATCAAAGCAGCTGAATTTTATACAAGCTCAATGTCATTTCCTTAAAGAATTAACTCATCTTTCTGGGCATGCAATCATGAACAAGCAACACCTGGTCTCATTCGAACTCTCCGAATGTATTTTTCACCTCAGAAGTTTTGAATTTCAACCAGAGATCCACTCTCTTGAATCACAAAGTTGCTGGGGAAATGAGCATACACAGACCTCATCCTGTAAGGAAAGCCCAGTTTAACACCCCTGATCATGTTTTGTACGTGGAGACAGATGGTGCGAACAGTAGCCAGTTCATTCCTGTTTCCCCACCACTTGTCAATACGAAGCCTCTTCTTTTACTTTCTGAAGAGACTGAGCTCACATTGATGTTATTGAAGTCCCTCAGTCAGGTTCTCCCTGGACCTTTCACGGTAACCGTGCGGCCCTTTAGAGTAATGTTGACATTCTCTGGAATGTAGACAATCTGGTTGCTGAGATTGGTCTTCATTCTTGCAGTGAATGTGGCAAAGCTGCAGTTTGTGTTAAGAAAAGATTCAATGAGCTGTTTCAAGGGATCTAAAAGATACGTCAATGATATTGTAAGATGGTAAGTAGATCTTGTCCCACTACTTTCCGGACTCCTACCCTCCCCCACCGTACTGTGCATGTCAGGCAGCATGGCGGTTTTGAAGACCAGGGACTTCTTAGTGCCTCTGTTTCTTCCCTTTGTGTTGGTGACAAAAGCCTCTTCTTTAAGTTGCATCCTCAAAGATTTTATTGAAATCCTTGAATTACAAGTGTCATTCTAGCTTAAATCATAATAACTTTAACATTATTTTCTAAACCAAACTGTTTTAATCCATCTTAGAAAGAGCAGCTGCATTCTTTTCCCTCCTTTTCATTCTAATTAGCATTTGCATTTAATAATAAATTAAGTCTAATCGGCCTTGAGCCTGAGAGCAGCCTTATTGAATTTCACTTACTTTTGTTTGAACAGGTCTAGCCCTGCTTCACTAGGAAGAAAGGAATTCATCTTTATTGCAAATTGCATTAATAATGCACTGTAGAAATAGCAGAATTTTAATGATTATCTTATTAATATCTAGAAATATGATTTTAATGATTGTGTCATTCATATTCATCTTAGAGTCTGAAATACCCCCTTTTTTTACAATTAATGCAGCAGATCAAGATAATGTGACAGTGCAGGGCATATGTGACATTTAATAAAATATAAAGTACGTACACTCCATATGCATTTTATTTTTTAACTAAAAAAAAGGCTTTTGTAAATCAATTTTTACCCATAAACTAAACATACAATGTATATATTATATTATTATTCATGGAAGATGATGAGAGCATCTAAAATGATGGTTAGTGTGAAATTATTTCTATTTTCCTGAATTACAATTGAATATCCATATTTATGTCTAGGAGTTAATTTTCTTTGCCATGAAGATTTTCCATTTGAATTGCTGTTGTTCTTGTTAGGTGCCATTGACTTTAAAACTTAATAACCCTATGAACAAAAGATATGATCCTTACCCTATCCTGTGCCATACTATTTCTGATATACTCAAGCCCATTGTTACATATGTGATGATGATTCTTGTGTTCTTATGAAAAGAGTACAGTTTAGTGAAAGGAATTGTTAATCTAAAGACATTCAGAATTAGTCTTACAGAAAGAATTTCAAGGGCTGAGTTTTGAAAATGAATTCTTAGGCCTTTCTTTCTAGGCTCCTCTACCTGGGTCTCCAGCCTTTGACATTTATAGCTGAGTTCATTTAACCATTTGCACCACCTAGCAAGCTTGGAAACATTCTCTGAGGGGCTTGCCATAACCCTTGGAGTATGGAATCCTGATGAGGATTTTTCAGTATCCACCATGATTCTTCCAGCATTAACTAGCATGTGTTTGGTTTTGTGTTAAAAGTGAACGTGCACATCCACATGTACCATTTGGGCTATTTAATAATATTTGGAAGAATAGTATTTAAAAGTCATTTTCAGATAATGAAACAGCATCAAGCAGTGAATTTTTGAAAACAAGTTTAAAAGATTTCAGATTTTGTTGAGGCTGACAAAGAGCCTTAGTGACACAATTGTTAAAGCATTGGGCTATTATCCAAAAGGCTGGCGATTCTGTGGCAGAAAAGACATGAGGGTCCAGAGGAAAGGCCTGGCAATTTTCTACTCTAGAAATTAAAGCCTATGGAGCCCAACGGGGCAGTTCCACTGTCCGGTAGGGTCATTGTGTGTCAGCACCAACTCCTTAGCACACAACCACATAGGTCTGCCAGTTTGGTTTCACATCAGTTGAGCAAGAAAAGATGAGGTGGCAGCAATGAATAGAGTGAAGATGAAATGTGACAGAGGAGGAAAAGGTTACCCTAGTTGACTAGGTAACTGAGGGGACAGCAGAAGTAGCAGCCTGGTCTTGAGTACAGGCATAGAGTGGATGGCTAAAGCCTGGCCTGACCTCTTCATGGTTCCTTGTTACTTTTATTGTGGAATGAAGATACTTTGATAGGCTTTTATGACATTTTCTATTGCTTCATAGAACTATTATTCCTATTCTAGTTGATGATCATATTGACTGCCTTATCTCTGGTAGAATATTGTAACACATGCCTTTATCAGGGATCACTGACATCACTGATCAATCTTATTTTCTCCCTAGCTGAGCCCTGAGGCTTTTCCAATTCATCTCAGTGTGCCTATGGGTGATTTGATCAATAATGTTTATCCAAGTGTAAACTGGGCCCCAGAACAATTTAGTCAAATGATAATGTGATAATAATTAGCATACACATGTGTTGTATGAATTGTGATACTGTCAGTGCTTTGGAAGTTTTGCAACACCATATGCTTTCCAGTATTTTTATTTGGTTCCAGATTTTGTTCAGTGTCTTAAATTTCCTTTTAAAGAGTTTCTAATTGATTTAACTCTGTTTTATAGAGTGGAATACAAAAAGAATAATCCTCAACTACCTTCAAAGAACATTCATAAAATAAAGTACTCAGAGATAATTGATACAAATATTTCTGAATTATCCCTGCCTGGTCATTTGTTTTTGTTTTTGTCTTCACCAAACTTTGTGGTACTACAAAGAGAGAAAAATGAATGCATATAAATATTAAAAAAATAAAGAGGATAAAAGTAATGACATTTAAATATTCATTTAAAATTTTTCAGAAAGGAAGGAGAAGTAAAAATGTTTTGAGAAAAACACTCATTTCAACCAAGTTTTATAATCAGCATTTTCCTTTTAATTCAATTGCAGTAAGACAAATTGCTTTGACTAAATTGTTTTCAGCCTAATTTATATGCCATTTTTTTAACCCGTTGCTTTGTGTAGCTACAATCAATTAACTGAAACAATATTAAAGGGATTTTTTCATTAGTGGTATTGTCTTTGGGGATCAATCAATTACTCGCTTGTAATTCATGAGGGGAAAAGTAAGATTGAAAATATTTTTAATGTTACACTGCATTCCCTACATTCTTACTGTTGCTTATTTAAAAATTCAAAGTATTTAGCAGCACTTATACAAAGATTTTTTTATACAATGGTGTTGTTTTAATGTCGAAAGTTAAGTTTTGAATGTATTTCCTTTTAACAACTACAAATAACCTTAAGAATTCTTTTGTTTGTTTTTCCTACAATGGACAAAGGCTCTCTAGTGTTTTAGTGCATACTACGTTTTGTTGCAAATTAAAAGATTCACAATTAGAATCTTCTAGCTTTCCATGGGAGGAAGATGGGCAATCTCCTCCCATAAAGATTTTACATCCTTGGAGACTCCTATCACATTTCCTTCATTGCCATGAAGTTAGAACTGACTCATAACTGACTCTCCATTAGGTTTCTGGGGCTGTAAGTCACATGGAAGGAGATTGCTCATCATTCTTTCTCAGATAATCTGGTAGATTCGAACCACCAGAGAGCAGCAAGGCTTTTGGATTAGCACCATAACTTCTTACAGACTATGTTACTAGATCTCCTTTGGAAATGTAATAAAGGGTCACTGTGAGATGAAATTGACTTGACAGCAGTGGTTTCGTATGCAAAGGCCACTTTATAAGTTATAAAAAATTAATGATCAAAAAATCTTACTCCAAATATTGTTGTTGTTAGATACTGTCAAGTTGAGCACAACTCATAGCAACCCTATGAACAAAAGATCTGAACCCTGTTCTATCCTGTCATCTCACACTTCCAGACACACAAGAGCCCATTGTGGCAGTCACCACGTCAACCACCTTGTTGAGGGTCTTCCTCTCCGTCACTGAACCCCCACACCCTTCTCAGTGTCATGCTCCTCTCCAAGAAGTAGCCACTTCTAGCAACATGCCCAAAGCATGGGAGGTGAAACCTCATCATTCTTGCCTCCAAAGAGCACTCTGGTTGCACCCTTTTCCAAGGCAGATCTGTTTGTCCTCTTTGCCATCCATGGGATGTTCAGTGCTCTTCTCTAACACTACAGCTCAAAGGTGTCAGATCTTCTTCCGTCATCCTTATTCATTGTGCAGCTTTCAGAGGCATAGCAAGTGACTGGAAAGACTATCGCCTGAATCAAATGCACCTTAGTCCTTAAACTGATATCATCACTCTTCAATAATTTGAAGAGGTCCCTAACTGCAGATTTTCCCGGTGCAATGCATCTCCTTGCTTCCTGACTGCTTGTAGCAAGGGTGTTGGCAGTTTCAATCTCCTCTTCATCCATCAGGATGTTGCCTATTTGTGGAGTGGTGAGAACCTTTGTTTTCTTGACATTGAGATGCAAACATACTGAAGGCTACATTCCTGGATCTTCTGAAACAATTGCTTCAAGTCCTCCTCCCAATATTGGGATACAATATAAAAAAAGATTCTTAGAAGAAAGAAGGGGCTCAATGAAAGGGAAGAGATTGCTTATTTAAACTAATTGTGAGTTTTAATAGCTTAAAAAAAACCCATCCCTCATCTAGTTTTAATTCTAGAAGAAATAATTTTCCTAATAAAGTAATAAGCAGTCTCAACTTTATTGGCTAGTACTCTCATGACTTAAAGGAATTGATATAACCTTCCAACTGACTTAACTTACAAATAGTAACAGCTAAAGATAAGAGGAAATTTGGCTTCAATTCTATATTGGTTCATGCTGTTAGCACAAAGACTTCTTTGTTTCTTTGTAGTAATTACCACTAGATGGGGTACAATGACAGTGCCTACTTCTTTTACTAAGTGCCTAATAATAGAATGCTTTTCTTCCTAGAAACTGCAAAAACTGTTAACATAAATCCCCTACTAATTATAAGTTGTTTCTTTGAAATGATAAATTGATTTTTTAATTAAATCTAGCCTAATAGTTTATTTGTTCTATGCTTTTGTAAATCGTGGGCTGTATATCGTACATCCTTAATTGCACTGCATGCTTCTAAAAACCATGCAGAACATCTATAATTCTGAGGAAATAAGGAATACAAAAAAGCATATAATAGATACATACTGGCAATATTAGAAATTGAACAGAAGAGAGAGAGTATCCTAACTATATCCACCATAGGTAAGGCATTCTGTGAAGACCTGTAGATAAGTCATCAGAAAAATCGGAACAGTCTATTAAGATAAATATACACTGATGTCAGACCTTGACTGTACCCTGTTGTATTTTTTTGATCCTCTATAGAGCTGATGCCCATACTTCAGTGTTATGGGTGGAATTGTGTGTCCCATCTCCTTAAAATATGTGCTGGCATTCTAGCCAGTGGAAATATTGATGCAAATAGGAATATGTTTGCCCTATTACTGAGCCTATTTCCATAAATCATATGTCTTCAACCTAATAGCTTTTGAGATACTTTTGGAGTTATCTCCCCAGAGGAACAACCTTTCAAGATTAGTATTCCCCAAAAGCCTGAAAAAATGACCTACAGAATGACTGAAAAGCAGAACTGGAGACAGACTAAAAGACAGTTTCAATTTATTAGCAGAGAAAACTTGCATATTGGGAGGAGCAATACTCCACCAGTGACTGACTGGACCAGAGAAGCCTCTACAATAAGTGGCTCAAATAATACACAAATAATCCCCAGGACGTGGGTGAGATAAAAGTTACACAAACTGATGGCAAATCCACACAATGCTTTGTCTAAAAGAAGAATCACTGCACACTTGATCTATATCTAGTTCTTTAAGCATGGCTGGAAACAATAGGGGGAAAGGTCGGTTTTACTACACCAGAGAAAAAGCCATGCATCCGATGTAATTGAGTTTGGGCACTGGGTGTGTCAGAAAGGACAACAGTGGAAGTCATCAAGCTTTTCTGGTGGGAAGGGCAAACTATTAAAAACTGCCAAAGCCCTGGAGTAGTTCCTACTTGCACCACCAATAGAACACACAGAAGCTTCATTCAGGAGATTCTATATGTGGCTGTTGAAGATGTTTAACTAATAAAGTAGCCACTTACTTAAGGTCTTTGACAGCCCTGTGTTCCAAGTTTCATGTCACATAGTCAAACCAGATGGTACACACACACACACACACACACACTAAAGATTCAACCTTTACCTTATTGTCAGAAAAGAATGTTAACTAATTAGCACAGATTAGATCTTAGAACTTCTGGAAAGGAAAGGCTCTCTAAAAAATGCCAGTTAAGTAAAAACACACTTGCCCTAGGCACTTACCTACTTCTTCTAATATTCTCAACTCCACAATGTACAATCTTTCTTTTTCTTTTTTTAAATTGTGAAAAACACGGATGGGGGTAAGGGTTGGGAGCAGAAGAGTGAGGGTGGACAGAGACGAAGTCACAGGGCTGCACAATTTGGTGGGTATCGGGGAGTGGGCGAAGGAAATGAGAAAGATCCAGTTGGGACCAGAAAAGACAGGGTAATGGTAAGCATAGTCCAATGATGATGATGATGATGATGATGATGATTTAACAAAGAAATTGTCTTATTTACTCCTGGGTTTCTCATTTGGGAATGGGGCACAGACTCTTTGGCTTCTTCATGCTGAATAAGGGAGTTGAGATGAAAGGGGAACCCACTTTAACACCTTATTGGTGGTCCTGGGTTGAAGCTGCATGCCTTCTTGTTCAGTTAGAAGATATTTTCCTGATGTTTATTGCCCTCTGGACGGCAGAGTATTTGCCAAAGTGGGTCCAGTCGGGATGGCTGAGGTTCCATCTTCCTTTGCTTCCTTACCTGGCAATTATATTTCCCTTTTGTCTCTGGTACTGGGCTCAGGGTTCAGGTCTGGAGTAAAACTCAGTGTTAGGTTATCTATAGGAAAAGGAGCAAACCTAGAGAGAACATGCTTGTGAGTTACAAAGAGAAGGTCTTTGGAGGTGTTACAGATGCACTAGGGAAGGAGGTGGAGAAAAGTGGCTTAGATAAAATTCCTCATCTACACTAGGAGGCTGTCCCCAATGACCTGATGGCTCTCTCCAGGGGATGGGTATCTTTCCCTGGGGGCTGGACAGCACACCCAAGGGGTCTGGCAGCAAACCCTGGGGGCTGGGCAGCACCCCTACCCAAATCCCTACCTGAGGTTTGACCCTGTGCCCTACTGAAGACCATGGCCAGGGACAGCACTCCCAGTTCCTGCACCACCACCATTACTCCCCTCCCCTCCACCAAGTGGTCCGACTGCAAGTCAAAGTAGGCATCACTACCCTCCCCCTCTACAAATGGAGAAGGGACGTTCAGAGTGGTGAATAGACCTGCCCTAGGTCAAAACAGTTTTTGGCAGCAGTAGTAAAAAAAAATCAAAAGATGTGGTACATTGAGGAGATGTGTTGTCTAGGATCTGTTGTTATTGTTAAGTATCGTCACGTCATAGACAATTCATAGCAACCTTATGAATGAAAGACCTGAACACTTGTATAACTTTCATAATATCTCTAAGTTCATAGAGTTTCTGCAGGCAAGCTATTTCAGAAGTGGATGCCATTCCTATTTCCAAGCTTGTTTTAATCAGGAGCTCCACTAAACACTGTCCACCATGGGTAACCATTATCACAATTGCCACATCAGTGTTACAGTGTTAAACATCACAGCAACCATGACTTACCTCTGTACAGTCAATTGACAGAGTAGTAATATACCATGTAGAAGAGTGTTTGACCAAAAGCAATTAAAACCAGGCTTGAGGGCCACATATTAAAATTACCAGTCTTTGGTTTGGTAGCATAACTTTCTATCCACTTAGGCTCACGGAGCTTTCTCTATGGATCACAGCAAATCTATGAACACCATATCTAGTCCTTGCCCTCCTCCACCATCCCCACAATCCAAGGCACTTGAGTCCCTTGTTTCAGTCACCATATCAATCCATTGTGTTACTGACAGTGAAATGCTGTCCCATATCTAGTCCTTCACCTCATGCAGCTCCATGGTGTTACCACCGCTGCCCCCTGCCACCCACCATTGGCTCCTGCACTGGGGACCTGCAGCCACTGGCATCTGCCACTGCCGTCTGTGTGGGGGCTCAGTTGCACTGGCCATGGTGTTCAGTGCCGCCGCCCAGGCCAGACTATGGGACCAGTGAATTCCAGCCACGGCTGTCCCATAGGGATGTGGTAGTGTGTGCTTGGCAATGGGTAGTGGGTGAAATGTGACTCGCCCATGTTTTTTGGAGAATCTTTGTCCTCTTGATGTTGAGCCTCACTCCATATTGAAGACCTGCAGTCTATTGTTGGGCTGTTTAGGTATATATAAACCATGGGCTGTGGAGGGCCATGGTGGCCTGCTTCTATGCGGCCTGCCACTCCTCCAGCTTGTTATGCTGCTTCTTCCACCATGGCTATCTTTGTCAAAATCCCACAATCTACACTCTTGGAACCAGCAGTCAAGAAATCAAAAGATGAATTGCATTAGGAAAGTCTGCAGTCAGGAACCTCTCCAGAATACGGAGAAGCAAAGATGTCAGTCTAGAGACTAAGGTGCGCCTGATTCAGGCCATTGTCTTTTCAATTACTTGTTATGCATCACACAACAAAAAAATTATTAAGGATGACAGAAGAATCGATGCCTTTGAGTTGTGGTGCTGGAGAATAGTATTGAACATACATACCAAGGACCACCAAGAAAACAACCAGGTCTGTCTTTGAGAGGGTAAAACCAAGTTTCTCCTTGGAGGGTAGGATTTTGAAGCTCCATCTTATGAGGAACCAGGTCCTTGAAGAAGGACCTAATGCTTGGCAAAGTGAGGGGAAAGTGCAGTAGGGGAAGACCCTGGATGAGATGGATTGACACGATAACTGGGGCAATGGCTTTCAGTGTATCAGAGTCAGTGAGACTAGCTGAGGATAGGGCAGGGTTCAGAGCTATCATACATAGAGGTCACTATGAGTTGCAGGTGACTCGATGGTACATAACAACAACAACAATTTTTAGGGATACAACTCTCTTCACTAGAATGCTCCTTCTCCATTATTACTACCCATTTCACTTAATAACTATAGAGAGGTTATTTTGTTTTATATCACTGATTAACAGACTGAACCCTCAAATCTGTTAGCACCTATTCAACTCTTTGAGTTCTTGGTCACAAATCTCAGGTTAAGCCTCAAGCTTGTTCTCCTTTATAAGGTTGTTGTTGTTATGTGCCGTCGAGACATTTGTGACTCATAGCGACCCTAGGCCAATCATAAAAATTTGCCTGCCACCACTTTTTTGAGCTCAGCTTATTTAATCTATTGATGAAGTTTATATATTTCAGGCTCCAAACATTCCACACTAAGCAGATAGCCATAAAGGACACAATTTTATTCTAACTCTGCCTCTTAACACTATGATTTCCAATTGACACAGCACCTTAAGGAATCTATAGCAGTAAGGTCACAGAAGCATTCAGAGCTCTGCAGGCAGACCAGACCCCAAGTCTAGCATGAAACAGCTAAAGCACTCATTGCTCAAAACTCTAAAAAAATTTTTAGTGGCTTAATCTCTCCAGGGGGGGGTAATGCTAGGGTTAGAATAAATGAAACAGGGGAGGCAGAAGTTCATACCTAATAAAAATGAACCATCAGAACCAAGAAGCAGATGCATGGGTGTAATTAGGGTTTGATACATGGGTGAAATGAGAGAACAGAAGATGAGTTTAAGAACTACCCACTAAACTTTGAACTCTCCATAATGATTTGTCATTGGCCCACATATTTCCTCTAGGCATGCTAGGATGTTGTTGTTAGGTGTCATTGAGTCTCATATGACTCATATTGACCCTGTGAACAACATCTCAAGATCTGTCCCATCTTGTGCCATCTTCACACTTCCTGGCACACTAGAGTCCTTGCACAGTCACCACGTCAATCCATCTGGTTGAGAGTCTTCCTCTCCTTCACCCCCCTCCACCCTTCCAAGCATCGTGTTCCTCTCCAAGGAATAGCCCTTTGTAGCAACCTTCCCAAAGTATGTGAGGTGAAGTCTCATCATCCTTGCCTGCTAACAGCACTCAGCTACACCCTCTCCAAGACATATTTACTTGTTCTTTTGGCTGTCTGTGAGATGTTCAGTGCTCTTCTCCAACACCACAGCTCAAGAGTGTCATTTCTTCTTTTGTAAGCCCTAATCATTGTCCAGCTCTCAGATGCATAGCAAGTGATAAAAAAGAACCCCCCCCAAAAAACAAAACAAAACAAAACAAAACAAAAAGCAAACACACTGCCTGAATCAGATACACCTTAGTTCTCAAACTGATGTAATTACTCATCAATAATTTGGAGAGGTCGCTAACTGTAGACATTCCCAAAGCAATATGTTTCCAATTTCCGGACTACTGGTAGGTACCAAGGGTGTTAATTGTGAATCCATGCAAGATGAAATTGTTGACAGTTTCAATTTACTCCCCTTCCACCATGATGTTGCCTATTGGTCAAGTGGTAAGAATATTTGTTTTCTTGACATTGAGATCCATATTGAATGCTACATTCCTAATCTTCTGTAAGAAGTGCTTCAAGTTCTTCTCACTTTCAGCAAGCAGATTTGTGTCATCTGTATAACATAGGTTATTGATAAGTCTCTTTCCAATCCTGATGCCACATTCCTCTTAACAGAGTCCAGCTTCTTGAATAAATCGTTCAGCATACAGATTGAATAAATATGGAAAAAGAATAAAACCCAAACTTAGTTTTGAAACCCTTCTTCGTTTTAAGCTATATAGTGTTCCCCTGCTCTGTTTGAATGCAAATACCTACATGAGGAAGCCCTAGATAATAGATAAGACGTCATCTCACTGCCTCCTCCATTACTTCCTATCTAGGCAGATAGCCTTGTCCCTTTAGAGATGTTCCTGTTCAAATAAATCTCTCTTAGCCTTTTTCTTTAAAAAGGGACAAGAAATTAGAAAAAGTAGTCTAATAGGAACAAAAAAAATCTTAGCATAAGTGCAGCCATTTGGGGACACTTTAGACCATCATACAAATATACAAAAAGAAGATTAGATATAGAAGAACCATGCAGAGAGAAGGAAAAGAAATTTTCACATGGAACTCTTTAAGGAAGGCTAAGAATGGAAGAGAAGTGTAGGCAGGATTTCCCTCTGAAGTGCACAGAGAACATTCCCTTAGCACACACACCCTGCGTTTGGAATCCTGGTCTCCTTAAGTGTGAGAAAACAAATTCCTAGTCACTAAAACCACCCACTTGTGGTATTTCTGTTACAGAAGCACTAAAAAAAAAAAAACACACCCACCGTTTCACACACTACCAGACTGCAGTCTGGGTTATCCCCAAGCAAACAAATGAAATTATTTTTGTACTACTTACACTGCCATTTCAGTTTTTCTTTCTCATTATGGTGCTCCCTCAGCCAAGTATTCTGTCACTATGTAGCATCTGACCCTGGTCTATACTTTAAAGATAAAAGATTTAGTTACTTCTACCTTTGAAATATCACAGCAAACTGTGGCTGACTTTGAGAAAAATGGGAATCCCAGGACACTTGGCTGTGCTTATGCGAAACCTGTACTTGGACCAGGAGGCAGTCGTCAGAACAGAGCAAGAAAACACTGCATGGTTCAAAAGTGGGAAGGGTGTGGGCCAAGGATGTGTCCTATCTCTATATCTTTTCAATCTATATGCAGAACAGATTATCCGGGAAACTGGGCTCTATGAAGAGAAATGTGATATCAAGATTGGAGGAAGAATCATCAACAACCTGCGTTATGCAGATGACACAACCCTGCTTGCTGAAACTGAGGACAACCTGAAGCGCTTGCTGCAGAAGGTCAAGGACTACAGCTTTCAATATGGATTGAAGCTCAACATCAAGAAAACAAAAATTCTCACCACTGGGGCAGCATCATGAGGGCTGGTGAAGAGACTGAGATTGTTAACAGCTTCAGTTTGCTTGGCTCTATAATCAACACTCTTGGTACCTGCAGCCAGGAAATTAAAAGATGAATTGAACTGGGAAAGTCTGCATTTAGGGACCTCTCCAAATATCGAGGAATAATGATGTTGGCTTGAAGACTAAGGTGATTCAGACGATCGGTGTTCTTTTTTTGTTTGTTTGTTTGGTTTTGTTTGTTTTTCTTTTTTCCAATCACTTGCTATGCATCTAAGAGCTGGATAATGAACAGGGATGACAGAAGAAGAATGGATACCTTTGAGTTGTGGTTTTGGAGAAGAGCACTGAACATCCCATGGACAGCTAAAAGAACAAGTAAATTTGTCTTGGGAAGGGTGCAGCCAGAGTGCTCTTTGGAAGCAAGGATGATAAGGCTTCACCTCACATATTTCAGGTATGTTGCTAGGAGAGGCTATTCCTTGGAAAGGGACGTGATGCTTGAAGGGGTGGAAGGTTGGTGAATGAGGGAAAACCCTCAGCCAGGTGGGTTGATGTGGTGACTGCTGCAATGAGCTCTAGTGTGTCAGAAAATGTGAGGATGACACAGGTAAGATGGGGTTCAAATCTGTTGTTAATAGTCTCTCTATGAGTTGTACTTGACTTGACGGCACCTAACAAATACAAAAACAACAGTACATGCAACAGAAGCCCTAGTGGCATAGTACCTTATGTGTTGTGCTCATAAACAAAGTTCAGCAGTTCAAATCCACCAGCTCATCTATGAGAGAAACATGGAAAATCTCCTCTATAAGTTACGGCATTGGCTGATTAAACTTAAACTTACTGGATGGTTGTTTTGAGTCAGAATCAAGTTGACAGAAGTTGATGTTAATTCATGGGAAAGATAGCTGCCACAGGGTAAAAGAAAAGTAGAAAACATTTCATTAAGCAGCTAATTAGAAATGACTAATATGCTACCATGCCTAAAGCTCATCAATGTAGGATATGTTTATTTTTTGTAAAGTTGGAGTGGATGTCTCAGCTGAAGGAATGCCACGGAGGCAAAATATTCTAAAGTACTCTCTGTACTTGTTATGAGGCCCAGTGTTACACAGCAACTTGGCAGGCTATGCTTCTCTGTGATCTGACAGATGCTATGTAATCATTCTCCACTTTGTGACTTGACCTGAGCAGTGAATCAGTAGTAATTTCCAGAAGGATGTGTGGCCTACATCCTATAGATATATATTCTGTCAAATCTCAATGCCTTGATCACACATCTTCCCTTTATCCTCCATTTGTCTCATGCTCTGACATCTTGCTCTTAGGGAAGGCTTCAGCTAATCGGTCACTTGATGTGCAGAGTTTGGGTTCATCAGGTGTTGCAACCATCTGAGTAAAGAGAAGCCTCTAGTTTGACAGCTGAACTGCTGATTTGAGACTTGCCAATCTCTGCAATTGAGAGAGTCATTTCTTTCAAGGAAACCTCTCTATTTGTATGTATAATTCCCCAAGTTTGCTTCTCTGGAGAACCAAGCTGTTTTGGGTTAGGTACTATCGAGAAGGGAAAGGAAGTTTCCTTTGACTCACACAGCTACATGCGTAGATGGACCTAAGATTAGCAGTTGAGATGGCAAGCTGTTGACTTCCTTAGGTTGATGAATTCAAGATTGGTAGGCAGTAGGGTAGGCCAGTGTTCAAGTCCAGAGAACTAGAGGGCAGATATGAATAGCCATACAAAATCCCAGATTAAGCAAAACACTAAGTTGTTGACTATCACTTATAACACCCACCAGAATGGAACCTTGTCCTATCTTATGCTGTCATCAAGATCTCTGACTGAAACCTGAGCCTGAACAGGGCAGAAAGCATGATTATGACACTAAAAGCTATGAAAGGAAGCCATATCCCTAACAAACTTCCCTTTCAATTTAATCTTACCTCATCAAGGAAAGATTGCATTATATCATATTCCATCAGGAGTTTAACTGATTATGTTACACCCATAACTGACAAACTGGAGAAAACAATCAAGTTGACACACAAGTTTAGCAATGATACCAGACTAAAACAATTGATACCGAGAGTGGTTCTAGTAGAAAAAAAATCTTATGGAATAGTTTTCAGAACTGGACCTCAAATCTAGGGAGTCTTAAAGACTTCTCTCTAGTAGTAAAGTGGATTCTGATAAACCATGGTGTGAAGTGGCAATAGATATATGCAAAATCTAGAAGATCCTGTCTATCTGTAGTCTGATTCCCTTAAACTTGGTAAATAAAACACATACTCTTCTTTAACCTTTCTCTGAGTCTTCCTTTAATAACATTTACACTATTCACAGTGCACAAAGATATACATTTAAATGACATGTTTTCAGAAATAATCCCAAAATATCTTAAACAAAGGTTAGATTGTTGTTTGTTTTGGATTTTCTGATTCTTTTTTTTTTTTAATTGACCTGTTTAAGCAATCTCTCCTCTACAATTTCTCATCATTATTTTGGATATAAAAATAGAAACATCAATCTATAACTGTAATGTTTTCAGAGTGATATATTTTGCTAGTCAACTCCAATATCCATTCTCCCTTTCTTTTATAATAACAGAAATTTTCATTGGGCTGATTATTTCTCAGAGTAGAGATTACATTTCTGTGCATCTCAGATGAGCGATAGATGTAGCAATCTAATTTTGCTATGGACCCAGAAATGTTGTGGGCAGATTCAGGGAAAATTCTGTAGAAGAGCTCTTGTATGTGCTTTTGCTTCTATCTTCCCTATTATTTCTTTTATGCTAGCTGGAATACAGGTCTTATACTTGAATCTAAAGGAATAGTTTATTCCATGAGATGAAGTAAAAAAAGAAAAAATATAAGAGCTTGTATCCCTGAGGATGTTGTCTACTAAGACAGCATCATACAATTACTCTTGAATTACACATGTATGGACGATATCAATGACTGTTCTGTATAAGTCATGCTAATTGTAGTTCCTAACATCACTGAGAGTTTTGTCATGAAAACAGTGCAGTGTTCCAAGTTGAAAAGGATTTGATACATACAATTGAGATGTATGAAAATGATGAGAATATCTCTAAGAGTAGATATGGAAAAAAAGATGCTTTCTATCCTGAAATATTAAGTTGTGGTTGTTGTTGTTAAGTGCCATCGAGTCACAGGCGACTCATAGCAACCCTATCAAAGAGAGTCCTAGACGCTTGGGTGCCTTTCATCTTCTCTACAGGTTCATAGGGTTTCCGGAGGCAAGCTATTATGGAAGTGGATGCCACTCCTCCTTCCAATCTGAAATGCTAAATTAAGGAAGTAAAAAATAACAGGAAAACATAATTGGTGACCTCCACTGTCTGCGACTAAATCAGGTGATTAGGAAACATTACAGTTTTCAAAACTCCACATCTGTTGACTGTTGAAGCTCATAGATCTGCCTGCTACTACCAGAACAATAAAAGGTTCTACTTATCTTCTCACTTTACAAAACGGTGTGAGTGTTTTACAGTAGTAAAACACGGCTTGCTTTGCTTTTATTACTGTAAAACTCACACAAGGTATTGGAAAGGGGAGATATGAGGTATCAATTAACAAGAGGGTCCCTAGAGAGAGTAATCATATTTTTATACACTGTGAAAATCCACATAGGGCCTATTTAGGAGTTTAATTTTCCTCTTGGAGACAATGAGGATTAAGTGAATAACTTATTTTTAGCAAGAGAATTATGTTAATTTTACTAGTAAAATTGCATTAGTTGCATGTAGTAGGTAGGTTAGCAGAATGAGAATGAAATAAAAAATACTGATTAGAAAGTCTGAATTTTGCAATCATTGAGAGGAAAGAAAAGAATAGGTGACCATAAAAGATTCTTAGGGGCAGAAGACTTGTAAATAATATTCTTCTTATTATTAGTATCATTATTATTAAATACTCATATATTAATATTATATTAGTGATTGCTGCAATGGGCTGTGGTGCTTCAGGAAGTGTGAGGATAGTGCAGGAGAGGAAAGGGTCCAGATCAGAGGGTCACTTTGGTTGTATTCAACTCTATGGCATCTAACAGGAACAACAACATATATTAACATTACAAATAATATTGTCATTGTTGGAGGTGCAGTAGGTTTGAGGACTCTGGGCATGTGTGGTGGGTTTTTGGGGCCCACAAGGGGGTTGGCATGGCAGACCTGCCAGATGAACTGGGGGTCTGGGGCAGGGAGTTTGCCAGCATTTGGGTGTGGTGGGCTGGGAAGACACTGTAGGGCCCTTGGGCCACAGGCCCTCGGGCCTGTCTTTCATTGTTTTTGTTCAGACATTCCTCTAGGTCATATAGCCCTGGTATACAAGTTGCCGTACAGCAGTCACTTGTGGTTGCTGTGAGGCTGAACACTGTGACACTGATGTGTCAAATGCATTAATGGCTGGTTATCCAATGCAGACAGAGAGTGGAGTGGAGCTCCCTGATTAAAACAAGCTTGAAACGAGGAGTGGCATCCACTTCCATGATAGCTTGCCTCCGGAAACCGTATGAACCTGGAGAGAGGATGAAAGGCACCCAAGCATCGAGGACTCTCCTTCATAGGGTTGCTATGAGTCACCTGCGACTCACGGCCCTTAACAATAACAAACATTGTCATTGTTGCTATTGATTTCATTGAGTTGAGCATGACTCATAGGGACCCTATGAAGAAAAGATCTGAAGCTTTTCTATAACAACCGCTGTTTCTCAAAGTTTATAGTTGTTTAGAAAGTGGCTACTACTCCTTCTTTCAAATAACTAATATCAGAAAAAACTTATTTTAAGTCTCAGTTGTCAAAATTAGAATGCTGGCTGATTCTTGTTAGTTGGTGACAAGTAATAACAAATTTGTGATAACAAAATTGACACAGATCATTGATGATCAGGTTGAGAATAGGTTTACCTCCATACTAAATTTTACCTATCTTTACTAAAGATTACCTCCTTACTAAATATTATGATAAAATAAGTCATGCAAATTTCTAGCTTTCTCAGAGCACTTACATTATGTTGTAGTCTACAAAATATGAAAAAAATTTTAAAAAGTTTGAAATACTATGAGAATTACCAAAATGGACACTAAGACATGCATAAACTGAGCATGAGCTGCTGGGGAAATAGCACCAAAAGGCTTGCTTGATTCAGTTTGTCATAAAGTCTTTAGTTCATCAATAATAAGGAGATACAAACCTCAGAAAATTTGCAAAGTATAATAAAGGGATGCATAATTAAACTAAGTACTATTGTAGATTGAAGAATGAAAGAAGATAAAGATGTCTGAACATGTGTATATTCTATTTCTTTCAATAAGCTTTCTGTGAAAGAAAGGAGATTGGTGGACCAGGAGAGGTACAATACCTTCAATCTTCATTTTGCAAATTGTTTTTATGTTTAGTCAAAGCAATGGCACTTTATTTTAATGTTTTGCTATAAAAGCCATTGATTACATGATTAAGTACAGAAGACAATTTAAAAAATCACTTTCATCCTGTTGTTTTTAATCATCAAATTACACCACAGTCATTAATACTCATAAATCTACACACATAGCAATACACACATCAACAATAAAAGCACTAATTTAGGATGTGACCTCTCATGAGACAGATCTTTTAAGTAAGTGCACAGTCTGAGATATGTTAAGGTATTGCTTAAAAATATAGCACATCTCAGTCACACACACACACACACTCACACACAGAGGCACGCATGCACACACGCGCTTGCACACGCACAAGCAGCAGAAGCAAGTAACAATAACAACAAAACTGAAAACCCCAGGTACATAGCAAATCCTGAAATTATACCTCAGTAGAAACTGAGAGATACCTGATTGAACTCGAAGCACTTTAGTAATTCAAACTCTACAGTTTTATTTTATCTTTTTTCCTTTTTAATAACCATTGTATTTTTAGAATTATATTTACCAAAAAGATGGAAACACTAATACAGAATTATATATATCCTGAACTATTTACCACAATAAGTTTAATGCATTATTGTTACTAAAGATCCATAATTCATTTCTTTTCCTTAATCTTAACTTCAGGAAGTCCCTGTAAATGTGAGGTGGATTTATTCTGACGATGGTAAGTTGGTTGTTACAGAGGCTATTTCTACTTACATATTTATATGTGGGGTGTGTATGTATGTATGTGTATATATATATATATATATACACACACACACACACACATATATATATATTCATGAATATAGGAAAGCATACAGAAGGCAAGGTTATGATATATTTTTACGTATAACAAAAGTATCTCAGAGAATGAGTCACTGAATTTGGGCATTCAGAGGTGGTCCAGGTCAATTGGCATAATCTAGTAAATAAAGGCGTGCTGTATATACTACTTTGGTGAGTAGCACTGGGTCTTAAAAGTTTGGAAATGCCTAATTAAGATGCAGTTTTTGGTCTTTCTTTATCAGAAGCAAACTAAAATGAAGAAAATAAAAAACTCAAGAAACAGTTAATCCAGAAGTCTAGTGGATAATATAAACTCCAGCTTCCATAACCCTGAGATCACAGGAAATACCTGGTGCTCAACTAACATACCAACTGCTCTGACTGCAATGCTAACAGAAGGTTCTGGACACAACCTGAGGGAAAAAAATAAAAGTCAAACTAATAAAATTTTTTTAAAAATCGCTTTCGTAGTCTAAAAGAAATGGGCACTTAGGTAGCCTTGAAATCTAAATTTAAGCTCATCCTGAGCATCGTGGTTACCCCCAATAATAGACAGACATACAAAGTGAGCAGTATCGCCCATTGGCAACACATTCCCAGGGACAGTAAACTATACGGACCAAAATGGCCCTACTTGCCCAAACACAAAGGTAGAAGGACAAACAGTATAGAAAGAAGGAAGAATGGAGGGACAAAAGGGAGTCAGAGAGTAAGTAGGAAGGGTGCCAGAGAGGGAAAGAGAAGAGTGGGAAGAGAATATTGAGGAGATTGTAATTAATGTCATGACACAAAATATGGCGAAATTATTGAGTGCAACACTAATTTTCACTGTTAACATTTGCCCAAATCACTCCTGACACAAAATTTCACACTTTATATTTGTCTAATTCATTTTTAACCCAGTAGTGAGAATCTTTGTTTTCTTCATGTTGAGCTTCAATCCATATTGAAGGCTGCAGTCCTTGACCTTCTGCAGCAAGTGCTTCAGATCCTCCTCAGTTTCAGCAAGCAGGGTTGTGTCATCAGCATAATGCAAGTTGTTGGTGAATCTTCCTCTAATCCTGAGGCCACATTGCTCCTCATACAGTCCAGCCTTCCAGATGATCTGTTATGCGTACAGATTGAAAACGTGCGGAGACAGAATACATCCCTGGTGGATTTTGAACCATGTAGTGTTTTCTTGCTCTGTTCTGATGACTGACTCTTGGTTCAAGTATAGGTTTCACACAAGCACAATCAAGGGTTCTGGGATTACCATTCTTCTCAGAGTCAGCCATAGATTGTTGTGATCCACACAGTCAAAAACCTTTGCATAGTCAATGAAACACAGACAGACATTCCTGTGGCACTCTCTGCTTTCTGCCAAGATCCATCTAACACTAGTTATAATATCCTTAGTACCATGGCCTCTTCTAAACCCAGCCTGCACATCTGGCAGTTCTTTGTTGATGTGTTGCTCCAGTCATTTTTGGATCATTTTCAGCAGAATCTTGCTTGCATGTCATATTAATGATATTGTTCAATAATTTCTACATTCTGTTGGATCACCTTTCTTTGTTGGCAGCATCATTATAGATGGTGAAGAAATTGAGATTGTTAATAGTTTTAGTTTGCTTGATTCCACAATCAACACTCTTGGTACCAGCATCCAGGAAATCAAGAGATGAATTGCGTTGGGAAAATCAACTATTAGAGTCCTATCCAGAGTATTGAAGAGCAATGACATAAGGCCGGAGACTAACGTGTGCCTGATCCAGGACATAGTCTTCGTAATTTTGTGTTATGCATCAGAGAGCTGGACAATAATTAGGGATGATAGAAAGAGAATTGATGCCTTTGAGATGTGGTAGTGTAGAAGAGTGTTGAATATATACCATGGATTGCTAGGATAACAAACAGGTTTATCCTGGAGAGGGTTAAACTGGGCTTGTCCTTGGAGGCAAGGATTCTGAAGCTTTATTTGACATACTTTGGGCATGTTGCAAGTAGGGACCAGTCCTTGGAGAGGAACATAACGTTTGGGAGGTTGGAAGGACAGCACAAGAGAGGAAGACCCTCTATGAGGTGGATCGATTATTGAGGTAATGGGAGTAGGTGCATCAGAGACTGTGAGGTTGGCACAGAATAGAGCAGGATTTAGGACTCTTGTAAATAGGGTCACTATGAGTTGTAAGCAACTCGACGGCACATACCCAGACCAACAAATTTATTTTAGACAAATAATATAAGAAATCGGTAATATATTTTTAAAAATCCTTCAATTATAAATCCTAAGAACATGAATATTTTTTAAAAAATGTATGATAATGGTCAATAAAAATAGACAATGCTTGAAAAAAATTTACATACTATAGTTATATTTTAACAATTGTATTTATAATGGCTTTTTTGGGGTATAAACAATTCAAACTATATCTAATCAAGGATCACACATTCTGTATTATTCTCTCTTTCACTCTTTCTTTTCCATTGGAAGCTATGACTATAAGAGTAAAATTACCCAATTCACTGGATCACAATGAAATTTTTGAAAATTCCAATAATAATGACAAACATTTATAACTCATCTCAATTCTTTCATATCACTGTACAAATTTAATGAAATTAAAATTCCAGTAGGCTCTATCCAGTTTGGAATTAGATAGGCTGATCTTAATATTTCCATGGAAATACAAATATTTTGGAATAGTCAAGTAAATGACTCCAAAGCCTATTTAGCAGATGTCAGTGAATAAAAGAAAGCCAATACAACTAGGTAAATACAGTGTTGGCATAGTTAAATGAAATAGATAATCCTGAAATGCAGCGTATAATACATGTGACTAAATATTATACAAACGTAGTATTTCAGTTGAATAGGAAAAGCAAGGTTTATTTAACAAAAGTTCCTGGCACAGCCACCTATCTATATAAAGAGAATTATTTCAGTTCACAGAATCTCAGTGTTAAATGTCTAATCAGTAGACCCATGTAATTGAGTGTATATGGTAATAGGAGAATGATAGGGGATAAAGATGACAATTTAGAAAGGTTTTAGATGGTAAAAACTTTCGCAGGTCAAGTTAAGGAGTAAACTCAATCTTGTAGGAAAAGTGAGATACAACTTTTCTGTTACATAGAAGAAAAACAATCACATATATATTTGAGAAATAGTGGTAGAAATATGAGCTAATTATTATAGAAGAAAAACATTAATCTATTTTGAAACTAGACTCAGTGGTTTTGTGGAGGTGGGAAAAAGGAAGATGACAAATGAGAGAGAAGGGTTTCAAAGATTAATCTTAAGTTAATAGAAAATATTGTGTGAATCTCAATATTCTGGAAAAGGATATACACTAGAAATTAAATGGAAAGGGGAAGCGGAAGAAAAGAGGAGGAAAAAGTGGGCTGTGTTGTTGTCGTTGTTGTTCTGTGCCATTGAGTTACCCGCCACTCATAGTAACCCTACGTACAATATTTCTGAACGATGCCCTATTCTGAGCCAGTCTCATTGACTCTGACACCCGTAATACCATTGTCCCTATTACCATACCAATCTCTCTCATCCAGGGTCTTCTTCTGCTGTGCTGTCCCTCCACCCTTGCAGCAAGCATGTTGCCCTTCTCCAAGGACTGGTCGCTCCTGAAAATTTTATATTGTAAGAAGGTACTAAAAGTGTACAATTAAGGTTTGCTTGCTGTTGTTGTGTACCTTCGATTTGGAACTGATCTATAGTTGACCCTCCAGTGGGTTTTCAGAGGCAGTTAATTGTTAGGGAGGAGATTATCGATACCTTTGGGATTGCAGCGCAGTCTTGCTGCTAGGCCACCAGAGCTCAAGGTTTGCATACACATTTTAAAAAGTTAATTTAAAAAAAAAGTTAATTTCAGCAAAAAATGAAAGGTAATTTATGACTATGAATGACTACCTGAAAAAACAAATATGATCTTTTGTTCAAATAAAAGAAATATCCAAACAAAACCAAAAGTAATAATAAAATCCCCCAGCCCACAAATCTAAGGAGGATTTCAAAAGTCCTATTAGTTGAGTAAGAAAATACCTATATTCAGCTGGAATATTTGATCATTTTGACTAGAGTGATTTCTTCCTCTTACCCAATATATTTCACATATATTCCTGGAATGATATCCTTTTCTTTCCTATTGTACAGTTAAAGTTCAACTAAAACATATAAAGTTTGTGATTATACCATCAATAGTTTTTCTTCTATAGCCATATTCACGGGGATTTTCAGCCCCTAAACCAGCTTTTCTTATATTAAATTACACCCTTCTTGTTCCTTTACAGTTTATAGCTGTCAATTTTTTAGTGAAGAACTGAAGAGTATCTGAGGTCCAACTCAGAATGTCCTTACAGCAAATGCTGGCTAGGTTGTGGAGAAACTGGAACCCTTATTCACTATTGGTGAGGGTGTAAAATGGTGCAACCACTATGGACGGTAGTATGATACTTTCTCAAAAAGTTGGAAATAGCAATACCATTTGACTCAGCAATTCCACTGCTGGGAATATACCCTAAAGAAACCAGAACTGCCATCCAAGGAGATAAATGCACACCCATGTTTACTGCATCTAAGTTCACAATAGTAAAGAATTGTTGGAAACAACTCAAGTGCCCATCAACAAACAAATGTATAGAGAAGTTGTGTTATATTCACACAATGGAATACTATGCTTCATTGAAAAACAAAGAACACATGAAATATTATTCAAAATGGGTGACCCTGGAGGATATTGTGTTAAATGAAATATCTCAGTCACAAAAGGACAAATACTGCATAGTGCCACTGTTGTAAAATGGGACTGACATCGGGGTTAGGGGAAACCTAAGAAAAGAGAGGATAAATAATATATACTGCATTGAAACAGATGAGGGAGAGAATTGTTTAAAACAAATAATAGGTTTAGGCTTTATTTTCATGACAAGATTCCAGAAAAAGAAATGCATAGTAAATTGGACTGTGGAGTTGGGGTGGAGGATTGTATAACAATGAAATAATTATTTTTTCAAAGAGAAAAAAGAACTGGGGCTGAGGGGTGGGCAGGTAGGAAAATGTGCAACAATGAATGAATGGGGAAAAAATTAAATGGAAAGAATATGCTGTATACATACATATATATATGTGTGTGTGTGTGTGTAATATATATATGTTGAATTAAAAGTCACTAATAAAAAAACTTAAAAAATATCCCTCTAAATGCTTTGTACAATACTGACTGAAAGCAAAGATATAAAACAATTGCTGTATTTTATTGCTGATGCAAAGATATTTAGCTGTGTGGATAAATTATATACAGCATTGAAAAGAATGGGAATCTTAGAACATTTAATTTTGCTCATGTGGAAACTGAGCTCCAGTGGCCTAGTGGCAATAAGCTGCACTGCAATTCCAAAGGCACACAGTTTGAGGCCACTAGCTTCTCTGTGGGAGAAGGATGGACAATCTCCTTCTGTGTGATTAACTGCCTCTGAAAACCCTCTGGAGGGTGAGCTATGGGTTGGTTCTGACTCTACAGTACACAACAACAGGTGAAAACTAAATAGAACAAGAAGCAATAATTTGAACAGAATAAGGGAACATTGTGTAAATCCAAATCAGGAAAAGTGTATGCTAGGATTGTATCCTTTCTTGTATCCATACTTACTCAGTTTGCATGCTGAATAAACAATCTAAAAAAAAAGACTATATGAAAGAGAATTTATGAGCATCAAAATTGGGGGAAGACTCATTAATAACCTGCGATGTGCAAATGACATAACATTGTTTCTGAAAACGGTCATGTCTTGAAGCATTTACTGAAGCAGTTCAGAGATTATAGCCTTCAATATATTGATTACACCTCAACATAAAACAAAAATAAATACAAATAAACACAAATAAATAAATAAATAATAAACAAACAAACAGATAAATAAA